>NW_020953941.1:272878-348046 GCF_900497805.2 Vombatus ursinus
AAAATAAATAAGGATTGGCTTAATTTATTCAATCAAGTCACTTCCCATACACCAATTAAATTAAGTGATAAGATTATATAGTGAGTTTCCTGAGGGCAGGGGCAGTTTTTTGTTTCTTTTTATATCCCCAGAATTTAGTACAATGCCTAGTACATAGTACGGATTTAATAAATATTTGCTAATGACAGAAGAAGGAGGAGGAAGAGGAAGAGGAGGAGAAGAAGGAGAAGAAATAGGGAGAGAAGGAAAAGAAGAAGGAGAAGGAAGAGGAGGAGGAGGAGGAAAAGAAGAAGAAGAAGAAGAAGAAGAAGAGGAAAAAGAAAATGATGATAATGATGATGATGTTGGTGATGCAAAATCAATCACAGACCTTAAATTGAGGAAAATTATTTGAATGGTACTAAGTTGCACAAATATTGGATTCACATATTCACAATCAAACTAGGTAGAAGTATAATCATCCCAGAAATTAGAGTGAAGGAACCAAATAGGGGGCAGGAAAGATGTTACCACTTTTTTTTGGGCTCACTTCTTTCCACTAACTTTGGTCAAAGGAAGATGTTGAGAGTTCCCAATCTACCTGACGATGTTGCCATTTTGTAGGACATTTTTTGGGTGGTTCAGAGATGATTGTCCTCACAGCCATGACAATTGCCTTCTTCATCACTGATATTTGTGCCCCCAATTTTAGGCTTACAAATAAGTTTACAAACATTATCTCCTTTGATCCTTAAACTACATGATGTAGTTTTTATATTATTCTCCTTTTGAAGATGAAGAAACTGAAGATCTGAGAAATGAAACTGTAGAACACATGAATAATATGAAATGAAGCTAGATCTTGGAGGAGACTACAGAAACCATTCAGTCCAAGTCCCTCCATTTTGAGATGAGGAAACTGAGGTCAGAGAAGTTAAATATTAAGTCCAAAGTCACATAATAATGAGAATTATTATTTATTCAGATTTCTTCACATTTGACTTATCAGTGTGAGGAATGAATGTTATGGGATATCTGTCCAATGGCAATCATCCTGTAGAGGATAAGCACCCTTAAAAAGTAGAAAGGTCTAAAGGTGGAATGAAGAAATTGCAGGAGAAGGGGCTTCTAATTCATTGAGGGTCTTCAGACAAAAACTGTAAGATTAAATATTAAGGTTGTTGTCAGGTAGAGGTATCAAACACATGGCCTATGGATGGCATGTGTCCAACAATACACCTGACTGTGGCCCAAACCAGATTAAAATGCAATTGGGAAATATTAAACAAAATAAATGAAAAATATAATAAAATATAAGTGAGCTTACATTTTAACCTGAGTCAGCATGCAACCCACATGGATCCTTATTGTGGATCAGTGGCCCTCATTTCAATTTGATTTGGACACCACTGTTGTAAGGCATATTCTGCTTAGATATGGGTTGAACTAGCTAGGTGGCACAGTGGATAAAGTATGGAACCTGGAGTCAGGAAGACCTGAATTTAAATACATCTTCAGACACTTTCTAGCTGTGTGACCCTGGGCAAGGTACTTAACATTGTTTGCATCAGTTTCCTCATCTGCAGAATGAGCTCAAGAAGGAAATAGCAAAGCACTCCAAAGTTTGCGAAGAAAACCCCAGATGGGGTATTTAAATGTCAAGCACAACTGAACTGAACAACAACAAAAATGTACCCTCTGAGGTCCCTTCTAACACTGACATAGCATTTCTTTCTCATCTCAACTGAAGTGGCTCAGCTATGAGTACCACAAAAACCTGGAAGGACATCTGAGGGTCATTTCTGGCAGTACAGTAGGCTTCTACACCTTTTCCTTATGCCATAGAATCCACTGCAGTGTCACATTCAATTATAGGAGCTGGTTCCGTTTTTCAAACATGCCTAGAGTGAGTATAGCATTTTCTGTTTATTTTTTTCTTCCTTAATAGTTTAATTTTTACACTTTAGACTTGGAGAGAATTTTCACATTAAGTACAATGTATAAATGGATAAATTAATGTTTCTGGCATACCTGTAATAGTAAGAATATGCTTTTTTAATTTCATTAGACAATGCCCTTATTATTTAACTATCAATGAAATAATTAGCTCAGTTTGATTCTTGCTGGGAGATAGAAGACCTGGAGAGTGCAAATATTGAGCAATAAAAACATCACTGAACTTTAAGGGATTAATAAAGTCAATTAATACTGATAAATAATAAATTAACACCACTAACAATCAAATTATTTTTAAATCATGTTTAAATATTTAGAAATTGTTTATTTTTAAGACTCAGTTCATCAAAACTAAGTTATATATGACATTTCTTCTAAGCTCATTCAAGCTATGCCTGAACAAGAGCCTCTTGAAAAAACATACACTACCCATGGATATCCAGCATTCATCTGAAAGCTTCTTATGAGGCAGAATCAATTATGTGAGGAGGCATCCAGTTTTAATTTTGGACACGCATAATTTTAGGAAAAAAATAATTCATTTCCTTGAGTGCAAACTTTTTTTCTCTTTCAATATACATATGTATATTATGCCTATATGTACACACTTAGCTGAATGTGTACATACATACATGTGAGCATGCACTGCTACATATATGTACTTGTGCGTATTACGTATTGTGTGAATTTTCTTCTATCTGATAGCATGTCAAATATTTGAAGACAGCATGTCTTGCCTAAGTTTTCTTCTCCTGGGTAAGAACCCCCTACTAAGGCTATTCATCTCCTGTCATGATCTCAAAGTGTGTTGTCAATTTAGTTCCACATCTCTGGACATTTCTCATATAATATTTTAATAAAAGTAATGAAAATATTCATAACCCTAATGGATGAAAGTCATTTTACATGAATATGATGGCACTAAAATATTTCTTCTAATTTCAGATGTGAAACTTAATCCTGAATATAAAGTATCAAAAGCAAAATGAGTCCTAAGAGCAATGTCACAGAATTCATCCTCCTTGGACTTTCCTATGACCAAAACATCCAGATATTTTGCTTTCTCTTCTTCTTATTCTGTTATATCTGTCTTCTCATAGGAAACCTTGTCATCCTCATCTCTATTTGTTGCAGTCATCTTTTCCACCAACCAATGTACTATTTCCTCGGTCACTTATCTTCTATGGATATCTACTATACATCCAGTGTTACACCAAAACTAATTGGGGATCTTTTAACTGACAGAAAAACTATCTCCTATGATTATTGCATGTTCCAAGTCTTCAGCATGCACTTCTTTGGCAGTATTGAGGTCTTCATCCTGACTGCAATGGCCTTTGACCGCTATGTTGCCATCTGTAAACCTCTCCACTACATGGTCATCATGAGCAGAAAGAAATGCAACCTTCTTGTTTTAGTGGCTTGGGCTGGTGGGGCTGCTCACTCCTTTCCCCAGTTGTCCATGACTCTGAAGTTGCTCTTCTGTGGCCCCAGTGAAATTGATCACTATTTCTGTGACATTTTCCCCTTACTGAAAATTGCCTGCACAGATACCTACACCACTGGTCTTCTTGTTGTCATCAATTGAGGGATAATTGCCTTGGGAATCTTTGTGATCTTGTTTGTTTCTTATGCCATTATACTATGGACCCTACGAACACATTCAGCTGAAGGGCAGCGGAAAGCTCTCTCCACCTGTGGGTCTCATTTCACAGTTGTTCTTTTGTTTTTCATACCAGCAATTTTTTCCTACCTTCGACCTCCTACCACCTATACAGAGGATAAAGTGTTTGCTCTATTTTATACCATCATTGCTCCAATGTTCAACCCAATAATCTACACTCTGAGAAATACTGAGATGAAAAATGCCATGAGAACGGTGTGGTGTCAAAATATCTGGGGAAAAGGAAATCTAAATGAATTGCATTAATTTGTTTCTTGTGATGTTTCATGAAAGGAAAAAGGGGTTGGTTATTGGAATGTAATTTGGGGATTAAATATTTCTACAAAAGGCCTCACTTGGGCAAATATCCATATTGGAGTACAGGCAGGGTGATAGACATGTCCGTAGTGATGAAAAATACATTATTTAGTGAAGGAAGTTAATTGTGAATATCAAGCTTTTATTCTGCCATATTTTTTGTTCCTCTCCCAAGTCATGTGTTTTTTAAATGTTTATTATGTCCCAATTATCTTGTTCATAATATAAGGCTCAGCATATTTTCTTTTATAAGGTATATTAGTTTGCTTCCATTAGAATAATAATACAAAGATACCCCATGTAACACTGGATTATTATATTGTAAGCTCATTGAGAGCAGGAATAGTCTTCTGTCTCTTTTGCTATCCCCAGAGTTTACTGCAATATCTGCACATAGATTATTCTTAATAAGTCTTTACTGATTGCTTGATATTGACTGATACCATTTTGTGCATTTATGCTTTTCCTTTTTAATGGTGTACTGAAAATGAAATCTAAAATAAAAACAAAAAAAATCAGAGACTGCT
This sequence comes from Vombatus ursinus, assembly GCF_900497805.2. Lineage (NCBI taxonomy): Eukaryota > Metazoa > Chordata > Mammalia > Diprotodontia > Vombatidae > Vombatus > Vombatus ursinus. The sequence continues at coordinate 277,322 of NW_020953941.1, forward strand.
ATACTCAAAGAATTTCCAGAACTTGTGCTGCCAAATTCACTTGACTGCTTATTAACATGAAGAAGTTAATGTTAAATAAAATTTTATCAATGAAATCCTTTTCATTATTAATAGTTCTCATTTTTGATACTTTCAGTTTTCTTTTCTTTTTCTTTTTTTTAAATCAAATTATCCAATGTTTTATCTTTTTCACAAAACCAGCTACAAGTTTTATTTACTAGTTTTTTATATAATTTCTAATAGTGGGATTGAGGTAAAAAGAGATGAGTCCAACATTATGATGAAATAATTTGAAACATTGGCACATTTTTTGAGGGGATTTTCCCAGTGTGTGTTTGTGTGTGTGTGTGTGTGTGTGTGTGTGTGTGTAAAAATACTTTGGTCAAATCATTTCTATTCTCTGTCACAAGTTTCTCCATCTGTAAAATAATAATGACAATGATGATTATAGTGGTTATGAGGATGATGATGATGATGATTGGATCCATGATTTTATTGACATAGAGAACTCCAAAATGAGGATAGTCCCTGTAGCACTTCAGCTTGACATCTCCTTTGTAACGCATAATCTTAGAGAATTCTTGGAGCCCTCAGACAGGTAATGACTTATGCAGGATAATGCAGAAAGTATGATTCAATGGTGCCAGTATGATCCATTTTGCCTTTCTTTATCTCATGACAGCTTACATTTTATTTATATATTATGTTACAGTGCATTGAGAACTCATTTTATATTCCTTTATGTGATCTTTATAGCAACTCTTTTAAGTAGCTACCATTATTTGCATTTTATTTCTCAGATTCCTTTAGACATAAATGCTAAATCAAACTTGATATGGGATTCAGAGGAGACATAGATAACCTTAATTGACATAGGTGATATGATTTGTTTCCTTACAGAAAAAGCTGTCACTTATTTATCACTTCAAAGTTTGCAAAGCACCTTACATAATCTTATTTAAGCAATAATAAAACTGAGATAGATTTTCTAAGTACTATTTCCCACATTTTACAGATAAGGAAATTGAGCTTTAAAGGGGCAAAGTGATTTGGCCATGGCCTCACAACTCACAATCGTCAGACAAAAGTGAAGTCTCATCTTCCTGACTCCAAGAACAATCATTTATCTATTATCATGTGCTGTTTCTCAGCTTACCAAATCTAGGGGATAGTTTTTTTTTTTATATTCATACGGTTGCATTTCCTATACACATTAACACATGTCCTGTTTCCATGTACATGGATTTCATTACCTAAGAGAAAATAACAAAAAAAAACTGGTATTAAAAGAAGACAAAGTTGCTTTTATTCCTGGATAAAGAGTGGCACTGTACTCCTCTATAACTTCACTCAGTATCTGAAACTTTTGGAGCAAAGTATCCTTCCTTGGCTACCATTCCCCTACTCAAGGTATCACGAATATTTGTATGTTAACTTCATGAATAAAGGGGTAGATTGGGGTGGGGTGTCATTTACATCTCTATTTCTGAGCACATATAGTAAGAAATCAATAAAATGTTTTCTCTTCAGTAATTAATTGTTTCATTTATTATCAACTAGAAAGGGTTAGGCTTTTCAAAATAGCATCTAGTCTTCACAGTTTGATGAAAAGTGCTCAAATCTTCACTAGGTTCCAATGTGTGGATATGTTGGGGCAGGAGAGAGAGACAAACTGAAATTCATATGTTTAAATTGAATAATAAATTTATTTTTCTGGACCATACCTTCTGCATAGCATTTTTCACCTCTGCATTTCTCAGTGTATAAATGAGAGGATTCAACATAGGTGCAATCACTGTATAAAATATGGAAATTTCCTTGTCATTAATGCCAGCACTGGGTGGAGGGACATAAGTGGAGATACAGGACACAAAGAAAATGACCACAACCATGATGTGGGAATCATAAGTAGAGAGAGTTTTTCTCCTACCTTCTGATGAATATGTTCCAAAGTTATATAATATGGCAATGTAAGATGAGATCAAGACCAAAAGGGTAAACAAGGCTACCATCCCAGTATTTGCAATAACTAAGCAATTAACGATACTTGTGTCCATGCAAACCAGGTGCAGGAGGGGTTTCACATCACATATGTATTGATCAATCTGGTTAGGGCCACAGAAAGGTAAACTAAGAATCATGAATTGCTGGGCAATGGAATGCCAAAGGCCACCACTCAAGCAAGCAGAATGAATAAGTTACATCTTTTCTGGTTCACAATTATGAGGCAGTGTAATGGTTTTGAGATGGCTATGTAGTGATCAAAGGCCATGGACACCAGGATGAACATCTCAACACCACCAAGGTGATGAGCACTGAAGAGCTGAGTCATGCAGCTGTTGTAGGAGATGGTTTTACTTTTGGGAAGTAAGTCCTTGATCAACCTGGGTATGATGGTGGATGTATAACCCAAATCCATAAGAGACAGGTGACAGAGAAAATAGTACATGGGTTGTTGAATCAGATAACTATAGGAAATGGTAATGAAGATGACAAAGTTGCCCAAAAGGATTGCAAAATAGCATATCAAGAAGAATATAAAACTTAAAAGCTTCATTTCCTTGTTTGTGAATAGTCCCAAAAAAACAAATTCAGTGACATTGGTCTGCATTTTGATTCATTTGGAGTAGTTGATGAGTTTGCACAAAAAAAAGAAAAAATCATCTGAAATCATACAGAACATTATAATTACCTTTATATTTCCTTGGAAATATACAACCAACTCAATGTTATTTTGGAAAAACAAAATGTAGTCATATTTTTAGATCAAGGTCACCAGATTTTTTTATTAATTTATTTAGATTTATCAATAATCACTTCCATATGCTTTTGAGCTTTAAATTTTTCTTCCCCTTCCTCCCCACCACCCTCCCCAAGACAGTGCATAATCTGATATAGGCTATACATTTACATTCATATTAAACATATTTTCACATTAGTGATGTTGTAAGTAGAAATTAAAACCAATAGGAGGAACCATTAGAAAGAGGAAACAAAACTGAACAGAAGAGAAAAAAATAACAATTCAGCTTCCATAGTTCTTTCCTTGGGTGTGGATAGCATTTTCCATCACAAAGCCTCTGGAGATGTTTTAGCTCCTTGTATTGCCAGAAAGGGTTAAGTTTATCAATATTAGTCATCAAACAACATGGCTGTTATTGTGTGCAACATTCTCTTGGTTCTGCTCACTTCACTCAGCATCAGACCATACAAGTCTATCCAGGATTTTCTGAAGTCAGCCTGTTCATCATTTCTTATAGCACAATAGTATTCCATCACATTCATATACCACAACTTGCTCAGCCATTCCCCAATTGATGGGCATCCTCTCAATTTCCAATTCTTTGCCACCACAAAAAGAGCTACTATGAACATTTTTGTATATGTATGTCCTTTTCCCATTTGTGTGATCTCTTTGGGATATAGCCCTAGAAGTGTTATTGCTGGGTCAAAGGATATGCACATTTTGATAGCCTTTGATCATAGTTCCAAATTGATCTCCAAAATGGTTGGATCATTTCACAACACCACCAACAATGCATTAGTGTTCCAATTTTCCCACATCTTCTCCAACATTAATCATTTTCCTGTTTTGTCATGTTGGCCATTCTGATAGCATGATAGGGTGCCTCAGAGTTGTTTTGATTTTCATTTCTCTAACCAGTAGGGATTTAGAGCATTTTTTCATATGACTCTAGATGGCTTTAATTCCTTCATCTGAGAACTGTCTGTTCACATCCTATGACCACTTATCAACTGGGGAATGGCTTGTATTCCTATAAATTTGACTTATTTCTCTATATATCTTAGAAATAAGTCCCTTATTAGAGAGACTGGTTGTAAAAATTCTTTCCCAATTTTCTACTTTCCTTTTAATCTTAGTTTCATTGGCTTTGTTTGTGCAAAAAACTTTTCAATTTAACGTAATCAAAATTTTCTATTTTGCTTTTTGTAATGTTCTCTATCTCCTGTTTGGTCATGAATTCTTCTGTTCTCCAAATATCTGAGAGGTAAACTATTCCATGCTCTCTCAGTTTGCTTATAGTATCAGCCTTTATATCTAAATCATGTACCCATTTTGACTTTATTTTGGTATATGGTGTGAGATTTGGTCTATGCCTAGTTTCTGACATACTCTTTTCCAGTTTTCCCAGCAGTTTTTTTCAAAGAGTGGGTTCATATCCCAGAAGCTGGGGTCTTTGGGTTTATCAAATAGTATATTACTATAGTCACTGACTACTGTGTGTTGCATACTTAACCTATTCCACTGATCCACCATTCTATTTCTTAGCCAGTACCAAGCAGTTTTGACGATTGTTGCTTTATAATACAATTGAAGATCTGGAATGGCTAGGCCACCTTCCTCTGCATTTCTTTTCATTGGTTCTCTTGATATTCTGAACCTTTTGTTCATCCAAATGAATCTTGTTATTATTTTTTCTAACTCTATAAAATAATTTTTTGGTAGCTTGATTGATATGCACTTAATAAGTGAATTAGGTTAGGTAGAATTGCAATTTTTATTATATTAGCTCAGCCTACCCATGAGCAACTGATGTTTTTCCAATTATTTAGATCTGATTTTACTTGCGTGAAAAGTGTTTTGTAATTGTGTTCATAGAGTTCCTGGGTTTGTTTCAGGAGGTAGACTCCTAAATATTTTATAATGTCTACAGCAAGTTAAATGGAATTTCTCTTTCTATCTCTTGCTCTTGGGCTTTGTTGGTAACATATAGAAAGGCTGATGATTTGTGTGGGTTTATTTTATAGCCTGCAACTTTGCTAAAGTTGTTTATTATTTCAAGTAGTTTTTAACTAGATTCTCTGGGATTGTCTAAGTATAACAGCAAATCATCTGCAAAGAGTGATAGCTTTGTTCCTTCTTTGCCTATTCTAATGCCTTCAATGTCTTTTTCTTCCCTTATTGCTAAAGCTAATGTTTCTAGTATGATGTTGAATAACAGTGGTGGTAATGGACATCCTTGTTTCACCCCTGATCTTATTGGAAATTCTTCTAGCTCGTCCCCATTACATATTATGTTTGCTGAAGGTTTTAGATAGATACTATTTATGATTTTAAGGAAGAGTCCATTCATACCTATGCTCTCTGGTGTTTTTAATAGGAATGGGTGTTGTATTTTATCAAAAGCTTTTTCTGCATCTATTGAGATGATCATGTGGTTTCTGTTAGTTTTGGTGTTGATGTGATGGATTATGCTTATAGTTTTCCTTACATTGAACCAGCCCTGCATTCCTGGTATAAATCCTACCTGGTCATAGTGTATTATTCCTGTGATAGGTTGCTATAATCTATTTGCTAATATTATGTTTAAAATTTTTGCATCTATATTCATTAGAGAAATTGGTCTATAATTTTCTTTCTCTGTTTGGACTCTTCCCGGTTTAGGTATCAGCACCATATTTGTATCATAAAAAGAATTTGGTAAGATTACTTCTTTACCTATTTTACCAAATAGTTTATATATTATTGGAATTAATTGTTCTTTAAATGTTCTATAGAATTCACATGTAAATCCATCTGGCCCTGGAGATTATTTCCTAGGTAGTTCATCAAAGGCTTGTTCAATTTCTTTTTCTGAGATGGGGTTATTTAAGTATTTTACTTCCTCTTCTGTTAATCTGGGCAATTTATAGTTTTGTAAATATATATCCATTTCACTAAGATTGTCAAATTTGTTGGCATATAGTTGGGCAAAAATAATTCCTAATTGTTTTAATTTCCTCTTCCTTGGTGGTAGTTTCACCCTTTTCATTTTTGATACTAGTAATTTGGTTTTCTTCTTTCTTTTTTTTTAATTAGATTAACCAAAGGTTTATCTATTTTATTGCTTTTCATAAAACAAGCTCTTAGCTTTCTTTATTAGTTCAATAGTTTTCTTAATTTCAATTTTATTAATTTTTCCTTTGGTTTTCAATATTTCTAATTTGGAATTTAATTGAGGATTTTTAATTTGTTCTTTTTCTAGTTTGTTTTTTTTAGTTCTATGCCCAATTCATTGACCTCCTCTTTTTGTATTTTATTTATGTAAGCATTTGGAGATATAAAACTTTCCCTAAGAACTGCTTTTGTTGCATCCCATAAGTTATGGCATGTTGTCTCATTACTGTCATTCTCTTCAATGAAATTATTGATTGTTTCTATGATTTGTTCTTTGATGCAATCATTTTTTTAGGATTAGACTATTTAGTTTCCTATTATATTTTAGTCTATCTTTCCATGGCCCTTTATTACATATAATTTTTATTGCATCATGATCTGAAAAGGGTGCATTTACTATTTCTGCCTTTCTGCATTGGATTGTGAGGTTTTTATGCCCTAGTACATGGTTAATATTTGTGTATGTGCCATGTACCACTGAGAGAAAAGTATATTCCTTTCTATCCCCATTCAGTTTTCTCCACAGGTCTATCATACCTAAGTTTTCTAATGTTCTATTCACCTCCTTAACTTCTCTCTTTTTTATTGTGTGGTTAGATTTATCTAGTTCAGACAGGGGGAGTTTGAGTCCCCCACTAGTATAGTTTTGCTGTCTATTTCTTCCTGTAACTCCCTGAACTTCACCTGTAAGAATTTGGATGCTGTACCATTTGGTGCATATATGTTTAGTAATGATATTACTTCATTGTCTATGGAGCCTTTTAGCAGGATGTAGTTTCCTTCCTTATCTCTTTTGATAAGATCTATTTTTGCTTTTGATTTGTCTGAGATGAGGATTGCTACCCCTGCTTTTTTCTACTTCAGCTAAAGCATAATATATTTTGCACCAGCCTTTTACCTTTACATGTCACTTTTTTTCAAATATGTTTCCTGTAAATAACATATTGTAGGATTATGGTTTTTAATCCAATCTTCTATATGTTTCTGTTTTATGGGAGAGTTCATCCCATTCATATTTACAGTTATAATTACTATCTGTGTCTTTTTCTCCATCCTTTTCCCCCCCTGTTTATGCTTTTCTTTCTCCTTTCTCCTTTCCACCCCTCACTAGTGTTTTGTTTTTGACCAGAGCCTCCTTAGGTCCCACCTCCCTGCTATTATTCCTTTCCCTCTTTTTCCCCTTTACACTTACTGCTTTTTCCCTCCTTTATATCCCCCCTCCCTTTTCTTTCCCCTTTCCCTTCCTACTACCTATAGTTCAAGTTAGATTTCTATACCTAACTGATTATGTTATTCCCTTCTTGAGCCAAATCTGATGAGAGTAAGGTTCAAACAATGCTCATCCCCCTCCCTTCTTTACCTCTGCTCCAATAGGTTTTTGTGTCCTTTCCTGTAATGTAATTTACCCTTGTCTGCCTCCTCCTCTCTCAGTACATTTTCTTAGCTCAGACTAATCCACTTACTTGGATGCATTTAACCCACTTGATTAACTTTTTTTGTAACATTACATCAAAGTCAACTTATATCCACCCCCTTTATGCATACTCCTTTAACATGGTAGAATAACAATACAGTTCTCAAGAGTTGTAAGTGTCATCTTCCCTTGTAGGGATATAAACATTTTGCCCTTATTAACTACATATTGTATCTTTCTGTCTCATTTACCTTTTTATGTCTCTCTTGAATCTTGTACTTGAAGATCAAAGTTTTTGTTGAGCTCTGGTCTTTTTAACAGGAACGTTTGGAAGTCCCCTGTTTCATTGAATATCCATCTCTTTCTCTGAAAAATCATGCTCATTTTCACTGGGTAGTTAATCCTTGGCTGCATTCCAAGCTCCTTTGCCTTACGGAATATCATGTTCCATGCCCTAAGGTCTTTTAATGTAGAGACTGCAAGGTCCTTTGTAACTCTGACTCTGGTTCCACGATATTTAAATAGTTTCTTTCTGGCTGCTTGCAGTAATTTCTCTCTAATCTGGCAATTTTCAAATTTATGTATTATATTCCTTGGTGTTTTCAATTTGGGATCTCTTTCAGGCAGGGAGTGGTGGATTCTTTCTATAGTTATTTTACCTTCAGGTTCTAGGACTTTAGGGCAGTTTTCCTTTATGGTTTCCTGAAGGATATTGTCCAGACTCTTTTTTTCATCATGACTTTCAGGTGGGCCTATAATTTTTAAATTGTCTCTCCTGGATTGATTTTCCAGGTCAGCTGTTTTATCCATCAGGCATTTTACATTTTTATGTATTTTTTCATTTTTTTGTTTCTGTTTGACTGATTCTTGCTCTCTCATAGAGTCATTAGTTTCCATTTGTTCAATTCTAACTTTTAACATATTCTTTTTTTTCTGTTAGATTTTGTACTTTCTTCTCCAATTGATCAACTGTATTTTTAAGGGATTTATTTTCTTCACTGTACTTTTTTTTTCCAATTGGCCAATTGTGTGTTTTAGGTACTTGCTTTCTTCAGTGTACTTTTTTTTCCAATTGGCAAATTGTACTTTTAAAGGACTCCTTTACCTCTTTCATTTAGACTTTCAAATTCCTTCTTGAGTTCTTCTAAGAAGGCTTTTTGGGCTTCAGAGGATTTCATATTCCCTTTTGATGTTGCAGATGTGGGTTTGATGACAGTGTTGTCCACTTCAGAATTTCTGTCTTGATTTTCACTCTTCTCATAATATGAATCTATCATACATTTCTTGTAACTCATGGTGTTTCTTTATTCACTGGCCTTTAAAGAGATTAAACTCTCCTGCTGGGGAGCAGAGCTCACTGACCAAAGCTTCTTGTGTTGGGAGCCTAGGTCTTGGTCATTGGCTTTGTGTGCTGGGGTTTCTTATGTTGGCAGTTGAAGGCTGTAGGGTTCTGGCAGCTTATCTGGTGTTGGGCTGGAATCAGCAAGGCTGGGACTTTCAGGTAAATCTAGGTTACCTGCTTTTCCTTTCCTTTAGCTTTGTTTAGTTCCTTTTATATAAGTGCTGCCAGTTGTTTATCTGCCTGGGGCCCCTTGCAGTACTGTCTCCCTTATTTTTGCTAAGGCACTGGGAGACGTCCCTGCTGAAGTATGCCAAGGCACCTGGTAGTCCTCTGAGCTGGTTTCCACCAGCCATCCCACCCCCACTGAGGCACTCAGAGGTCCAGTTGATGGTGTTTTCCTGCTCAACCACCCGGGCCTCAGGATCTCCCCCTAGCTGGCAGTTGGAGGCTGCAGGGTTCCTACAGCCCACCTATTGTTGAGCTGGAATGAGCAAGGCTGGGACTTTCAGGTAAATCTAGGTTGCCTGCTTTTCCTTTCCTTTAGCTTTGTTTAGCTCCTTTTAGATAAGTGCTACCAGATGTTTATATGCCTGGGGCCCCTTGCAGTGCTAACTTTTTGGCACCTCTAGGTTGCTTTCTTCAGTTCCTTTCAGATGAATGCTGCCGGGTGCTTATCCACCTAGTGCCCTTTGTAGTGCTGCTTCCCTTATTTTTGCTGAGGCACAGGGACACCCATTTGCTGGGCTACTGCACTGCTGCTCTCCGTCTTTCTTCTGATTCAGCTGTTCCAGTGTTTTTTCTGGGGTGATATTTTCTGGGTTTTCAGAGGTTGATAGGGGAGGGTGAGAGCAACTACCTTTTTACTTCGCCATCTTGTCTCCCGGAAGCGGAAGTCCCACCAGATTGTTTTAAATTTAGCCAGCTGCAGGTATGTTTTTTACATTTAAATGAATTTTTCATTACCTTTTTTGTAAGTTAAATCAATTCTTGTCTATTCCTTTAAAGATTCAAGATAGCATTCAATGGCACAGCTAGCTTAAAAGACTACAAAACTGGGTAACAATTCAGAAAAAATGAACACGTTCCCTAGTGCCACTGATTATGCAAGTTTAATCAAAAAATACTTGAACTTAATATAGCTATTGGGTAAGGAAAACACAAGACATTTATAATATAGATATTCCAATTTACAAATGAAACAGAATCAAATACAACCATTATTTAGTGAAAATGTAGGTTACAAAAATAATAATGTGATTAAAAATGACAAATTCCGAAAACAAAATTCACTAATGATCAATTAACAGAGTCAAATATAGTATTAAAGTCTTTAAAAATTGTAGTGAAATTTCCCAAGTAAGAAAAAGCAAGAAAGACCACAAAGCATAGCAAAGCAAGAACAGGCTAGAAATTAAATAGGCAAAAGAAGATTTTCAGAAACAATGTAAAGGATCTCTAAGAATTTGTTTTTAATATTATTGCCTTTTCTGAAAGGAAGTCATAGACTGATGAATCAATGGAAACCATTTGATGGTTATAATGGGGCCAAGGTGTGAATAATTTTGGCAAGCTTCTGGGCAACTGGTATTGAGCAGATGTGTGATCAGACTGGAGTTGTGAGAAAGAGAGAATTAAAGAGAGTAGCATGTTTTTTTTTTTCATCTTTCAGTCTATTTACAACTTTTGTCTCTGTTCATGCTTTTTCCCTTATATTTGCTGGATCTTTTTCTCCATTTTCTCCTTCTTCTCACCTCTGACCTCCAAATGATTCATCATTCTCTCTCTCTCTCTCTCTCTCTCTCTCTCTCTCTCTCTCTCTCTCTTTCTCTCTCTCTCCTTCTTCTTCTTCTTTTATTTCACTCTTATTTTTGCCCCCTTCTTTCCTTCTCACCACAGCACAATGTCTAGTGTGACTTTGGACAAAGAAAAGAATATTTCTAAATTCCACTTTTCTCATTTACCAAAGTGTTAATAATAGGTTCTCAGCCCATCTCAACTTTTATGAGGTTCACATAAAATAGCATAAAAGAAAGAACTTTACTGAATATTATATAATTTACGATTGCAATTTTTAACACTCTACAGAAATATTGTTAAGCTGATAGCCTACCATCCCCAAATGATGGAGAAAAGAACAAACTGGTGCATAAATGGAACTAAAATAGGTCACATTTTCTTAATATATCTAGCTTTATAATCAAACACTGTCCTCCTAACTTCCTGTTGAGGTAATCACTGTAACCCTACTCACTCCTCAGCTAAAGACCTTTGTCCTCCATCTTAGGAATTATATTTGATAAGTTTCTGGAGAAAGTTGGCACAACTGGGAAGACAAGTGACTTTTAAGAGGAGAATGATAATATTAATAATGGAAATTGATCCTGCTTTGTAGCAAGGTGGTTGATTCCTAGGTAGTGTGTGTGTTTGTGTTTGTGTGTGTGTATGCATATGTGTATGCATATGTTTCTTTAGTCTATTTATCTCCTCACCATTTTAGGAATGAAAATAAGCATTAAAAAAATGGGAGTCCAGGTTCATTCAGCATCACCAGCTTAACACACCACACAAAAGGTTAAGGGGGCAGATAAATACAGAGATATGGTATATGCATGAATGTTGTGGGAAAAATCTTAAATTTGTCCCATATCAAACTCAGATACATAACTGTGTGATTTTCACTAATAAAAAAGCCAAGCGTAGTACTGGAATCATGCATTGTTGCTAGGGCAAACAGTGCTGGCAAATATAGATAACTGAAATATCTCAAAAGTGTGATACATATATATTTCATCCCAAAGTTCTTCAGCTAGAAGGAGGTGACCTTTTACATAATGAATGTCATTCTGTGCACATTGTTTTTTCTCCCTGGTTTGGAATGCAAAGAACAAGCCATCCATCAGGCCATCAAAACCATCATGTTCACTATATATACCTATATACATTAAGCATTTCAACTAAATAATTCTTCAGGGAAACCTTACTGAACACTCTCTGAAAATAATGGCTTCTAAGTGACTAAGGGATGAACTCCCAGAGACATGTCAAAGATACCAAAAGAAAACTCTATTAAGTAGAGTCTACATTTTGGTGCCTACGGAGGTCACTTTCAAAAAAAAAAATTTCAGATGTGGTCAAGGTTCGTTCATCAGCATCTATGTCGTTAACCCTACTTTTGTCAGTTAATTGCCCTTTGAATCCTACTCCCTTTCCTTCCCACTCCCAATAGCTTATGAGAATTTCAGAAATTCGACTGTATATTCCACTTATCCTCAAGATAATTTCTTTTAGATGATGGACATTTGGGAAAGAGTGCTTACAGAATATGTACAACACTGTACCTAATCTTTGAGTTCACCTCAATAATACTGTTTATTCATATGGAGACACAATCTAGGAATTTAGAGGCAATCATAGTTTTACCTCTCACAAATCTGACTTGGGTTCTTGCTAACCAAGACAAATTGGTCGCTGCTTAGATTAGCCATGAGGGCTTTATCATAACATTCCATTTCCTTTCTTTGTCTTCACCTTCCTAAATCTCTGCAACCTTTGACACAGTTGAACACTTTTCTTCTCTAACATTTTCCCTACTTGGTTTCTATGGCAACACTCTATTCTCTTTCTCCTCTGCTTTCTCACACTATCATCTTTTTCTCTCTTTATTGAATCAGCTTATCTTTCATGCCCTGACACCTTAAAGTCAATGTTTCCCAAGACTTCCCTCTTATTTCACCATTCTTTATACTATCTTCCTTGCCAATATCATTTTCTGCATTAGGTGCAAATGTCATTTCATTGCAGATGAGCTCTACAACTATCTATCTACTAAACATCAAGCATAGATTTTTAATTGGCTATAGAATATTCCCTATTGTTTATATAGCTGGAAAATCTGATCAAAACTGTCCAAAATTCAGTTTATCTTTCTTCCCAAATTTACCCTGAATTTAAAAATCAATCAATTGCACCATATTTTATTCCAGGTATCCATAATTGAAAGAAGATTAATTATAATTTATTCACTTCCTTTTTTTATTCATTCAACCTCTGAAATATCTCTCATATTCATTCCCTCTTATTCCCACATTGGCTACAGAAGAATGGTCCTCTTTACTTTTGAATAAACTGACACCAAATAGAACTGGTGATTATCTATTTGTAATATCATATGAGATCTGTTCATTTGAAACTAACTCGTTTCCCAATTTTGTTGTCCAGGATTTCCTTTGAGATGCTTGAGATCTGTTAATTTGAAATTGCCTCATTTTCCAAGTTTGTTTTCCATGATTTTTTTTGAGATGCTTGACTTTGACTTTAAGCAATGACTTTTGTTATTGTTTTGTTTGAATATAAATCAACATATGGTGGTATATGCAGATGACTTTAAGGAATGTATAGATGACTGGAAGAACATCTGGAAAAGCCATTTTGTCTCCATTATAATCCTATTTTACTCCTGAAAACAATCTTACATATAATTTACAAAGGAATCTTCTTTGAAGAAAACTCTTATCATGTCACCCCATCTGCATTTCAATGGATACTGACTTGATGAATCCTACCTTTCAAGCCTTGTATCACACTTTCAGAAAAGGAGTCCATATTTCAGGCAAACTAGACTACTGATAATTCATACATTTCTCTCCTCTCATTATTCCTTATTTTTATAATGTCCTTCCCCATCATCTTTTCCTATGAAATTTTTCCTACCTTCAAGGACCATTTCAAATAACATGTTTACAATGAAGACTTTCTTGATGATGCAATCAGAAATTGTGTTTCTGTCCTCACTTCTTATATTACACATTGAAACTTTATTATCATGTCATTTCATAATCTATCGTGAAATATAGCTATTACAAATTTAGTGACTATTTCTATTTTTTTTCTATTCTCCTTTGGTGAGGGAACAATATTATCAGGGAACTCTGAGCAATAGAAGTTATTTCTTATCAGTCACAATTGTTTTAATCAAAGAAAATTAGAGGGAAGTAAAAAACATAATAATAGGTCAAATTCCTAAAAGAAGTACAAACAGTTTTTTTTCTTTTAAAGATTTGTGATATGAATGTATGTACATAAAACTTATGGAATTAGATGGCACCTATCTAGCCAAGGAAGAGCCACTGCCCTGGTGGCCTTTTCAAAACATGAGGCAACAGTCTTTCTTTAAAAAGTGTATGCAGAGCATGTCTACACATGTGTAATCTGTATCAAATCACTTGCCTTCTCAATGAGGGAGGGTCAGAGGGAAGGAGAAAATTTGGAATTCAAAATTTAAAAAACATGTTAAAATGTTTTTATAAGTAATTGGAAAAAAATAAAGTATTTCCAAGCAAAAAAATGCAAACAATAGTAAATAATTGGAAAAAAATATTAATGACTCCTGACTAGGTCTTGTTACAATTGTAATCTCAGTCTGATTCTTGCTAGCCTAGACAAACTGCTCTTGGACATTGCTACCTAAATTAATTTACTTATCCAGTGACATAAAGATCAAACTACCATATGTTGATTTATAATCAAGCAAAACAATACCAAAAGTCATCAAGCATCTCAAAAAAAATCATGGAAAAAAATTTGGAAAATGAGGCAACTTCAAATAACAGATCTCAAATTATATTACAAATAAATAATCACCAAATCCGTTTGGTGTTGGTTTAAAGAGCAAAGTTAGGGCAACTAGGTGGCACAGTGGATAGAGCTCTGGCCTTGCAGTCAGAAGGACCTGAGTTCAAATCCAGTCTCAGACATATGACACTTACTAGCTGTGTAACCCTGGGCAAGTCACTTAACCCCGATTGCCTCATCAGAAAGAAAGAAAGAAAGAAAGAAAGAAAGAAAGAAAGAAAGAAAGAAAGAAAGAAAGAAAGAAAGAAAGAAAGAAAGAAAGAAAGGAAGGAAGGAAGGAAGAAAGAAAGAAAGAAAGAAAGAAAGAAAGAAAGAAAGAAAGAAAGAAAGAAAGAAAGAAAGAAAGAAAGAAAGGAAAGAAAAGAAAGTTGATTGGGGAAACAGATTAGGTGCAAAATATACAGAAAAACATGAACTCAGTATTATAATATTTGATGAAATCAAAATCTCCAGTTGCTGTAGTAGATGCTAACTCTTCCACAAAAATTGCTGGGAAAATGAAAAGAAGTCTAGGAGAAGTTTAGTTTAATAGTTGATAATAGTTGATAGCTAGTATTTTATGTAGTGCTTGCTATTGAGAGAAATTATTATTATACCATTATACTAATAAATAATTGTTAATATATAATCCAGGCTTTTCTCCTATTTCATTAAGGCAAAGTTGTTGTTTAAGTCAGTCGGTGAAGGACATGACTAATTGATGAGACTAATGCTAGCACTCAAGAAACATGCTCTTCAATGTTGGGCAGGATCCCACTCAACTAGTAGTAGAAACAGAATTCAGTCAAAATAAGTCTTCAGCCTGGGGAAAGAAGCCTTGTCCTGGTACCCCTTTATTAAAGTTTAGGTTGACCCAGATTGTGAAGGGGAAAACCAATGAGGGAACTCTGGATGGAGATGGACTTCACTGTCCAGATTGCTTGAGGCTCCTAAGTCTCATGATGAAGCCATGTTCTCAGCAGGAGGAGCTGAAGCCTTCTAGCCCCCTTCTTCATTAAAGGTCCACCAATAAGGGTTGATTTTCACTTGTCAGGGACATCCCCTTTTACAAAGTAATTTAAGGTTCTTAAGGTCTCCATGGGGGTTGGGGAAAATCTTTGGTTTGTTGATCATCAATTTCTTGATTGCTGGTTAGCCTAATAAAAATTGATTATTAATTATTCAGAAACTCTGTTTCTTACGGGTTTTTATTCATCTTATTATGTGCTGAGAACTGTGCTGAACACTTTAGAATATGATTTCATTTGAGCCTTACAACAACTCAATGATGTAGGTAATGATTTTATTCCCATTTTATGGAAGAGGAAACTGAGGCAAACACAAATTAAGTGACTTGCCCAGAGTTAAATAGTATCTGAATTTAGATTTGAACTCAGGCCTTAATGACTTCAGGACTGGTACTCTGTAAACACACACACACATACACATGCATATGTATATGTATGTGTATATATGTATGTACCTATAGATACAGATAAATATTTATATGTATAAGTGCATGTATATTTATATTGTATGTCTATGGATATATGCGCATACTTATATGTGTGTATAGATCTCTAGAGGTATATATGTATGTATAAATAGATAACTATATATAGTTAAAGATATTGATGTGTGTATGTGTGTATATGTATATATAGGTACATATGCATGTGTATGGGTATATATGTATATATTTATCATGTATTACCCACAGACCTATAAACACAATAGAATCTCCTTCATACATGTATCTCTCATATACATGTATACATACAGATGTGTGTGTATATACATATACACATATAAATATACATACACATATGTGTGACATCACACAATAAGCAAATTGAGTAAGGAAAGCAATAGCTTTCAAGATAATGGATGGAGGAAGAGATTATGACTATTTAAAGGAAATGGAGAATCATGAAAATAAATTAGGCAATTTTGATTTTGAGTAAACTAATAAAATAACTTACTACGGTTCTATAGAACTACTGAGGAAATATATTTCAACAAGCACGTTTCTTGACAGAGTGGTGATAGACTGAAGGGTCAGAATGAGGCATATTTTGGGGCATGGTCAAAGTGCATTTGCTTTGCTTTGTTATGCATAATTGCAAAAGGGCTCTTCCATTCCCTCCCTGCATCCCTCCCTTCTTTCCTCCCTTCCTTCCTTCCCTCCATTCCTCCCCTTTTTCCTTCCCTCCTTTCTTCCTTCCTTCCTTCCTTCCTTCCTTCCTTCCTTCCTTCCTTCCTTCCTTCCTTCCTTCCTTCCTTCCTTCCTTCCTTCCTTCCTTCCTTCCTTCCTTCCTTCCTCATCTATCTTTCTACTCTTCTTACATCTTACTCCTGGTGATTTTTTTTTATCTAGTGATCTTGACCTCTTTGCTGTTCCTCAAAGAAGAAACTTCATATCTCCACTCTGGCCATTTTCTCTGACTGTCCCCCATACCTGAAATGCTCTCTCTCCTCCTCTTTTCCTCTTAACTTTTTTGGATTCCTTCAAATCCCAACTCCCTTCTCCTACACGAAGCCTTTCCCAATCACTTTTCTTAATTATTTGTTTTTTATCCTGTGCCGAGCTTGTTTTTACATATTTGCATATTTGTTTGTTTGTTGTCTCCTCCATCAGGTTGTGAGTTACTTGAGGATAGGGACTATCTTTGCCTCTTTTTCTATCCTCAGTGCTTATTAGATTACTTAGAATAGTTTAGGAATATAAAAAAATGTTTATTGACAACAACTATTTCTTCTTTTCTAAGGCTACTTTTTTCTTGGATATATAAGAAGTAATTTATGACCCATTTATTCCTCTCCACCCTTGAGTCCGTAAAAACAAAATATTTGTTTCTCTTGGACATTCAAAAACATATTACATAGACAAGGGCTTGGCCTGAGGTCAGTTAACAGCATTCTATGAAGCCTTTCTGGTTGCCCAAATGGATATTCCTGAGGCTATCCATTTTCTCTTGGTACCTATCTGTATCAGATGTTGGCAGCCACTGACTTCTGCTAAGGATTTCAAAATCTCAATGTATGCTTTTCAAGGGATCTGTTGGTAGATATTAGAGAGAAAAAATAGGATTGAGACAAGCCATCAGTTGTACTACCTTGCTTAATGAAGAGGAACTAAAAAATTAAAGAGATGTGAAGATAGGGGAAGCTAACTAGCATTAAAGGCAGACTGGTGATTTCACAGGTTTACCTCAGGTTGACCCTGTCCCTAGGTATTACTGACCTTAGCACAGAGAAGCATCTTAGATGTGGCAGAATGAGTCCTGTAATGGAAAACAAAGAAGGCAGATTGCCAATCTCTTTCAGCCCCAACCAATTCATTGAATAGGCATTTAATAAGGACATATTTTGTTCAAGTACTATGTAGGTATTCCAGGAGGTAATCTATTGCACTCACCTGGATACGTTTTTCATTGAGGACTAGTTGGGTTTTTTAAGTATAATGAAATCTTGTACTCTGTTGAGATAGCCTACCATGGAACACCCTGATTCTCTGCATCCTATTTCACATTGTTGGGAGTTTCTTCCATTGATTGGCTATAAAACTAGAGCAAGCTGCATCTTTACAACTGGGGGGCTGGGGCAGTCATACTCTTTTTCCTGTTTCAGCATTTCAGAGAGGGTGAAGCTTAACCCCAAAATGGGCCCCATGAACTGAATGAACTATTGATTTGAGAAGGGGGGCTCTTTCTTCTCCTGCTCTCACTTTTTCCCTGTGGTCCTGAGAAATGGGTATAGGGTATTCCTTTTATTCTGCTTTATGTGCCCTTCTCATATTCTAGATTCAGGGAGTAATTTCCACTGGGTCTGGGTGTTTTAGCCATGATGACATGTAAACCAAGATTTTAGGTACGATGCTGCATTGAGCCAGCCTATCAGGGAAGACTTGAGAATCCAGGGTATCTGGTAGTTGAGCTGAATAGGGAGATTGGATTTTAAACTAGTACTGTTCTATATAACAGCTGAGCCACTCTATGAGCCTAATCTCCTTCACCTCCCCAGAGAATGAAGTGGTAAAGAGATATGTTTATATATTCATTATTATATCTCTTATGCTAATGTTCAAGCAGAACTGTGGTACATTTGACCAGACTGATACTTTAGTGAAAACAAACAAAAGGGGTTGAAGCCAATGACTACAGAATGCCTAGATAGCTGAAATCCCATGAAGGATTCAGGAGAACCCTGGGAGAATCACGAAATGTAACATTTCTTGACACTCTGGAGCCTGGCTAGTCAGTGTAATTAAAGTATTGTTTATTCCTGAAATTTTTGTGATGCAAATACTTATTTCTTAACTAGGTGGATGTAAAAGAAAAAAAAATCACACATTGAAATTCATCTGTTTTATTTGAATAACAAAGCCAATTTTCCAGACCACACCATTCTCATGGCATTCTTCATTTCTGCATTTCTCAGTGTGTAGATGAGAGGGTTCAACATTGGTGCAATCACAGTGTAAAACACTGAGAACTCTTTGTCGTTATGTAGGGAACTGGGAGGTGGGATGTAGGTGACAATACAGGGTACAAAGAATAGAACAACAACCATGACATGGGAAGCACAGGTGGAGAGGGCTTTCCATCGAGCATCTGATGAGTGGTTCCTAAGATTATATAATATGATGATGTAAGACACCACCAAGACCAGAAAGGTTGCCAAGGCAACCTCAGTCATTCCGCAGTTGATGAGCATCCTCTTAATTTCCAGTTCTTTGCAACCACAAAAAGAGCTGCTATGAATATTTTTGTACATGTAGGTCCTTTACCCCTTTGTGTGATCTCTTTGGGATATAGCCCTAGAAGTGCTATTGCTGGGTCAAAGGGTATGCACATTTTTATATCCCTTTGGACATAGTTCCAAATTGCTCTCCAAAATGGTTGGATCATTTCACAACTCCACCAACAATGCATTAGTGTTCCAAGTCTCCCACATCTTCTCCAACATTTATCATTTTCCTGTTTTGTCATGTTGGCCATTCTGATAGGTATGATAGGGTACCTCAGAGTTTTTTTAATTTGCATTTCTCTAATCTATAGTGATTTAGAGCACTTTTTCATATGACTATAGATGGTTTTAATTTCTTCATCTGAGAACTGTCTGTTCATATCTTTTGACCACTTATCAATTGGGGAATGGCTTGTATTCTTATAAATTTGACTTAATTCTCTATATATTTCAGAAATGAGCCCCTTATCAGAGAGACTGGTTGTAAAAACTTCTTTCCCAACTTTCTACCTTCCTTCTAATCTTAGTTGCATTGACTTTATTTGTGCAAAAACTTTTCAATTTAATGTAATCAAAATTATCTATTTTTCTTTTCGTAATGTTCTCTATCTCCTGTTTGGTCATGAATTCTTCTGTTCTCCACCGATACGACAGATAAACTATTCCTTGCTCTCCCACTTTGCTTATAGTATCAGCCTTTATATCTAAATCATGTACCCATTTTGACTTTATTTTGGCATATGTTGTGGGATTTTGGTCTATCCCTACTTTCTGCCATACTCTTTTCCAGTTTTCTCAGGTGTTTTTTTTTTTCTAAAAGTGGGTTCTTATCCCAGAAGCTGGGGTCTTTGGGTTTATCAAATAATAGATTACTATAGTCATTGACTACTATGTCTTGTATACTTAACCTATTCCACTGATGCACCACTCTATTTCTTAGCCAGTACCAAGCAGTTTTGAAGATTGCTGCTTTACAATACAATTTAAGATCTGGAATGGCTAGGCAACCTTCCCCTGCATTTCTTTTCATGTGTTCTCTTGATATTATGGACCTTTTATTCTTCCAAATGAATCTTGTTATTATTTTTCTAACACTATAAAATAATTTTTTGGTAGTTTGATTGGTATGGCACTGAATAAGTAAATCACTTTAGGTAGAATTGTCATTTTCATTATATTAGTTCAGCCTACCCATGAGCAACTGATGTTTGTCCAAGTATTTAGATCTGATTTTATTTGCATGAAAAGTGTTTTGTAATTGTGTTCATAGAGTTCCTGGGTTTGTTTTGGGACATATTTTATAATGTCTACAGCAGGTTTAAATGGAATTTCTCTTTCTATCTCTTGCTGTTGGGCTTTGTTGGTAATATATAGAAATGTCATTGATTTATGTGGGTTTATTTTACAGCCTGCAACTTTGATAAAGTTGTTAATTATTTCAAGTAGTTTTTTACTTGATTCTCTGGGATTCTCTAAGTATAACGTCATGTCATCTGCAAAGGGTGATAGCTTTGTTTCTTCTTTGCCTATTCTAATGCCTTCAATGTCTTTTTCTTCTCTTATTGCTAAAGCTAATGTTTCCAGTACGATGTTGAATAACAGTGGTGATAATGGACATTCTTGTCTCACCCCTGATCTTGTTGAAATGCTTCTAACTCATCCCCATTACATATTATGCTTGCTGAAGGTTTTAGATAGATGCTATTTATTATTTTAAGGAAGACTCCACTTATACCTATGCTCTCTAGTGTTTTTAATAGGAGTGGGTGTTGTATTTTGTCAAAAGCTTTTTCTGAATCTATTGAGATGATCATGTGATTTCTGATAGTTTTGGTGTTGATGTGATGAATTATGCTGATAGTTTTCCTTATATTGAACCAGCCCTGCGTTCCTAGTATAAATCCTACCTGGTCATAGTGTATTATTCTTGCGATAAGTTGCTGTGATCTATTTGTTAATATTTTGTTTAAAATTTTTTGCATCTATATTCACTAGAAAAATTGGTCTATACTTTTCTTTCTCTGGTTTGACTCTTCCTGGTTTGGGTATCAGCACCATATTTGTATCATAAAAAGAATTTGGTAAGATTCCTTCTTTACCTATTTTACCAAATAGTTTATATAGTATTGGAATTGATTGTTCTTTAAATGTTCTGTAGTATTCACACGTAAACCCATCTGGCCCTGGAGATTTTTTCCTAGAGAGTTCATCAATGATTTGTTCAAATTCTTTTTCTGAGATGGGGTTATTTCAGTAATTTACTTCCTCTTCTGTTAATCTGGGAAATTTATATATTTATAAATATATATCCATTTCACTTAAATTGCCAAATTTGTTGGCATATAGTTGTGCAAAATAATTCCAATTGTTGTTTTAATTTCCTCTTCCTTGGTGGTAGTTTCACCCTTTTCATTCTTGATTCTAGTAATTTGGTTTTCTTCTTTCTTTTTTTTATTAGATTAACCAAAGGTTTATCTATTTCATTGTTTTTTTTCCATAAAACCAGCTCTTAGTTTTATTTATTAGTTCAATAGTTTTCTTCATTTCAATTTTATTAATTTTTCCTTTGGTTTTCAATATTTCTAATTTGGTGTTTAACTGAGGATTTTTAATTTGTTTTTTTTCTAGTTTTTTTAGTTGTATGCCCAATTCATTGATTTACTCTTTTTGTATTTTATTTATGTAAGCATTTGGAGATATAAAACTTTCCCTAAGAACTGTTTGTTGCATCCCATAATTTTTAGTATGTTGTCTCATTATTGTCATTCTCTTCAATGAAATTATTGATTGTTTCTATGATTTGTTCTTTGACCCAATCATTTTTTAGAATTAGATTATGTAGTTTCCAATTATATTCTAGTCTATCTTTCCATGGCCCTTTATTACATATAATTTTTATTGCATCATGATCTGAAAAGGATGCATTTAATATTTCTGCCTTTCTGCATTGGATTTTGAGGTTTTTATGCCCTAGTTCATGGTCAATATTTGTGCATGTGCCATGTACTGCCAAGAGAAAAAGTATATTCTTTTCTATCCCCATTCAGTTTTCTCCACAGGTCTATCATACCTAACTTTTCTAATGTTCCATTCACCTCCTTAACTTCTTTCTTGTTTATTTTGTGGTTAGATTTATCTAGTTCAGAAAGGGGAAGGTTGAGGTCCCCAACTAGTATGGTTTTGCTGTCTATTTCTTCCTATAACTCCCTGAACCTCTCCTCTAAGAATCTGGATGCTATACCATTTGGTGCATATATGTTTATTAGTGATATTACTTCATTGTCTGTGGTGCCTTTTAGCAGGATGTAGTTTCCTTCCTTATCTCTTTTGATAAGATTTATTTTTGCTTTTGCTTTGTCTGAGATCGGGATTGCTACCCCTGCTTTTCTTACTTCAGCTGAAGCATAATATATTTTGCTCCATCCTTTTACTTTTACCCTGGATGTGTCACTCTTCTTCAAATGTGTTTCCTGTAAACAACATATTGTAGGATTATTGTTTTTAATCCAATCTTCTATATGTTTCTGTTTTATGGGAGAGTTCCTCCCATTCACATTTACAATTATGATTATCTGTGTCTTTTTCTCCATCCTTTCCCCCTCATTTATGCTTTTCTTTCCCCTTTCCCCTCCTACTACCGATAGTACAAGTTAGATTACTATACCTAACTGATTATGTTATTCCCTTCTTGAGCCAAATCTGATGAGAATAAGGTATAAACAATGTTCATCCCTCTCCCTTCTTTACCTCTGCTCTAATAGGTTTTGTGTCTTTTCTGTAATGTAATTTACCCTTGTCTGCCTCCTCCTTTCTCAGTACATTTTCTTTGCTCAGACTAATCCACTTACTTGGATCCATTTAATCCACTTGATTAATTTTTTTTTGTATCATTACATCAAAGTCAACTTGTATACACCCCCGTTATGAATACTACTTTAACATGATATAATAACAATACAGTTCTCAAGAGTTTCAAATGACATCTTCCCTTGTAGGGATGTAAACATTTTGCCCTTATTAACAACATATTGTATCTTTCTGTCCCATTTACCTTTTTCTCTCTCTCTTGAATCTTGTACTTCAAGACCAAATTTTTTGTTGAGCTCTGGTCTTTTTAACAGGAATGTTTGGAAGTCCCCTGTTTCATTGAATATCCATCTCCTTCCCTGAAAATTCATGCTCAATTTTGCTGGGTAGTTAATCCTTGGCTGCATTCCAAGCTCCTTTCCCTTATGGAATATCATGTTCCATGCCCTAAGATCTTTTAATGTAGAGGCTGCAAAGTCATCTGTAATCCTGACTGTGGTTCCATGATATTTAAATTGTTTCTTTCTGGCTGCCTTCGGTAATTTCTCTTTAATCTGGTCATTTTGGAATTTGGCTATTATATTCCTTGGTGTTTTTAATTTGGTATCTCTTTCAGGTGGGGAGTGGTGGATTCTTTCTACAGTTATTTTACCTTCTGATTCTAGGATGTCAGGGCAATTTTCCTTTATGATTTCCAGAAGGATATTGTCCAGGCTCTTTTTTTCATCTTGACTTTCAAGTAGGCCTATAATTTTTAAATTGTCTCTCCTGGATCAATTTTCCAGGTCAGCTGTTTTACCCATGAGGTATTTTATGTTTTCATCTTTAATTTTTTTTATTTTCCTTGTTTCTGTTTGACTGATTCTCGCTCTCTCATAGAGTCATTAGTTTCCCTTTGTTCAATCCTAATTTTTAACATATTGTGTTTTTTCTGTTAGATTTTGTACTTTCTTCTCCAATTTGTCAATTGTATTTTTACACGATTTATTTTCTTCATTGTACTTTTTTTTTTCCAATTGTGTGTTTTAGGGACTTGTTTTCTTCAGTGTACTTTTTTTCCAATTGGCCAATTGTACTTTTAAAGGACTCTTCTACCTCTCTCATTTGACTTTTAAAATCCTTCTTGAGTTCTTCTAAGAAGGCTTTTTGGGCTTCAGACCAGTTCATATTCCCTTTTGATATTGCAGATGTGGGTTTGATGACAGTGTCGTCCTTTTCAGAATTCCTGTCTTGATCTTCACTCTTCTCACAATAAGAATCTATCATACATTTCTTTTTAATCATAGTGTTTCTTTATTCCCTGGCCTTTAGAGAGATTAAGCTCTCCTGCTGGGGAGCAGAGGGCACTGACCCAAGCTTCTTGTGTTGGGAGCCTAGTTCTTGGTCACTGGCTTTGTGACCTGGGACCTCTTATGTTGGCAGTTGGAGGCTGTAGGGTTCTGGCAGCTTATCTGGTATTGGGCTGGACTCAGCAAGGCTGGGACTTTCAGGGAAATCTAGGTTAACTGCTTTTCCTTTCCTTTAGCTTTGTTTATCTCCTTTTAGATAAGTGCTGCCAGGTGTTTATCTGCCTGGGGCCCCTTGCAGTGCTGCATCCCTTATTTCTGTTGAGGTACTGGGAGACTTCTTTGCTGTAGAATGCCGAGGCACCTGGTGGTTTTTTGAGCTGGTTTCCACCAGTTACCCAACCCTCACTGAGGTACTCAGAGGTACAGCTGTTGGCATTTGTCTGTTTGACCACCTGGGCTTCAGAATCTCCTCCTGGTTGGGAGTTGGAAGCTGTGGGGTTCTGACAGCTTAACTGGTGTTTGGCTGGAATCAACAAGGCTAGAACTTTCCCATTAATGCTTCTAGCTACCTGGGGTACTGCAATGCTGCACCCCGTCTTTGTTCTGGTTCAGCTGTTCCAGGGTTTTTCCTGGGGTGATATTTTCTGGGTTTTCAGAGGTTGATAGGGGAGGGTGAGAGTGATTACCTTTTTACTTCGCCATCTTGGCTCCTGGAAACAGAAGTAGGAAGAATCTAATTAATGTTACAAATAAAATAAAAATAGGGAAAAAAATAAAATTCATCCCTAAAAAACATGGTGAAAATAGTACTATGTTGTAATTTCTTCTAAAGGCCTTAAATGAAAACTCAAATTGAAATTCTCTTTTATTTGAATGTTAAAAAATTTTCATTGCCCATACCTTCTGAATAGCATTCTTCGTATCTTTATTTCTCAGTGTAGAGATGAGAGGATTCATCATGGGTGCAATGACTGTATAAAACATTGAGAACTCCTTATCATTTTTGCTAGCACTGGGAGGTGGGATATAGGTGGCGATACAGGTTACAAAGAACAGAACAACGAACATGACATGGGAAGCACAGGTGGAGAGGGCTTTCCATTGAGCGTCTGATGAATGGCTCCTAAGGTTATATAAGATGATGATGTAAGACACCACCAAGACCAGAAAGGTTGCCAAGACAACCATCCAAGTGTTAGCAATGATTAAAATACTAGCAACATGGGTGTCTGTGCAGGCAAGCTTTAAGAGGGGTTTTGAGTCACACATATAGTGATCTA
The DNA here is from genome assembly GCF_900497805.2 of Vombatus ursinus. NCBI lineage: Eukaryota > Metazoa > Chordata > Mammalia > Diprotodontia > Vombatidae > Vombatus > Vombatus ursinus. Next base: position 302,712 of record NW_020953941.1, read on the forward strand.
TTTGATTAGGGCCACAGAAAGGCAACCTCAGGATCATGAGTAGCTGGGCAATGGAGTGCCAAAATGCCACCACCCAGGCAAGCAGGATCAGCATGTTACATCTCTGCCTGTTGACAATTATCATGTAGTGTAAGGGTTTACAGATGGTGACATGCCAATCAAAGGCCATGGACACCAGGACCACTAACTTAACACCTCTCAGTAAGTGGGAAGTAAAGAGCTGAGCCATACCTAAGTCAGACTAAGGCAGGAATAGGAATTTGTTGCTAAGAATTTCAATCCTCTTCCAAGCGTCCTGATAAAATTCAATTGGAATCTAGTGTAATGTTGCTTAGGACACCTTTGAGTGAATAGTGTGTGTCCTGGCCTTTGGGGTCTAGTAGATTGGAGGTAGACAGAAACAGTGCATTTCTGAATATTCCAACATGGAATACAGAAAAAAAAAATCTGAAGTATTTCTTTTCCACATTTCCCAGCTGTATATCTCATATCTCTGTGATAGATCTGACTATGATCTATCCCAGTATGATAAATCACATATTGGACTTTGGAGTTAGAAGAGAACTTAGATGACATGAAATCTAAATCCCTCCATTTACAGATGAGAAAACTGAGTGGTGAATGGTTTGGTGATTTGGAATGATTTGGTGATCAAATCATGGTGAAATGATTTGATGATTGTCATAGTTAGTAAGCAATGAAGCTGGTTTTCAAAAGTAGATGTTCTGGATTCAAATTTAATTTCTTCCTTCCAATAGATTTTTCCAAGTTCCAAAGTAAGAAACAGTGAGATAGATCCTATTGTCTCCTGTTAGAATATTTTAAAAGCTATTAATGGGATATAGAAGGTAAAGCAATTCACTTGTAACTGAAAGGTTTGATTTGGAATCCTAGTTTATTGTGCTATGTTTCTTTCTTTCTCTTTCTTTCTTTCTTTCTTTCCCTTTCTTTCTTTCTATCTTTCTTTTTCTTTCTTTCTTTCTTTCTTTCTTTTTTTCTTTCTTTCTTTCTTTTTTTCTTTTTTTCTTTCTTTCTTTCTTTCTTTCTTTCTTTCTTTCTTTCTTTCTTTCTTTCTTTCTTTCTTTCTTTCTTTCTTTCTTTCTTCTTTTCTTCCTTTCCTTCTTTTTCTCTTTCACTAATAGAAAGACTTACATATGATTTGCAATATAAAAGTATTTCTTTTCAAGAGATTAAATCTCTCAAATGTAAATGAAAAGGGAGTAGAGAATGGTTAATACTTTACCATTTATATGCTTAGTTGATTTGAAAGTAGCCAAAGAAGGGGCAGCGAGGTAGCACAGTGGATAGAGCAAGGGCTCTGGATTGAGGAAGACCTGAGTTCAAATCCAGCCTCTGAAACATAACACTGTCTAGCTGTGTGACTCTGGGCAAGCCACTTAACCCCAACTGCCTCAAAAAAATGGAAAAAAAAAGAAAGTTATCAAAGAATAATTCTCATTAAAATTGTGGGATTTCTTGTAAATCCATTAGGATAAATCCATTTCTCTTCCTAGAGCCAGTGACTGCTAGGATAATGACAGAAAGCTGTCCTACTGAGAGAAGTCTGTAATGGGATGACATCTAGTATATGTTACCATGTAGCTTGTAGTTTGACTTTAGGCACATGATTTAATCTCTGAGTACCATTTTACTCACAAAATAGGAATCATAATAGATATGTGACATATAATAGCCTCCTGGTGATAGGTCAGATAATATTTGACAATGAACTTTAAAATGCATTAAGCTCTGTGCCACTGTAAGGATCACTTATGCTAATTGAAACTATTTCCACTTAAATTCCTACTTTCCTTTTTCAAAAATGTATTAGAGAAGAACAAACTGATGCCTAAAAGAAATATTAATCACATTTCCATAACACATAACAGTTTTAGATAGCACTTTCCTCATAACAACCCTTTTTGCTATATTTTTTTCACGCACCCTTTTCCCATGAGTGAAGACAAGGAAGTGAATAAGGGCTCAGTGATAAGCAATATGTGTGGGAAATAGAGGAAAATAATTTTGAGGAGTGTGATAATATAGTGAATAGGGCCTGAGGTTCAACTGAGGTTGCCCAGTTGATATCTCTTCCATTTTTATGAGCCATGCAAACCTTTCCCAAAACCATTAAAGAGTTTTGATTACTTAATCTATGAAGATGATGATTTGAGAGGGAATGTATGTAAATATAGATAAACACACACTTTGGAGGGATGTTTCTGAAATTAGCAGAATGATGCTATGTACAGGAAGGGGATATTAACCTGTAAACCATGGATAGATTTCAAGATGTCTGTGTTGTTGGATGGAAAAACATATATATTTTTTAATATAATTTGTTCCCTTTGACATCCTATGAATTGCACTTTATATATTTAACATTATTCTCAGGTGCCCATAAGCTTTTCCAGACAGCCAAAAAGCATCCAGGACATAAAAACAGATTAAAAATTCCTAGTCCAGGGAAAATCTAGGGCTCAAGGCAATGAAAATAAATATAAACTGGAAAAGAAAACAAATAGTAAAGAACTTCAATTATGCCGTGTTATAACAACCCAAGCAGAGCACCTGAAAACCTGAACTGATACCTGAGGACGCATTGTCCACAAATATCAATCTGTGTGGTCCAAGACAATGACTGATTCTCCAAAAGATTTTTTTTTTCTCAACTACAAGGAAGTTGTGTTTTTTCATGGTGATTGTAACTCATTAGGATGGCAAGTAGGGCTAGTGTTCCATAGACAGCCCCTCCCTGTCTGGACCAGAGTCCAGAAAAATATCAATCAGTCATTGAAAGTCTCTGTCTCCACATCAAAGTTTGCAAGAAAAGAACCTTCTAGGAAAGACTTACTGAGTATTACTTGAATTGAAAGGTATATTAGAGTCCAGGGGGATGAGCTCCCAGAGGCTTTTCAAAGCAATCCAACATGTAGATTATTACCAAACAGAAGCAAACTTTACTGCTTGGTCAAATCAAATTAGTCTTTTACTTTTCAGTGATGATTAGGTTGCTTCATTAATACACATATCAGTAAGCAGAAATTGTACTTTGACATCCAGTTGCCTTCCCTCTACTTCTTGTATGTGGCATGTCATAAGGACTATATAACATTGTGTCTATTAGATGATGGATGTTGACTGGACATTGAAAATTCACAAAACTGGGGTTCCAATATCTGAGTGTATCCCAAAAGTATATTTGACACCTAGGAAAACATGTACCTCTCAATAGAATCTACACTATTCATCACCTTCTCCTTCCACATAGTCTCCCTTTTCTTCCTCTTTCTCCTCATTCTTCTCTTTTTTTCTCTCCCTGTTTCCCTCCTCTCTGTCTCCTTCCTCTCTGCCTCTGTCTCTGTTTCTGTCTCTGTCTTTCTCTATCTCTCTGTCTCTGTCTCTCTGTCTCTGTCTTTCTGTCTCTCTTTCTCTGTCTCTGTCTCTCTCTCTCTCTCTCTCTTTCTAAAACAACATTTTTGTCATTCTTCTGGAAACAAATCTTATTCTACTCCTATTCACCCTCCTTTCATCTGCCAAATCAATTTTCCTAAAACACATGTTTGATCATGTCACCTCCCTATTCAATAAATTTTAATTGGATCTCTTTCATTCTTTAGAAAAAAATATAAAGTCTCTGATTTTTAAACCTGGACCATTCCTCCCTTCTCAGTCTTCTTACACTATACTCCCTTCTAAATACTCCATGATCCAGGAACAGTCTACTTTTCTGTTCTTCACATAGAACCATCAACATGGAGAAATTGCAGTCACTCATGCCTAGAACTCTCTCTCTCCTCATCTCTGCCTCCTAGATGTTCTGGACTCCTTAGAGTTTTATCTAAATTTCCACTTTCTGCAAGAAGCCTTTCCCAGGACTCTATAATATTAGCGCATTTTCTCTGACACTAGCTCCAATTTATTCTCTATATATCTTCTTTTTTACATAGTTATTTTCATGTTATTTCCCACATTAGGATGTCACATTTTTGAGATGAATGATTTTTTTTGCCTTCCTTTTTATCACCAATGCTTAACAAATTGCCTAGCATGTAAGAAGCCCTTAGTACAATGCCAGTTGACTGAGTGAGTGCCTCCCATACTCAGTACTAACCAATGTTGAACTCCTTACTCTCAGCTTTGACTTTCATCTGTTCATAGGTTTGGATCCCCTTCTGCTTTCTGTCTCCCTTATTCTTGGACTTTCTAAAGTTGATTTTTTCCTCTCTTCCCTTTACACTCATCTTTGGCAATATAATCTACTCTCTTGGTTTCAAATATCATTTCTTTGCTGATAGGTAGTATAAACTATTACCAATCTTATCCTATCTCCTGTATATCAGACCTGGACTTTCAATGGCATATTTAGAATTTCCCCTTTGATATCCTTTTGGTATCTCATGGTCAATGTGTCCAAAACAGAGTATCCCAATTATTCCATCCCAAAGACCTTCTTTCTTATTATTTAGTCTTGGTGAATAAAATTCATTCAATTATACTTGAAATATTGGTGCTACTTGCTGATGTTTCTCTCATACTTCCCACATGCAATCAATAACTAAGTGATGTATATGCTACCTTTGAAATACTTGTGAATTCATTACCTTTTATTGTGACTGACACCATCAGATCATAGGCACTATTTACAATGCATTTGGATTATTACAATATCATCTTAACATGTCTCTGGTATCTTTAGACTTTTCTCTTGCCTCATCCCTATAATCTCCTATTCATTTTCAAAGGGGTGCCTCTTGTGTTCTAACATTATTGTGTCACCCTTTGCTTAAAGTGCTTCAATGGATCCTTATCACCTACTTAGCAAAGTTCAAAATCCAAAATGTTCCTGAACTCTTGCCATCCAGCATGTGCCTTCCTTTCTAGACTTAGCTCACAATTCTCCCTACTATAGACTCCTGTGAGACCAATAACAAATACTGCTCACGTATCAATTCACTCCAGACTCACTTCTACTTCCATTTTCTATGGTAGAAGATTATTGAAAAATGGTTAGGAGAAGAAAAAAATTACCTAAATAAGAAAGATCTCTCACTTAATTTCCTATATGCACATAACCTTAGTCATCTTTGGTAGAATGAATAAGGAACAGCCTAAACAACTCCAAAGGGTGTTGACCCATATAAAGATGGAGACATTCTTATTGATCCAGATTAACTTGATTTGAGGAAAATGAGTCAATCAATCTACTCTCTAAGAAGTTAAGAAGTACTTGGAGAATGTAAAGGTCCCATTTCTTTTCTACCTCTTGTTATGAATTCCCTGACCTCAAAGAATATGCCTTTTATTACATACAATAGGGAAAGCCCCACAGTAGAATAATAGATGCAGAAAAAGAGCAGTCATGCCTTGTCATGAGAGGAACCTTGACTGATATTTAATCACTGTTAGTCTAGGTCCAACTACAGTATTCAAGAAGGAGAAGCAATGTTGTGGTTGTTGTTCTTCCTCTTCATATCATCCCTTTATATGTTCTACAAAGAGTGATTAAAGGACAAGAATTGAGGCACATTTTTTTTTGAATTTTTTCTCTGTGTATACTCATAATATTCAATGAGTAATATCTATTGTGTAAGAAAAAAGTTTGGGGTCAGGACCACCTATTACCTCTCATTCCATTTTTGGTTTGTCTCCGTGTGTGTGTGTGTGTGTGTGTGTGTGTATGTGTGTAACATTGTTAATAGTACAAGAATTACTATCTCCAACTTATACCTTATCAGACGAGTTAATTTTCTTAGACTCACCTTGTGAGTGCCTGAATTGATATTTCTTAGCAGATGATGACGATGATGATGAAGTTAAACTACTTTCATAGACTCACATAGCTAATAAATTTCTGTGGTAGGCTTTGAACTCAGTTATTTCTCATTCCAAATCTAGCATGCATTATGCAGTCTTGCTGACTTTTTTTTTCTTTGTCTAGGCAATGGTGTTAAGTGACTTGCCCAGGGTCACACAGCTAGTAACTGTTATGTGTCTGAGGGCAGATTTGAACTGAGATCCTCCTGAACCCAGGCCCAGTGCTCTACCACTGCACCACCTAGCTGCCCCAGACCATTCATTTTTAATATGGAAATTAGGGCTCCTGAAATTCTAATGACATTTTTACAATGTAGGAAGTTTCTTTTGGAAGGATAGATTTACATAAAACTGAGAGTCAAAAAGGGACACAGGAACCTATCTCTTGAATTTCTTTTGTTCAAAGGCATCAGTTGAAAGCAAGGGAGAATAAATTGGAAAGTGTCATTTCTCTTCTAAGTCTGCTCCTGTCTCTCAGTATTTATGTATTTTTCCACCATTCTTTGGTTTCTCTTCCTTGAAGAGGACTACTACCTTATAGAATCCCTTCCTCCAATTAGTCAGTTGTTATTTCAACATCCCTTTTAAAGAAATATCCAGGCTAGCCATTTTCATTCCATCACTCCTCATTAGGCTCTGCTCTTTACTGTTTGGAAGTCCTTTCCTGCAATGCCCCTCTAAAAGAGACATAGTTCTCCCATGTCCTCTCTTCAAAAATTGTCAGCACTCTTTTACATGTAGTCTTTCATCATTAGAGTATAAGTTACTTGAGGGCAAGGACTGTCTTTCTTTTTACTTGTATTTGTATCTCAAGTGCTTTGCACACTGCCTGACACAATACTTGTGGATTTGGCTGAAGTACTTAACTATCAAAGAAAAACTTTGATTACTTCACATTTGAGACAGAGCCTGTCCCCATATCACAGCTCATTTCTTTGTCATTCTTTGAAGAGGAACATATTCTGGATATGGGATGATGAGTCATGCAAGAGAAGAAAAAAAGACAGATTATTCTTTCTCTTCATTCTTTCCATAGTATATTGTATGTGAAGTAATGAAATTGTACAAAGCCTGGTGCCAAACACCAACACTTATACAAAGTTTTGATGAGGACGTGTCCCTGGTTTTCACCCTGGAGTTGATGGATTTTTTTAAAAAAGAATACACATTAATGTACATTTGGTGACACAATTACCATTTCTTCATCAAGGGCATAAAGAGAGAAAACAATAAAATTAAAACTCATCTTTTTATTTAAATGTCAATGACATTTGGTTTGACCACGCCTTCTGCATGGCGTTCTTCATCTCTGCTTTTCTCAGTGTGTAGATGAGACGGTTCAGCATGGGTCCAATGACAGTGTAAAACATGGAAAACTCGGGGCAGCTCAGTGGCACAGTGGATGGAGCTCTGGCCCTGGATTCAGGAGGACCTGAGTTCAAATCCGTCCTCAGACACATAAAACTTACTAGCTGTGTGACCCTGTGCAAGTCACTTAATCCCATTGCCTAGCCAAAAAAAAAAAAATGGAAAAATCCTTATCATTTTTATTGGCACTGGGAGTTCGAATATAGGTGGAAATACAGGGCACAAAGAATAGAACAACAACCATGACATGGGAGCCACAAATGGAAAGGGCTTTGCGCCAACCTTCTGATGAGTACTTTCTAAGTTTGCATAATATCAGAATGTAAAGATGCCACCAAGACAAGAAAAGGTAATTAACACAACCATCCCAGAATTAGCTATAACTAAGATATTTCCAACGTGTGTGTCTGCACAGATAAGTTTTAAGAGGGGTTTGCCATCACATATATAGTGATGTATTTGATTAGGGCCACAAAATGGTAACCTAGGTACCATGAGCATCTGAGCAATGGCATGCCAAAAGGCCACCCCCCAGGCCATCAGGATCATTGTGTTACATCTCTGTCGATTCACTATGGTCATGTAGTGTAAGGGTTTACAGATGGCAACAGAGTGATCAAAGGCCATGGACACCAAGATAAACATCTCAACAGTAATCAGGAAGGGAGCAGTATAGAGCTGAGTCATGCAACTAATAAAGGATATGATTTCTTCTTTAGCAATTGAATCCCTGATGAACCAAGGGACTATGGTAGATGTATATGCCAGATCCACTAAGGACAAATGACATAGAAAATAGTACATGGGTTGTTGGATGAGATGGCTGAATGCAATGGTGATAAAGTAAGCCTCTGCACTATATAACAATCATGAGTCACTCCCTGTGTTTTTTGCAGATGGGAATAGCCTGGGCTGGGGGCTTTTTGCATTCCATGATTCAAAGTTTCTTCATGCTTCCCATACACTTTTGTGGCCCCAATGTAATCAGTCACTTTATGGTGACTTGTACCTTTTGTTGGAACTTGCCTGTACTGACACCCATATACTTAGTCTGATGGTTGTGGCCAACAGTGGCTGAATTTGTAAGATCAATTCTTCACTTTTGCTTGTCTCTTATGGTGTTATCCTGCACTCTCTAAGGACACACAGCCCAGCAGCATGTCACAAAGCCCTTTCTACTTGTGGCTCCCACATCCTTACTTTTCATACCATGTATATTTGAATACACATGGCCTACCATTACTTTCTCTTTTGATAAAATGGTAACATTATTTTATAGCTTTCTAACTCTTATTAAATCCATTCATCTACATATTTAGAAATACAGAAATGAAAAATGCTGTGAAGAAATTGTGGAGCAAAACAGTGATTAATGTTGAAAAATAAATGATTTAAGGAATCTTTTAAAAAATAAATTAGATGTCTCATCTTGACTTTTCTGTACAACTTCAAAACAAAGTTAAAACAGATAATATAAGAATTGTGTGTCTTGCTGAGGAAAAATATTTTAAGGCTATTTTTTTCATAATTTACACTGAAGATATGATTAGCAGTATAGGCAGCAAAAGGCACAGCCACACCATGTTAATGCATGGAACACTGATAGAGATAAATCCTAATTTTAAGTTGCCAAGAAGCATTTGGTTCACACTCCATAGATGCACCTTAAAAAAATAAAAAAAAATTACAGTGATAGAAAGAGAATAAAGTTCTCAATCCAAAAAAAAATGTTATTATTCATTTATAAGATATTAAATAGTTACAATATATTATTCTAAAAAAGGTTTTTTAAAGGTGGATTTGGACATACATATAGCATCCTGTAATGTAGAATTTAACTATTAGCAAAAAAAAAAGATTTAAAAAAAAGGGAAGTATTTTAATCATAATAGACTCCATATGTGATCAAGACATGCTATTGGAGTTAGAGCAGCAAAGTCCTATTTTTCCCCCATAGCAGTGAGGCCCCATCCTATTCCTATATGTTCATTAGTCAACTCCTTTTCCTATATTCTTAGCCCTTTCCCCCATATGCTGCACAGATAACTACTTCCCCCATATGCTGAATATGCAACCTCACCACTGTGTAGCAACCTTGTGGTCTAGGGACCCTCAACCCACCCTATCCCCAGCCACCTTGTGGTCAGGGGGCTTTCCCAAAACCTCAAAGCAATAAGTGCAATAAGACTCCTCAATGCCCAAGATTAACTTATGTGATGTCAAAGTTCCCATTTATATCTTATGAATATGGTAATTAAGGGACTCTCAAGAGTGAAAGTATGTCTATTTCAAGATAGCCACCTGGAAGACCCAGTGCAGTCCAGGCACAAGTCTTTTTTTTTTTTTTTTGCTTGCACAGCACAAAGAATATGCCATAACCAACTGACATAAGTTATTCCCCCTTCAGCTCTGATATAAGCAAGTTCCCATTCCCTTTTCACCCAAACAACCAGTATCCTGAGCTGCTTGGTTCCATTTGCTTTTACAACAATAAAGCCCTGCTTGGAAAAACTCTGGTCTTGGTATTCTTACCAACTCTGAACCAGCTCTCCCACTTCACTGTAAGGTCATTTTTTAAACACATAAAGAACAACAACAACAACAACAACAACAAAAATCACGTTAGAAAATCAAATGCATTCAGTGACCATAAAAAAAAAAAAAAAGAAATCAACTCTGGTTAAAACAATGTAGTAAAAAACAAGCAAACAGATTAATTAATATTTTGAGGGATGAGATAATGAAATAAGAAGAGATAGAAATAGGAAAAAAAATCACTTAGATCAGAGGATATTATATTGTGTAACTGGGAAATACTACTGATGAGGTATGGGCCCACCATTCAGTTTCAGAAGCCGAGAAATTTTGCCCCTTTTGCAAAGGGAATTTGGCTCCCATTTGTCTTTTTCCTTTAAGGGAAGTACCTGCCTCTCCTAATGTGTCACTTAGGGGGCATGTTCCATTCTCCATTTCAGACCTCAACCAGATTAAGGAAAGGCTAGTTCGATACTATGAAGATCCTACTAAATTTACTGAGGGCTTCAGTGTGTTCCTACAATTCAAACTTTCTTGGGGTGATTTGCATGTCCTCTTCTCCACCTGTTGTACCACTGAGGAGAGGAAGAGAATCTGGGAACAAACCCAAAACTTTGGGGACCGTTTTACTAGCAATGACCACACAAAATACCCCCCAGGAATACCTGCTGTTCCTGCTACTGATCTGGGGGGGGATTATCAGAAGAGTAAGTATAGGGGAAAGAGAGACTATATGATAATTTGCCTGTTGGAAGGACTGAAAACAGCATTTTGGAAACAAGTAATCTTTTAGAAGATTAAGGGAATTACTCAGGGAGAAAAGGAAAACCCTGCCGTTTTCCAAAATAAGCTAGTAGAATCCATTAAAAAGTATACGAATTTAGATCCTGACTCTGCAGAAGGGACAGCAATCCTTAACATGTATTTCATTAACCAATCTGCCCCAGATATTAGGAGAAAACTACAGAAATTGGAAATGGGACCCCAAACACCTCAGGCCCAATTATGGGAGATGGTCTTTGGAGTATTTAACAGCAGAGATTTAGTAGCAACAGAGGAAAGAAAAAGAAGGGAAAGAGCTGGAGACAGAGAATACACTCAATTCTTGGCTGCTGCCATGGTCAGGAAAAGACCCAAGGGTGTTCCTGGCAACTTGGACAGTGGGAAAACCTGCTTTCAATGCCACCAGGAGGGTCACTGGTCCAAGGAGTGCCCCTCCAGGGCACCCCCTTGGAGGAAGCCCCCAAGATGGACACCTCCAGGACCTTGCCGAAGACGTGACCAGGAGGGACATTGGAAGAAGGATTGTTCCTGAGGTAGGAGAAGTGGTAGAGCAGTCCCCCAGGATGCTGTCCTTCAGTCTTCTCAAGACTGGGGAAGACATGGGATCCTGGGTCCTGGCAACACTCCCACTTTCTCCATCTCTCTCGCCAAGCCCTGGGCACAAATCGAGGCTGAAGGTAAGGTTACCCACTTTATCATGGCTATGTTCTTTGCTTTAACCAAGTACTCTAGCTGTATTCACTCCTTGACCCATCCAGTCTTGGACAATGAAGGGAGAACTAAGAGATGTCTCCAGACATACCCCTTCCCCTGCCTAATTGACAATCTGTTGTTTAAACACTCCTCCCTTATGCTCTCCTCTTGCCCTGCCCCCTCATTGGGAAGGAACCTGAAGGTGAATTTGGGGAGCCAATTTTCCCTAGTTAAGCCTCCCATCTCCCTTTTCCCTCTGTGTGCCAGACCTCCCCATGTTCTCCTGGAAGTGTGGGAGACAATTTTGGATCAGGGAAATCCGGGGTGAGCTACTCTTGCCAACCCAGCCATTGTTCACCTCCAAAACCCTAAAGTATTTTCCCATAGCCCCATATTTAGCCCCACCCCGGAGGCTTCTTTGGCTTCTGCCACAGGAGTGCTTAATTTTTTGGGAACTGGAGGCTATAGGGTCTGTTTGAACAAAGTCCAGATAGCATGCCAATCTGTAAAGTTTCTGGGCCACAAACTCCCTGTCCCAGCCACTAACAAACAACTTAGAACTTTTCTAGGCATGGCTGGATTCTGTAGATTCTGGATCCCTAATAACAGTTTTATTGTTAAGCTCTTTTATGATTCTCCTTTGGGTTCTGACTCATTCCCTCAAGAGTGGGGCCCAGACCTGGCTAAAGCTTTTGTGATTTAAAATTTAAATTGACCCCCATACCGATAACCCAATCTTTAGGACCTGACCCTAGCCAGATGGTTTGTTTTTCAAAACAATTAAACTTTGTAGCTGCTGAATGGCCTGCATGCTTCTGAGCAGTGGCTGCTACAGTCATTCTAATTGAAGAAGCCTCTAAATTTACACTTGGCTTAACTAGGGAAAATAACTCCCTAGTTAAACTGAGAAACCAGTTAGACCACTCACACCCACTCGGCAACTCTCATCTCCACAAAGTACCCTTCCCCAATATGACTTTATCAGAAGTTTATGCAACTTCATTTATGCTTGCCACTTCTCTATGTGCTGCTCTTTCTATATCTCCACCTTGCTTCTCCACAAGGGAATATTCCCATACTTGGAAGACAAGCTCCAAGGCCACTAGACAAGTTAACACCCCTGTGGAGGGAGGGCTTGTTAGAGTTTATGCTAATATTTTGACCTGCACTATAGTCTGTGCAGATACCACTAGTGACAAGAATTTTGGGGAAAAGGTGAAATGAAGTGCCAACACATGGCAAGACCCCAGAACTACTGTCATGGTCAACCAATGTTTGATACCCCACAAAGACTTTGGGGTGTGCACCCTTGGATTTGTAGAACCTTCCTTCTCCATTTTCAATGCCACACAGCCCACAGTCTCTAATTGAAGTGCAAAACATGGATTTTGGGGAAATGTCCTCTGGTCTCTTAAAAAGGGAGCACACTATCTTATGCCCTGGTATAACCTACAACATGATCATACTCTCTTTAACCTTATAGAGACTATTCACCAGTTGGCAAATGAGACAGCTTATGGACTTCAGGAAATCCAGCAATCTCTAGATTCCTTAGCAAAAGTACTTCTGGATGATAGAATAGCCCTAAACTACTTGCTTGCCTCCAGTGGGGGTGTATGTGCTTTAGCAAACACATCTTGCTGCATATACATCAACAATTCTGGGAAGGTAGAGCTCCTCTCTGAATGTATTTTGGAAAAGGCTAGTTGGATGCAAGAAATTCACAATAACCTCAGTGCTTCAAAATCATCTTTTTTCATGGGAGTCCTGGCTTCTTTCTATATTGGCCTCTATTCTTATTCCCTTACTGATTATATTTCTCTTGTGTTTGTTTGGTCCATGTTTACTAAATATTTTGCCAGATTCCTTTCTTCTAGGATTGAAGCCATCAGTTTCCAGATGACCGTTCAGGCTGTCTACCAATCTCTAGCCCACTGAACCTGGCATCAGCCAGGTTCTGAAATCTGACCCTTTGGAACAGGACTCAGAAAGGCAGGGACAGCTCTATGTGCCTTGCCAGCAGGAAGCAGTTTCAGAAGCCGAGACCTCCCCCCCTTACCCCAAAAGAATTTGGGTCCCATTTGTTTGAAGGTGGAATGATGCATTATTGGCCCATCATTCAGTTTCAGAAGCCAAGACCTTTGCCCCTTTCGCCAAAGGGAATTTGGCTCCCATTTGTCTAAGGCCCCAGAAAACCCTTAAACTTTTTTTGCTCTGGTCTCTGGTTCTTTATCAACTCCTCTTATCTCCCTTTGAAAGCCCTAGTCCTACCTTTTGATCTTATTCAGATGCCTTTCAAACTTCTTCCTTCCAGTTCCCTTCATTATCTATTTCCATTGTCTATTCAATCTCTCAGACCTTCCAATCATAATTCTCACCTAGACCCTTTTCCCAACCCCCCCCCTCCTCTGGCCACCCAAAGTTACTTTAGGGTATATAAGATCCACCGTGGCCCCCATTCAAATGCTGAGACTTTCTCATGCCCAAAAGGCTGAGACTCTCTCATGCCTGCTGGTCCCTAAGGGCATTACTAATGTTCACATTCCTTAAGAGTCTGGACTATATGATTTATCTCCAATAAACTTTTTCTCTGACTAGAAGAAGATTCGGATTGAATTCATTCAGGCAGGGCACGCGTCACGATCTCACGGTTCCAGCACCACTAAACCTCTAGACCTTATCACTACCACCTTCTAAGACTCAAAACAAGAGATGAATTTTGTTTTTATTTTTGTTTCTGTTGTTAATCTTTCCTCATTTCTTAGCTTCTCTGAGAGATTAGGAAGAGAGCATAGTTATTTGGAATGGGAATGTCATATGAATTTTTTGTTCTGTATGAAAGCCACAGAAAGAATGAGGAAAAGATTCATTCATTCAAAATAATTTTGTCTCATAATCTAACAATGAATTAGATTTTAGATTAGATGGGGAATGAAGTAAGGTAAGGGTGAATTAAATCCATTTATTTTAATGGGGCTCTAAAAATAAATGTCATTCAAATTAATCGGTGAGAAGTTAAGAGAGACAGAGATAGACAGACAGAGACAGAGAGTCAGAGACAGAGGCAGAAATACAGAAAGATAGAGAGACAGAGAGACAGAAAAAGAGACAGAGACAGAGAGAGGCAGGCATATAATGTACCCTTTCTCTCATCTGGTAAAACATATGGAAACTCTTTTCAAGTGTCTGAGATAAAACCTTTCACTGAATAATATTTCATATGCATCAAATATATAAAAACATAGATTTACAAAAGAAACTATATTTGTGCTCTGGGACCCTGGCCAGTTCAATGGAACACATCAAGTTAATTAATATTCTAAGATGTTTTGCTTGCTCCAGGAACTTGGCCTGTTGCTGGACAGAGGGAAGACATGTACTAGAATCATGGACACCACTGGCAGGGGGCCTTCTTTGTCAGAGGCCCTATTTAAATCTTAATTGGGAAAGTCATCTTTGGATTCTCACCCATGGAGAGACTGCTCTGCCTGGGATTTTCCCAATTGGGACCCTGAAAGCTGTAATCCGGGAATCCCCAGCTTGGACTTCAGGTATTGGTGCTTCCCAAATTGGTAATGTTTTCTTATATTATTGCTGTCTTTTGTATTCTGAGCCTAACTATAGTCATATTGCTAATTGTATGTTGCTGTAAATCTAGCTTTTCTATACCTGTATTATAATCTTAATTAAAGATACCTTCACTTCTCTATAGGAGTGCGTCTTATTGTAAGAGCGATTCCAAGCCACATTTTTTTTTCCCTTAATCACACACCGGTAAAATCACTTCCAGTCAAATTTCTGAATGATCTCAAGGTAATTGTATGTACCAAAATATTAATAGCAACATGGTCATATCAATGAACTGAAACATAGTAGGTATTTTTTCACTTGGGGAATAAGGGAACCAATTACTCTGTATGAATATGATAGAATATTGTTATACTGAAAGAAATGACAAATATTATCATTTCAAAGGATTTCATTATGATTTATATGAACCCATAAAGAGTAAAATAGAAGAAGGTAGACAATTACATGTTAACACAATAATGTAAAGGAAAATTATTATTATTATTATTTGCTTTTGTTGGTGAGGTAATCTGGCTAAAATTACTTGCACAGTGTCACAAAGCTAGTAACTGTCAAGCATCTGAGGTTGGATTTGAACTCAGGTCCTCCTGACTCCAAGGCCAGAGCTCTATCCACTATGTCACATAGCTGCGCCTAATAAACGTTTTTAAGCATTGATTAAATTGCATAAAGTTCTTTGACATATACCTCTGAACATCTTTGGGTTATTCAAAAGAGAGCTTTCAGGATATGTCATAAATAAGACATTTATCTCAGCAATGATATCATAAAATGAAGTTATTTTTTACTTTCATAGGGGGCAGAAAAAGTACATTGACTACAAAATTCACTAAATTGCTAATTCAGCGAAAGCCTGGCACATGGCCAAACCGGGGCTAATTGGTTAGGGAAGTTCGTTCCTAAACTGACCAAGGTCAAGTGAGCTAAAGGCGCCAATGATCCCATAGAGAACGGCTTCTTATTTCCCTGGTGACTGATTCACTTCTCTCAGTTTCTTGACTTTCATGCAATTTGTATAAGTATCTGTGTAATTAAGAAAGGCTTTGTCCTTTAAGTGCTCACTGTGGATAAGAGTATAGGTCAGAGAGTGTAGAACTTTGACCTTCCTTGTAACAGAAAAGGGAAAACTCTTCTTTTCTTTATGAAACTTTAAGAACATACCATTTCTTCTGTCAAAGGTAAGTACCTCATCTAGTATTACCTTTGGTGCTTCAGGAAAGAAGCATAATGGGATGGGAATCCAAGGAATATCATCAATTTCCCATTTGTTAAAATAATGCTCATGGATTTTGTTTAAACTTTTTTTTCTATTTTCTTTTATTGAAATAGTGAATATTTTTGAGGAGATTGTGTGCTGCAGTACAGACCAACAACTTGTCTATAATTTATAATCTTAAAGAATTTCATCTGGACCTAAGGCACTAAGTGACTTGGCTTTCTCGGATCTTGCTAACATGTAGCAAAATTGAATCCACCGGCAGATCTCTTACCATTAAACCACAGAATAGTTTTAACTCATGTTACAACAAGCTCATTCAGATGCGACGGTACTTACTGTGATGCTAGAACATGAGGAAACCTTAATAAATGTTTATTGAATCAATTGTATCTGAAGACAAATGACACTCTTAACATAATAACTAGCAAGGTCAATTTAAGGTATATGACCTTTGTGATACATTTTCCACCTCGAGTTGTGAATACCTGCTTCTAGGCTCACTGTCTCCACTGCCCTTCATGGCATGCTGGATCTTCCAGAAGGAACAAGTAAAATCAAACCTAGGTAATAAATGCTGCATTTGCAGAAACCTCCTCAAAACTTCAGAATGCTCAGTTATAAAAACATGAAGAGGTCTTCAGGTTCCAGTTAAGAAAGATGGGGAAAGGTGAGTGATGCCCAATGATTTCTATAAACTTTGGAGCTTTTATTGTTGCTTTGACCTTCTTTGTTTTAGTCCTTAAGGAAGTGGGAACAATAAATGGGATGTAATTATGAGGTAAAGACTATCTGGTAGCCAAAGTGTAGTATTGTTCAAGGAATAATGGACTTGGAGTCATAGGCCACAGGATCAGTCCAACGTCTTAACCTCTGACACCTGTATGGCCTTGGGGGATTCCCTTAGCTTTTCTATACCTAACTTTCCTCTTAGGTAAAATGAGGCATTTGGATAAGATGGCCTCCTGTTCATTTGTGAATTTCTGATAGGGTAATTCTATCAGCACTCATATCTTCCTTTGTGGAGGAAAAGCAAACAAACAAAAAAAAACCACAGGGGAGGCGATGAAGCATTGAATATTGTCCTATGATCTATTTCTCTTTTCATTCTCTTTCTGATTCACTCTTCTTTATCCCCTAACCCACTCCAATTATCCCTGAGTTCATTTACTAAGATCCTCTATCAATATCCAGTTACCATATTCTCATGACTATTCTTTTTTCTAATAATAATAATAATAATAATAATACATAGCAATTATAATGTACTTTAAAGGTTGTAGAGTAATTTCCATGTTACTTTACCTAAACTTCAAAGCGATGTTGGGAGTTAGTTGCTATTATTACCTAAACAAGCTAAGCCTGGGTGACTTTATCACAGTCACACAACTAAAAATTGTCTGAGGTGGACTTTGAACTCATGTCTTCCTGACTCCGAGCCAAACACTCTACCCACAGTGCAACCACCATAATCTCCTCTATATCCCAGCCCCATCACTCTCTCTATGGTTAGTTTACCATTCTCCAAACACTCTGAATGGGATGATGATTTGAAGACAAGACACTGGGTATCAGTTGCAAGGATAGGCTGACTTCATGTTCTAGAGGGACTTTTAATACCTGCCTAAGGGCTTTAGGATAGTTAGGCACCAAATGAAAGCAAGAAGTATCATGGCTATTTGATCAGGGAAGGGAAAAGTCCCAAGCAGTGACTGGAGACTTCTTCAACATTTAATTTTTTTGACTAAATATAATAATTATTTCTCCCTGTATTCATTTAATTTCTACTCCATATGCAGATATGGTAACATTCTCTACTTTCACACACATCATTGGCTGCTCATGAGTTTTGCAAGGTAAGTAGGTCACATCTAATTATTATTATTTTATAGTAAGATTAAAAAAATTAAAAATTTTGTTAAAAATACTTCAAGGAAAAACAAACCTATCTGTATTAGGCAATGAGTTAACCATGGAGCTAGAGATCCCCATAGTTCCTCACTGTTTCAGTGTCCTTTTAACTATAAATACATGGCCATTAAACAGATAGACCACTACCATCCTCAAAATTATTATTGTTGTTGTGTTTGTCCTTCATTCTCAAAGAGGATCTTGACATCAGGGAGATCATGACATCACTTGCAATTGACTTTGTTTTGTGTGATGGAGGGTGCAAGGTCACCAGTCTCACTTTCTCCTCCAGAGCCATCTGGGTCCACTGGCCAAATATTCATCAGGATGACTGGAGATAGCTCAGGATGCAATAGGAGACCCAGGTCCTTTTAAGCTAAGGTCTTTTCAGGTTCTCACTTTGAGTGAGGCAATACCCATTCAGTGAATCGGCCTCTTTAAGAAGTGAGTCAAGGAATGGCCCTTTTAACAACAAAAACAAAAAAAAAATATCATCCTGGGAGTGAAGACCTTCAGGGCTGCTGGCCAAAAGAGAAAGAGTTACTATTTACACTCACTCTGAGCCTGGTGGGCCCAAAAAATGACCATTAAGTTGTGCTTGGGACCTCATGTTGACTAGTCTAGAACTCTTCCCCAATTTTATTTATCTTTCATTCATAAGTACTCAATAAATCGTTGTTTTAAAAAAGATTGATTTCAAACACCATGTTTTGCCATTAGGGTCCATTATCTTTAGAAATTGAGAAGGAAGGTGGGAATGAATCATGGACTAAAGGTCTGCAAAAATCAATTTGTAGTAAACTTAATTTTAATGGTATTTTAAATAATTATTGTGATAAGCTACAACCCATAGATTGGTGCCTTTGTCTGGTAGAGAACTTTGATTGAATAGAACATGGTCTGAGGCTGACTGACAAGTCTGTAGGTGCCAATATAGGTGCTAATAAATCAATTGGACTGACTTGATTCTCTTCTGATAGCAGGGGATATCAGTCTGTAGAGTATGAAAGTCAGAGTGTGATAGGTAGAATATACTTACTGCTCTAATAGCTTAATGCAAGAATATACTTGGGGTCCTCTGATGAGATGCTTCTCTCAGATAAGTGGTAGCAGTTACCATGTCCTTCATACATCCCTCAAATGAAATGATATGATTTATTTCTGCATTTTCTTTTCTTCTTAAAATATTGTTTATTGAATTAAAAAATCATTTTCTTCATTTTCAAAAACATCCCTAGTCACCTTCTACTCAGATAGCCATTCTTTATATGAAATGACAGGGGGGAGTAGAAAGAGGAAAAAAGAGAGAGAGAAAGAGAGAGAGACAGAAAGAGAGAAAGAGAGAGACAGAGAGAGAGAGACAGAGAGAGAGACAGAGAGAGAGAAACAGAGACAGAGAGAGACAGAGACAGAAAGAATATAAAAAATATAGAAAGCAAGGTTAATGTTATGAATAAGATTGTGCTGAAATGGTGTAATTTCAGTGGCTCCAGGAAGGTCTTGCGATATCTTTCCCTTTTTCCCCACATTATCAGGTACAACATTGAGGCAGCAATCTGAGAGTTTAACAATCCAAAACTGATTGCATCATGCATTTTTCTTCTTTTAAGAGCTGAGAGGGAATCACATTGTACTTGTTACCAGTCATTCATTGTTAATGTGGATGTATTTGTCCATAATTTCTTGAAAAAAAATTTGTTTTTCATTTAAGAGAATGTAAGTCAGAGGATGTGTTGAGAGAGAGAAATGCCTCAAATGAAAAAAAAAGAAAGATAAAAAGGAGGAAAGGGAAGGAAAAGGAAAGGAAGAGAAGGAAAAGGAAGTTGAAAGTTATATATGTATGTATATATATATATATGTATGTATGTATGTATGTATATAACATGAAAAGAGAAGAGTTTTTGCCAGGACTTGCATTGTGCAAACATAGTGGTTTAGATGTGTGTATAGTTTGGTAATTAGGTGTTGAAGTAGCCAGGGGGTTGGATATGGAATCGAGGAAGACCTGAGTTCAAATCCAGCCTCAGACACTAATCAGGTATGTGACCCTGAGAAACTCACTTAACTTCTCCCAATATCAGTTTCTTTACCTGTAAAATGGTGATAATAATAGTATCTATCTTTCAGGACACGAAATGAAATAAATGAAAAAATACTTTGAAAACCTTATAGAGCTATGTAAATATTAGTTAATATTTTTACTATTATTTGTTTGTTGAACATATAATAGCTCTCAAAAATACCTCTCTGGGTCATCAACCATGAATTTAATCAAATGTACTTTTAGCATGCATTTACTTCCTTTCACATTCCCTACTATTTTCAAATCTATAACATTGGTTCTTATATATTATACTGATTTATGGTTATAAAGTATTGACTAAAATGTTTTCATCCTCATAGGATCCTATTAGTAAGCAAATGCAACGTAGTTGCTCACAATCTGGAACTTTTATATCTTAGAAACCCTGAGTTCAAATTTTGTATTATAAACTTATTTGTGATACTGTGCAAATCAAATATCTACCATGTTCTTCAGTTTCCTTGTTTGTAAACTAAGTATAACACTTGTAGCACTTAAATCCTGGAAATTATATCTTGTTGTTTATTCTATGTAAAATTTTGTAATTAAAAAATTGGGCATTCCTTAAAGTGCTATTCAAAGGGCAAATGTGATTATATGATTAGTACCTAGTGAAGTGACATAGTAGAGAGAATTATGAGCCTAAAGTCAAGAAGACTCAAGTTCCAGTGAAGCCAGTGGTACTTAATTACTGTGTGTCACCGTGAAAATCACTTATCCTCTATCTGTCTTAGTTGCACAACTGGAAAATGGGTATAATAATAGCACTGCCTTCTTGGGCTGTTGTGAGGATCAAATGAGATAATAATTTAAAGTTCCAGGGGCTAATGGATGTTTATTTTCTTTTTTCTCTTTAATTTCAAGGACAAGAAAATGAATCATTTAAAGGGTAGTCGGCATGCTAGAATTTCCAGTGCTGATAAAGTGCTGACCTTGGTGTTATACAATGTGAGTTGGAACCCCAGATTAGCTACTTGAGTAAAATTGGGGCAATAAGTCTTCTTTTCTTGTACTATTATTTTTCATTCATAAAATGACTGGTTTGGATTAGGTGGCATCTAAGTTACTGTTTGATTCTTAATTTATGATCATGTGACTCAAACTCAAGTTTTGTCATCTTGTAATAAAGTAAAGAGGAAAATTGTCTAGACCAAAATCATCTCCTCACTCTTATTACTGTTCCCAATTTGGTAAACTTACTTGTCAGTTGCTGTTACCCCTGCGTCCAGAAATGTTTGGACTGGAAAGAGTTTAAATTCATATTAACATAATGTTCAAAGTGATTTAAATTCATTATTTAATTTCAGTCTCATGACAATGCTATAAATTAGACATCAGAGACATCACTATATTTATGTGTGTAGGTATGTCACATTTGTATGTCTATAGATGTATGTTTGTGTCTATATTCTCCCTTTATCTCCTCTCTTCTCTTCCCTTCTGCTTTTCCACCCTCCCCTATTCTCCCCTTTCCTCTCCTTATCTTTCCCCTTTTCTTTCAAAATCATATTGATATTGCCAGTGTTCTTTAAGAACTTTTTATTCCAAGGATTATTGAATGAAACATTAAACATACATTTGATATTGTCCTTTGGGGAAATAAAAATGAGATTTTCAAAGATAAGCAAGAGCAATGGAAGAGAAACACAAATATTCTCTCCTTGTTTTAAAATGAAAAAAGGGGGAAAATGTGGAATATTGGGTGCAAGTAACAGTAATTAATGAGTACACTGATTGCAGTAACTAGAATCTGTCCTAGTCCCTAGAGGCATTGGAGTGTGGTCGATTGAGCAGTTGACATGGGGTGAGGAGGAAAAAGCATCCCTTCATTCTTTCCTCTGATATTCATTATATTAGTGACCTTCAATGAGTCATGTAACCTCTTTTAACTTTCCCTGCCTCAACAGTAAATTTGGCAATAATCAAACCTGGAAAGGCTATGCCACACAATTTTATGGGGTCATATAACAATGTACGTACTGTTCTTTTGAATCATTAGTTATATGTCAAATATCATATTTTTTTCATATTCAACATTTTTTACGAACAAGTTGGATGAAGCCATAGATGTTAGATTTATCATTTTTGTAAATGGATGAGACAACTAACATATTGGATGACTGTCAGTATACAAATCAACTTTGACAGGTTATCATCATTGGTCTTGACAACATATCATTTAATAGGGGTGAATATAAAAACCTATATTTTGTTTGAACCATTCATCAGCACCAATATAAGATACAGGAGCCATACCCACACAATAAAAAATGTGAAACTAATTTAGCGGCCAAATCTAGTCCGGATGATTTTGGGCAAGTGAATTTGCCTCCCTGGATTTCAATTCCCTTCTCTACAAAATAAGGTGATTGCCCTTGATAACTTTTAATGTCTCCACTAGAATTTAATCCATGATATGTTAAACTATGTGCTTAACAGAAGTCAACAATCTGACATGGCACTAAACATTTCAATGGGACCTTGGGCTGTGTTTGAGTCCTGGTGCTCAGAATTAGAGAGATGATGATTCCAATGAATTCTTCCCTTGTTGACTCACATATGGATCTGTGCTAAGTTTGGGTAACATATAGAGAAGGACATTGATGATCTCTAGCATATTCGGAGAGGGGGAACCAGGAAGGTAAGTTTTGAAAGTCATGCCATGGAAAATAGAAAGCTGATAGGTAATATAAGAGTTATTATCAATTATTGGTAGGGCTGTCACTCACATGAGAGAGAGAGGGAAAAAAAGACAGAGAGAGGTCAGAAATTATAATATTTGATCTCATGGTAAAGAACTAGTGACAATTTTTGTAGAATACTGAGAAGCAAATATAAACCTCCTATCGGGAAAAATCTTTTAAAAACTTTAAGCTGCTCTAAAGTATAATAGAAATGCAAAGACATTTTCTTCTTTATTGGTTGCATTAAATTGGAGGCTGGATGATTATTTATGAGGGAAGGTGTAAAACGTATTCCTTTTTAGTTAAGAGTTGACAAAAACATCTTATGAGTTCCCTTCAATATTTGAGATTCTAAGAAAGGAATTACTGAATCAGAACAATCTAGGTCTGCGTTGTTTCCAGCAGATTAGTATGTATATTGGGAGATTATAGTAATTATTCCCCAAGATGTTAACCCTGGAAAGTTAGGCATGATTAGAGTCTGAGTTTTTGGATAACACACACACACACACACACACACACACACACACACACACACACTGAGTAAAATGGCAAAATAAAATAAAATTATCAAATGAATCTGTGAACTCATAATTCTATCCAATGGCATTGATTTCAACCCACCTACACTTATCTATTCATGTGTTCCTGTAAGTTTACACATGTTGCTATATCTGCACAGAGGAGAGTACAATAATTTCTCTCTCACACACAAATGCCATGAGCAAGAAATATGTTAGATGAATTGGAGCAGATTATGGGCACACTTTGTATTTAAAGTCTCCTATCTAAGACTGAAAATAGGACTAATAGAAGCTTACCTCAAGCAAGAATCAAGCAGTGTTTCTTTTATGGAGATCTCTCAAATTCTGCTCTATTAATTCTTCTTTATTCTTTTGTCATATTTACTAGTTCTCACCAGTGTCCTTCCCACTTGAGTCCTAGAGATGAGAAACAATGTGACTGAATTCATTCTGCTTGGACTGACTCAGGACCCAGAGAAGCAGAAAATTTTATTTGTCATTTTCTTGGTGTTCTACACTGCCACTGTGTTGGGGAACCTATTAATCCTTGTGACAATCAAGACCAGTCCCACACTTGCTTCCCCTATGTACTTTTTCTTAACCTACTTATCCATTGCAGATTCTTGTTTCTCTACCACTACGGCTCCCAAACTGATTGTGGACAACCTCTCTCACAAGAATACTATTTCCTTTGATGAGTGCATGATCCAACTATTTGCCCTGCATTTCTTTGGCTCCGTGGAGATAATGGTGCTTGTTGTAATGGCCTATGACCGCTTTGTGGCCATTTGTAAACCTCTACACTACTCAGTCATCATGAACCAGAGGGTGTGTGGGATCCTGATTCTATTGGCATGGGTAGGGTCATTTCTGCATGCTATTGCCCAGGTAATCCCCATCTTGACTGTGCCCTTCTGTGGTCCCAATGTGATTGACCACTATTTCTGTGACTTACAACCTTTGTTGAGGCTGGGATGCATGGACACATATGTACTAAACCTCTTAGTAGTTTCCAATAGCGGAGCCGTATGCTCAGTAAGCTTTGTTTTGCTGATGATATCCTACTCAACTATACTGCACTCCCTGAGAAATCATAGTGCAGAGGGGAAGCGCAAAGCCCTCTCCACCTGCAGTTCCCACATCATTGTTGTCATAATATTCTTTGGTCCCTGCATATTCATATACACTCGACCCCCAACCACATTCCCTCTTGATAAGTTGGTGTCTGTCTTCTATACCATTATAACTCCCTTCCTCAATCCTTTGATCTATACCCTAAGGAATGCAGAAGTAAAAAATGCCGTGAAGAAAATCATAAAGCGCTCCTGTTGTTCATATGATCTGAAGATATATTGAAGGACATTTCATAATCAATAATGCCGCATTGTATGTAAATGTCATTCAGGTTGACATATTTTAATAAGCTTTTGAACATGTTCTTTAACATTGATTAAAGATTCTTCTTTCTCTTTTCTGCGATACTCAGTGATTAATAAGGCACTTAGGCCCTTTAAAAATGGAAAATCAGAGTCATGTGACTGAGTTCATTTCACAGAATCCAAATATTCAGAAAATGACATTTGTTATACTCTTAGTTTTCTACCTTGCAACTGCTGGGGGGAATTTGTTTATTGTTGTGACCATCATCTGCACCCCTTCTCTTTTGGGTTCCCCTATGTACTTCTTCCTAGCCTTTCTGTCTCTCCTGGATGCTTGCTTCTCCTCTGTCATTGTTCATAAAGTTAACAGAGACTCTCTCTATGAAAGAAAAAACATATCCTTCCAAAACTGTATGGGTCAGATTTTTGCACAACATTTCTTATCTGTTTTTGAGGTGATTGTCCTCGCATCCATAGCTTTTGACAGGTATGTGGCTATCTGTAAGCCTCTGCACTATGTAACAATCATGAGTAGGCCCCTGTGTTTGTTGCTGGTAGGAGTAGCCTGGGCTGGGGGCTTATTGCATTCCATGATTCAGATTTTCTTCATGCTTCCCTTACCCTTTTGTGGCCCCAGTGTAATCGATCACTTTATGTGTGACTTGTACCTTTTATTGGAACTTGCTTGTACTGAAACCCATATGCTTGGTCTGATGGCTGTGGCCAACAGAGGCTTAATCTGTATCATCAACTTTTCGCTCTTGCTTGTCTCTTATGCATTATGCTGCTCTCTGTAAGGATGCATAGCTCAGCAGCACGTCACAAAGCCCTTTCTACCTGTGGCTCCCAAATCACAGTTGTTGTCTTATTTTTCGTACCATGTATATTTGAATATACAATGCCTCCCACTATTTTCTCTTTTGATAAAATGGTGGCAATATTTTATACCTTTCTAAGTCCTTTATTAAATCCATTGATCTATACATTTGGAAATACATAAATGAAGAATGCTGTGAAGAAATTGTGGAGCAAAACAGTGATTAGTGTTGAAAAATAAATAATTTAAGGAATCTTTTAAAAGATAAATTAGATGTCTCATCTTCACTTTTTTCTGCACAACCTCAAAACAAAGTCAAAAAAAGATAATATAAGGATTATATGTCTTGCTGAGAAAAATATTTTAAGGCTATTTTTTCATAATTTACACCGAAGATATGTTTAGCAGTATAGGTAGCAAAAGGCACAGCCACACCGTGTTAATGCATAGAACACTGATAGAGAGAAATCTTAACTTTGTTACCAAGAAGCATTTGGTTCACACTTCACAGATGTAACTTAAAAATATAAAAACAAATATTACAGTGATAGAAAGAGAATAAACTTCTCAAATCAAGGGAAATCATTCAGCCAAGAGAAAAAAAAAAGGTTACTATTCATTTGTGAGAAATTAAATAGTTACAATATATTATTCTAAAAAAGTTTTTTAAAGGTGGATTTGGACATACATATAACATCCTGCAATGTAGAATTTAAGTATTAACAAAAAAAGATTTAAAAAAAGGGAAGTATTTTAATCATTTTTTTAGAAGACTTAATATGTGAGTGCTATAAAGATGATCCCAGATTCAGTTCCGAAGATTGGTGTCTCAAAGACTTTTTATTAAAGCAGTTGAAGTGCGCCATTTCGATTCTCAGGAGAAGCAGGTGCACTTCCTTGAGAGGAGAGAAAATGCATGTGGTAAAAGAAGCCAGAGCAATCTTTATAGTTAGTAATTGCCTAACTCCTCCCTTCTGGATCAGGATTGGTCCTAATCCTTCTGGGTTACAATCTTCCTCATATGCCCCACCCCTAACATACATAATGTGCCTAGAATTGTGTTTATCACTCCCCCCTTGGACAGAGAAGTTAGCCTGTCTGTGCTGATTTCTTATCTACTTAGGTGGAAAGTTAACTCTTTCATTTCTCACAGTGAGTAAGACCTGTTATTGGAGTAACAGCAGCAAAGTCCTATTTTTCCGCCATAGCAGTGAGGCCCCATCCTTTCCCTATATGTTGATCAGGCAACCCTCTTGCTTATATTCTTAGCCCTTTCCCCAACATGCTGCACAGACAACTGCCTCCCCCAATTGTAGAATAGGCAGCCTCACCACTGTGTAGCAACCTTTTGGTCTAGGGATCCTCAGCCCATCCTATCACAAGCCACCTTGTGGTCAGGGGGCTTTCCCAAAACCACACAAGTGCAATAAGACTCCTCAATGCCGAAGAGTAACTTATGTGATATCATGCGATATGTGATAACAAAGTTTACATCATAAGATGTAAATGGTTACATCTTATGAATATGGTAATGAAGGGACTCTAAAGAGTGAAAGTTTGGCTATTTCAAGATGCCCACAGGGAAGACCCAGTGCAGCCCAGGCACAAGCTTTTATTTTTATTTTTCTTTTTGCTTACATAGCACAAAGTTTATGCCATAGTCAATTTCCATAAGTTACTCCCCCTTCAGCTCTGATATAACCAAGTCCTCATTCCCCCTTCACACAAACAACCAGTATCCTGAGCTGCTTGGTTCTGATTGCTTTTATGACAATAAAGCCCTGCTTTGAAGAACTCTGGCCTTGGTATTCTTACCTACTTCTTACCTACAGCTCTCCCACTGCACAAAAGGGGGATTATTTAAATACATAAATAACAATAACAAGAAAAACACATTAGAAAATCAAATGGGCTTAGATTCTTATAATCCAGCCACAGCTCAGATTCCTAAAATCTAGTTACTGCTCAGATTTTTATAATCTAACCACTGCTCAGATACTTCTAATCTAGCCAATAGCTTACTAATGTTCAGACTCCTTAAGAGTCTACCCAATATGATGGATGTTCTAATACACCTTGTCTTTGGCTGGAAAAAAAAAAAAAGATCAAATGCATTCAGTGACCATGAAAAAAAAAAAACAACTCTCATTAAAATGCCTAAGGACAAATGATGTGATGTAATATAATAAAAAACAAAAAAAATTAATTAACATTTTGAGAGATGAGATAATGAAATACGATGAGAAAGAAATAAGAAAACATTTCTTAGACCAGAGGATATTATAGTGTGTCACTGGGAAATACTACCACCTTCTAAGATTCAAAACAAGAGATGAATTCTGGTTTTTTTTGGTTTGTTTCTGTTGTTAATCTTTCCTCATTTCTTAGCTTCTCTGAGAGATTAGGAAGAGAGCGTAGTTATCTGGAATGGGAATATCATGTGAATTTCTATCCTGTATGAATTCTACAGAAAGAATGAGCAAAAGGTTCATTCATTCAAAATAATTTGGTCTCATAATGTAATAATGAATAAGATTTTAGATTAGATGGGGAATGAAGTAAGGTAAGGGTGAATTAAATCAATTTATTTTAATAGGGCACTGAAAATAAATGTCATTCAAATTAATTGGTGAGAAGTTGAGAGAGATAGAGATACAGAGACAAGCAGAGACAGAGAGACAGAGATAGAGGCAGAAACACAGAAAGATAGAGAGACAGAGAGACAGAAAAAGAGACAGAGACAAAGAGAGAGGCAGACATATGATGGACCCCTTTGGTCATCTAGTAAAACATATGGAAATTCTTTTCAAGTGTCTGAGATAAAACTTTTCATTGAATAATGTTTTATATGCATCAAATACATAAAAACATAGATTTACAAAAGAAACTAATTATATTTAAACACGATTATGAAAATAATATTTAAAGGATGTTCACAGATCCAAGTTTATGGAGAACTGAAACAGAATTATTTCCTATTCTGGGCATCACAGTTAAGAAATCATTAAAATAATATGTAACATTCATATAGAGCTGTAAAATTTTCAAAGTCCTTTACATATATTATATTATGTGAGGATCACAACAACACACAGAGACAGGTGTTATTATTATCCCCATTTTATGAATCCCAAAACCGAGGTACAGAGAGGTAAAGTGATTTGAGCAGAGTGATACAGCTAGTGCATTTCGAAAATACAACCTCTTACAGGAGAGCTTCCATGGTAAACCCAATTATTAGTGCTCTCAATACATACACACACACATACACATATATGCACACATACTTCGTACATACACACAAATAGATGTGTCTGTGTGTACATGTTTTTTTTTTTCAAGTAGAATGTAAATTTTGTGAGATAAAAGGCTGTTCCTTAATTTGTATTTATGTACACAGGGCCTAACAAATTTCCTGGCTGGTTGTAGGTGATTAACTTTTTTAAAAAAATTAAAATCAATTAAAAGAAATTTTATGGACTGTGATACTTCGTAATGCAAGTGTTTGGGAGTGGGAGGACAATTCATTGCTGGCAGAGATGTGAATTGTCTCATTCTGGAAAAGTATTTGGATCACATGAGATGAGGCATGTAAAATTCTTTGCAATCTTTAATTGGCTATAGAAATTCTTAGTGGTGTTCTTATTGGTATATCATAATAGTCACAAAAATTTACAAACTTCATAACACAATGGATTGATAAATTTTATAAGGAAAGATCTTCCATGACCCCTGTATGACTCTAAACAATGAACTATAAGCCAGAGTGTGGTTATCTATGTTGACCTGAGAATTTAGTCAGTTCTCAGGAAAAGATGTGCTCTGGAAACCCAGCCAGTTCATTGGAACACATCAAGTTAAATAATATTCTAAGATGTTTTGCTTCCTCCAGGAACTTGGCCAGTTGCTGGACAGAGGAAAACATCTACTAGAATCATGGACACCTGTGGCACAGGGCCTTCTTTGTCAGAGGCCCTATTTAAATCTTAATTGGGAAAGCCATCTTTGGATTCTCACCCATATAAAGGCTGCTCTGCTTGGGAATTTCCCAATCGGGACCCTGAAAGCTGTATCCCAACAATCTCCAGCTCGGACTTCAAGTGTTGGTGCTTCCCAAATTGGTAATGTTTTCTTACATCATTGCTATCCTTTGTATTCTTAGACTAACTATAGTCATATAGCTAAATGTATGTTGTTGTAAATCTAGTTTTTCTATACCTGTGTTGTAATCATAATTAAAGCTACTTTCACTTCTCTTTCTTTCTAGGAGTGTGTCTTCTTGTAGGAGCGAATTTGAACCACATTTTTCTTCCTTAATCACACACCAGTAAAATCACTTCCAGTCAAATTCCTGAATGATCTCAAGGTAATTATATGTACCAAAATATTGATAGCAACTTGGTTGTATCAATGAAACTGAAACAAAGTAGGTATTTTTCACTTGGGGAAGAAAGGAATAAATTACTGTGTATGAATATGATAGAATACTGTCATAATGCAAGAAATGACAAATATTATCATTTCAGAGAATTTCATTATGACCTTTATGAACCCATGCAGAGTAAAATAGAAGGTAGACAATCACATGTTAACACAATAATATAAAGGAAAATTATTATTATTATTATTTGCTTTTTTTGGGTGAGGTAATCTGGCTGAAATTACTTGCCCAGGGTCACACAGCTAGTAAGTGTCAAGTGTCTGAGGCTGGATTTGAACTCAGGTCCCCCTGACTCCAAGGCCTGAGCTCTATCCACTGTGCCACATAGCTGCCCCTAATAAACATTTTTAAACATTGATTAAATTGCATAAAGTTCTTTGACATATACTTCTGTACATCTTTGGGTTATTCAAAAGACAGCTTTCAGGACATTTCATAAATGAGACATTTATCTCAGACACGATGTCATAAATGAAGTTATTTATAACTTTCATAGAGGGCAGAAAAAGTACATTGACTATACAATTTACTTATCTGATAATTCAGCCAAAGCCTGACACATGGGCACACTGGAGCTAATTGACTAGGGAAGTTTGTTCCTAAACTGACCAAAGTCAAATGAACTAAAGGCACCTACCATCCCATAGAGGACAGCATCTTATTTCCCTGGAGGCTGAGTTAGTTCTCTCAGCTTCTTAACTTTAATACAATTTCTATAAGTATCTGTGTGATTAAGAAAGGCTTTGTCCTTTAAGTGTTCACTGTGGATCAGAGTATAGGTCAGAGAATGTAGAGCTCTGACTTTTATTGTAACAGAAAAGGGAAAAATGCTGTTTTCACTATGAAGTTTTAATAACATCCCATTTCTTCTGTCAATCGTAAGTACCTCATCTAGTATTACCTTTGGAGCTTCAGGAAAAAAGCATAATGGAATGGTAATCCAAGGAATAACATCAATTTCCCATTAGTTAAAATAACGGTCATGGATTTTGTTTAAACTTTTTTCTATTTTATTTTATTAGAAATAGTGAATAATTTTGAGGAAATTGTCTGCTGCAGTACAGACCACCAACATGTCTATAATTTATAATCTTAAAGAACTTCATCTGGAACTAAGGCACTAAGTTACTTGGCTTTCTAGAATCATGCTAGCACGTAGTAAAACTGAATCTACCAGCAGATGTCTTACCATTAAACCAAAGAATAGTTTTAGCTTATATTACAACAAACTCATTCAGATGTGACAGTACTTAGCATGGTGCTAGAACATGAGGAGACCTTAATAAATGTTTATGGAATCAATTGTATCTGAACACAAATGACATTCTTAAGGTAATAACTAGCAAGGTCAATTTAAGGTATATGACCTTTGTGATACATTTTCCACCTCAAGTTGTGAATACCTGTTTCTAGGCTCACTGTCTCCTCTGCCCTTCATGGCATGCTGCATCTTCCAGAAGGAACAAGTAAAATCAAACCCAGGTTGCAAATGTTGCATTCGCAGAAGCCTCCCCAAAACTTCAGAATGCTCAGTTATAAAAACATGAAGAGGTCTTCAGGTTCCAGTCAAGAAAGATGAAGAAAGGTGAGTGATGCTGCAATGATTTTTATAAGCTTGGAGCTTTTATTCTTGCTTTGGCCTTTTAGTCCTTAAGGAAGTGGGAACAATACATGGGATATAAATATGAGGTAAAGACTATCTGGTAGTCAAAGTGTAGTATGCTCAAAGAATAATGGATTTGGAGTCATAGGCCACAAGATCAGTCCAACCTCTTAACCTCTGACACCTGTATGGCCTTGGGAGATCCACTTAGCTTTTCTATGCATAACTTTCCTCCTAGGTAAACTGAGGCATTTGGATAAGATGGCATAGTGTTCATTTGTGAAGTCCTGGTAGGGTAATTCTATCAACACTCATATTGTCCTTTGTGGAGACAAAGCAAAAAACAAACAAAAAAACAAACCCACAGGGGGAGATGATGAAGCAATGAATGTTGTCCTATGATCTGTTACTCTTTTCATTCTCATTCTGATTCATTCTTCTTTATCCCCTAACCCACTCCAATTGTCCCTGAGTTCATTTGCTCAGGTCCTCTATCAGTATACATTCTATCAGCCACATTCTCATGACTATTCTTTTATAATAAAAAATAATAAGAATAATAAGAATAATACACAGTATTTATACATTTAAAGGTTGAAGAATATTTTGCATGTTACCTTACTTAATCTTCAAAACAATTTTGGGAGTTAGTTGCTTTTATTACCCCCATTATACTGTTAACCAAGGGAAGATTGAGTGACTTTATCACAGTCACATAACTAAAAATTGTCTTAGGTGGACTTCGAAGTCATATCTTCTTGACTCCAAGGCAAACACTCTACCACAGAGGAACCACCATAGTCTCCTCTATATCCCAGCCCCCATCACTCTCTCTGTGGTTAGTTTACCATTCTCCAAACACTCAGGATGGGATGATGATTTGAAGACAAGGCATTAGGTATCAATTGCAAGGATAGGCTGACTTCACATTCTGGAGGGACTTTTAATACCAGCCTAAGGGGTTTAGGATAGTTACACACCAAATGACAACAAGGAGCATTGTGTCTATTTGATCACAGACAGGAAAAGGCCCAAGCAGTGACTGGAGACTTCTTCCATATTTCTGAGTTGTTTGACTAGATGTAATAATTATTTCTTCCTGTATTCATTTAATTTCTATTCCATATGCAGATATGGTAACATTCTCTACTTTCACATACATCATTGGCTGCTCATGAATCTTGCAAGGTAAGTAGGTCACATCTAATTGTTGCCATTTTTTGCTAAGATAAAAAAAATTTAAAATTTTGTTAAAAATGCTTCAAGGTTAAACAAACCTATCTGTATTAGGCAATGAGTTAGCCATGGAGCTAGGGATCCCCATAGTTCCTCACTGTTCCAGCATCCTTTTAACTATAATATATGGCCATTAAACAGATGGATAGATCACTACCATCCTCAAAATTGTTGTCGTTGTTGATGTTGTTGTGTTTGTCCTTCATTCTCGAAGAGGATCATGACATCAGGGAGATCATGACAAAACTTGCAATCGACTTTGTTTTGAGTGATGGAGGGTGCAAGGTCACCAGCCTCTCTTTCTCCTCCAGAGCCATCTGGGTCCAGTGGCCAGATATTCATCAGGATGACTGGAGATAGTTCAGGATGCAATGGGAGACCCAGGCCCTTTTAAGATAAAATCTTTTCAGGTTGTCACTTTGGGTGAGGTAATACCCATTTAGTGAATAAGGCTCTTTAAGAAGTGAGTCAAGGAATGGCCATTTAAATAAAAACAAAAGTAAAGAAACAAACAAACAAAAAATCATTCTGGGAGTGGAAGACCTTCAGGGTTGCTGGCCAAAAGAGAAAGAGTTACTACTTACATTCACTCTGAGCCCAGAGGGCCCAAAATATAATCATTGAGTGGTGTTTGGTTAGGGGACCTTTTAATGTCAATGAGTTCTAGAGTGAATTGGGTTTAAGGCTTGGTTTTGAGACAAAGTTACTGAGACAGACTACAGAGACAAAACCAGACTATCAAGTTTCAGTCTTTGCCTTTTTTTAATGAAAACATAATACATTGTCAATTCTCAAAAGAAGATAATAGTGTGGCTAATGGTTGATCAGAGATTAAAATCTTTTGTTTTTCCTAAGACCACTGAGCCAGAAGAAAAAGAAAATCAAAGGCCACAGGGAAACATACAAACTGTATAGATTTTATTTTGTTTTCCTGAAAAAGCAAGAAAATGTTCCCAAATCATCTCCACTTAAAAACAATGTGAGTTAAATAAGGTCTGAGGGAAAGGTAGGGATTATTTGACTTGATGGTCCAATTGTGATTATCATCATTGCTAGTTATTGTCTAATCAGCATTTTCCAAGTACTTTCAGGGTTTCAGTTAGACTTTTATTTACTTGTATATGCATTTTATGTGGAATTATATTAAGATATATTGCACTAAGATAATCTCAAAGAGATAAAAATAGATACCTCCTTTTAGAAAAAAAAATAGCATCAAATAACTTAATACTGAAGGCCAGGGATCAAAAGATTATTTATTACATAGATACCAAGTAGTAAATCTCCTGAATTATTTTTCCCTCATTTATGCTAGGCCCTTCACACATGTTTCATTTCCTCAACTAGAATCTAAGCACATAAAGGCAATGCTAAAGTTAGTAGTACTTTGTATCCATTACTTGTAGAAGAGTCATAGCATTTCATAGGTAGAAAAGATTAGAGGTACTCTAGTCTGAATCTCTCATTTTATAGATAAGAAATAGTTTCTGAGAGGTTATATCATTCATAAGGTCACTTATACGTGTGTGCTTAAGGTCACACAAAAGGTGTTGACTAATCTAAGACTCTTCCCCAATATTATTTAACTTTCATTTGTAAGTACTCAATAAATCATTGTTTAAAAAAAGTGATTGATTTGAAGCACCATGTTTTCCCATTAGGGCCAATTATCTTTAGAAATTGAGAAGGAAGGTGGGAATGAATCAAGGACTAAAGGCCTGCAAAAAATCAATTTGTAATAAACTTAATTTTAATGGTATTTTAAATAATTATTGTGATATGCTACACCCTGTAGATTGGTGCCTTTGTCTGAGACAGAACTTTGATTGAATAGAACATGGTCTGAGCCTGAGTTGAAATAGGTGTTGGGGGAGGGAGACAGACAGACAGACAGACAGACAGACAGACAGAGACAGAGAGAGACAAAGACTGAGACAGAGAGAATATAGAAAATATAGAAAGCAAGGCTAATATTATGAGGAGGATTGTGCTGAAATGGTCTAATTTCAGTGACTCCGGGAAGGTCTTGCAGTACCCCTCCCTCTTTCCCCACATTGCCAGGTGCACTATTAAGGCAATAATCTAGGAGTTTAACAATCCATAACTGATTGCATCATGCATTTTTTTCTTTTAAGAGCTGAGCAGGAATCACATTGTACATGTTACCAGTCATTTATTGTTAATATGGATGTATTTATCCGTAATTTCTTGAAAAAAATAATGTTTTTAGTTTAAGGGAATGTAAATTAGAGGATATGTCTAGAGGAAGAAACTCCTCAAATGAAAAAAAAAGAAAGAAAGAAAAGGAGGGAAGGGAAGGGAAGGAAAAGGAAAGGAAGAGAAGGAAAAGAAAGTTGAAAATTATATTATATATGTACATATGTATGTTTGTGTATATATACATATGTTCGTGTATATGTGTATATATGCATAAAACATGAAAAGAGAAGTATTTCCTCCAGGATTTGCTGTGTGTGAAAGCATAATGGTTTATATTTGTTTATAGTTGGGTAATTAGGTGTTGAAGCAGCTAGAGGACTGCACATGGAATAGAGAAGACCTGAGTTCAAATTCAGCCTCAGACACTAATCAGGTATGTGA
The DNA here is from genome assembly GCF_900497805.2 of Vombatus ursinus. Classification (NCBI taxonomy): domain Eukaryota; kingdom Metazoa; phylum Chordata; class Mammalia; order Diprotodontia; family Vombatidae; genus Vombatus; species Vombatus ursinus. The sequence goes on from NW_020953941.1 coordinate 337,994, forward strand.
CCCTGAGAGACTCACTTAACTTCTCCCAACATCAGTTTCTTTATCTGTAAAATGGTAATAATAATAGTACCGATCTTTCAGGACATGAAATGAAATAAATGAAAAAATACTTTGAAAACCTTAAAGCACTATGTAAATGTCAGTTAATATTTTTACTATTATTTGTTTGTTGAACATATAATAGCTCTCAAAAATACCTCTCTGGGTCATCAAGCATACATTGAAATAAGTACTTCTAACATGCATTTACTCCTTTTCACATTCCCTACTATTTTCAGATCAGTAATATTGGTTCCTATATATTATACTGATTTATGGTTATAAAGTACTAACTAAAATGTTTTCATCCTCATAGTGTCCTGTTATTAAGCAAATGGAATGCAGTGGCTCACAGTCTGGACTTCTTTTATATCTTAGAAATCTTGAGTTCAAATCTCATACCATACACTTATTTGTGGTACTGTGCAAATCAAATATCTACCATGTTCTTTGGTTTCCTTGTTTGTAAATTAAGTATAACACCTGTAGCACTTAAATCCTGGAAATTATATCTTTTTGTTGATTCTATATAAAAGTTTGTAATTAAAAAATTGGGCATTCCTTAACATGCTATTTAAAGGGCAAATGTGATTACTTGATTAGTACCTAGCTCAGTGACACAGTAGAGAGAGTTATGAGCCTAAAGTCAAAGAAGACTCAAGTTCCAATGAAGCCTGTGGTACTTAATTACTGTGTGTCCCTGTGAAAATCACTTATCCTCTATCTGCCTTAGTTTGCACAACTAGAAAATGGGGATAATAATAGCACTGCCTTCTTGAGTTGTTGTGAGGATCAAATGAGATAATAATTTAAAGTTCCAGGGTCTAATGGATTTGTATTTTCTTTTTTTTTTAATTTACAGGACAAGAAACTGAATTATTTAAAGGGTAATTGGCATGCTGGAATTTCCAGTGCTGGTAAAGTGCTGACCTCGTTGTTAGGCAATGTGAGTTGGAACCCCAGCTTAGCTAGTTGAATAAACTTGGGCCTGTAAGTCTTCTTCTCTTGTACTATTTTTTTCTCATTCATAAAATGGCTGGTTTGGATTAGGTAACCTCTAAGTTACTGTCAGATTCTTAATTTATGATCATGTGACTCAAACTCAAGTTTTGTCATCTTGTAATAAAGTAAAGAGGAAAATTTTCTAGACCAAAATCTTCTCCTCACACTTATTTCAGTTCCCAATTTGGTAAACTTACTTGTCAGTTGCTGTTACCCCTGCCTCCAGAAATGTTTGGACTGGAAAGAGTTCAAATTAATATTAACATAATTTTTAAAGTGATTTAAATGCATTTTTTAATTTCAATCTCATGACAATGTTATAAATTAGACACTAGAGACATCATTTTATTTATGTGTGTAGGTATCTCATGTTTGTATGTATGTGTCTATAGATGTGTTTGTGTCTATATTCTCCCTTTATTTCCTCTCCTCTCTTCTATTCAGCTCTCCCACCATCCCCTATCCTCCCCTTTCCTGTCCTTATCTTTCCCTTTTTCTTTCAAAATCATTTGATAGTACCAGTGTTCTTTAAGAACTTTTCATTTCAAGGATTATTTAATGAAATATTAAATATATATTTGGCATTGTCCTTTGGGAAATAAAAATAAGATTTTCAAAGATAAGCAAGGCAATGGAAGAGAAACATAAATATTATCTCTTTGTTTTAAAATGAAAAAAAGGAAAAATGTGGAATATTGGATGAAAGTAACAATAATTAATGAGTACGCTGATTGCAGGGACTAGAGACTGTCCTTGTCCCTAGAGGCATTGCAGTGGGGTGGATTAGGTAGTTGACCAGGAGTGAAGAGGAAATAGCATCCCTTCATTCTTTCCTCTGATATTCATTATATTTGTGACCTTCAATGAGTCATGTAACCTCTTTTAACTTTCCCTATCTCAACAATAAAATGGCTATAATCAAACCTGGAAAGGTTACTCCACACAATTTTATGGGGTCATATAACAATGTATATATTGTTCTTTTGAATCATTAGTTACATGTCAAACATTATAATTTTTGTATATTCAACATTTTTTATGAATGACTTGGATGAAGCCATAGATGTGAAACTTATCATATTAGTAAGTGGATGAGACAACTAACATACTGGATGACTGTCAGTATACAAATCAACTTTGACAGGCTTTCATCATTGGTCTTGACATCATATCATTTAACAGGGGTGAATACAAAATCCTATGTTTTGTTTGAACCATTCATCAGCACCAATAGAAGATAAAAGAGATATACCCAGACAATACAAAAAAATGTGAAACAGATCTAGCGGGCAAATCAAGTCTAGATGATTTTGGGCAAGTGAATTTGCCTCCCTGAATTTCAATTCCCTTCTCTGCGAAATAAGGTGATTGCCCTTGATAATTTTTTATGTCTCCACTAGAACTTAATCCGTGATATATTGAACTATGTGCTTGAAAGAAGTCAACAATCTGACATGCCACCAAACATTTTAATGGGACCTTGGCTGTGTTTGAGTCCTATTGTTCAGAATTAGAGAGATGATGATTTCAAGGAATTTTTCCCTTGTTGATTCACATATGGATCTGTGCTAAGTTTGGGTAACATTTAGAGAAGGACCTTTATGATCTCTAGCATATTCAGAGAGGGTAAACCAGGAAGGTAGTCTTTTGAAAATCATGCCATGGAAAATAGAAAGTTTATCAGAAATATAAGAGTCATTATCAATTTTTGGTAGGGCTGTCAGTCACATGAGAGAGACAGGAAAAAAAAAGACAGAGAGAGATCAGAAATTTTAATATTTGATCTCAGGGGATAGAACTAGTGACAATTTTTGTAGATTACTGAGAAGTAAATATAAATCTCCTATCAAGGAAAAATCTTTTAAATAATTTGAACTGCTCTAAAATATAATAGAAACGCAGAGACATTTTCTTCTTTATTGGTTATATTCAATTGGAGGCTGGATGATTATTTATCAGGGAAGGTGTAAAAGATATTCCTTTTTAGTTAAGAGTAGACAAAGACATCTTATGAGTTCCCTTCAAAATTTGAGATTCTAGGAAAGGAATTACTGAATCAGAACAATCTGTGTCTGTATTGTTTACAGCATATTAGAAAGTATATTGGGAGATTATAGCAATTACTCCCCAAGATGTATCCACATGTTGATTATATATACGTATATATATATATATATACATACATATGTACATATATATATATATATATATATATATGTCTGCACAGAGGAAAGTTCAACAATTTCTCTCTCTCACACACACACATCCCATGAACAAAAAATATGTTAGATGAATTGGAGCAGATTATGGGGGTGCTTTGTATTTAAAACTTTCCTATGTAAGACTGAAAATAGGACTAACAGAAGCTTACCTCAAGCAGAGTCAAGCAGGGTTTCTTTTATGGAGACCTCTCAAATTCTGCTTTATTAACTCTTCTTTATTCTTTTGTTACATTAACTAGTTCTCACCTGTGTCCTTCCCACTTGAGTCCTAGAGATGAGAAACAATGTGACAGAATTCATTCTGCTTGGACTGACTCAGGACCCAGAGAAGCAGAAAATTGTATTTACCATTTTCTCAGTGTTCTACACTGCCACTGTGTTGGGGAACCTATTAATCATCGTGACAATCAAGACCAGTCCCACACTTGGTTCCCCTATGTACTTTTTCTTAACCTACTTATCCATTGCAGATTCTTGTTTCTCTACCACTACAGCTCCCAAACTGATTGTGGATAACCTCTCTCACAAGAATACCATTTCCTTTGATGAGTGCATGACCCAGCTATTTGCCATGCACTTTTTTGGCTGCATGGAGATATTGGTCCTCATTTTAATGGCCTATGATCGCTTTGTGGCCATCTGTAAACCTCTACACTACTCAGTCATCATGAACCGGAGAGTGTGTGGGATCCTGATTCTATTGGCATGGGTAGGGTCATTTCTGCATTCTATTGCCCAGATAATCCTCATCTTGAGTGTGCCCTTCTGTGGTCCCAATGTGATTGACCACTATTTCTGTGACTTACAACCTTTATTGAGGCTTGGATGCATGGACACATATGTACTAAACCTCTTAGTAGTTTCCAATAGCGGAGCCATATGCTCAGTAAGCTTTGTTTTGCTGATGATGTCCTACACAATTATACTGCACTCCCTGAGAAATCATAGTGCAGAGGGGAAGCGTAAAGCCCTCTCCACCTGCAGCTCTCATATCATTGTTGTCATAATATTCTTTGGTCCCTGCATATTCATGTACACTCGTCCCCCAACCACATTCCCTCTTGATAAGTTGGTATCTGTCTTCTATACCATTATAACTCCCTTCCTCAATCCTTTGATCTATACCCTAAGGAATGCAGAAGTAAAAAATGCCATGAAGAAGCTATGGAGCACCCGAGTGACTTTAGGTGATAAATAATGTGTTCGAGCATATTTATTTTTATTTTTATAAGGATGTTTGGTCCAAACTGGAAGAATTAAAATTGATATATGAAAATAATAAAGACAATATTCAGGAATTCTTAACCTTGGGTCCATGGACTTTTAACAATATTTGATAACTATATTTCAATAGAATTTTCATTTACCTTCCAATTCAATGTATCTTATTTTATGCCTTTGAAAATGTTATTCATTTTAACATGAAAAATTTAAAACATGACATTTGCTATGTCAAATAGTAAAAAAAAGTTAATATGAGGACTTTATTTTGTTTCCAAGTGAAGAAAAGATAATGAAGTCATAAAAGAGAGGAACTTTTGTAGCATAATGGAGAGAATGCTGTGTATCAAATCCCATCTTTCTTTTTAATTTCTTGTACAGCTTGGGGGGAAAAATTAATTTTCTATATGTTTGTTTCATCAACAATGATATCAATGATTTGGACTATAGAACCTCAAAGACAGGGGTGGAAAACATGCAGCCTCCAGGCCCCATGTGGCTTTCCATGTCCTTGGGTATGGATTTTTGAATGAGTCCAAGCTTTACAGAATGAATCCTTTTATTAAGAGGATTTGTACTGTGAAGTTTGGATTCAGTAAAAGGGCTACACTTGAGGACCTGGGGGATCACATGTGGTTTTGAGGTTGGAAATTCCCCGCCCCTGCCTCGGGCCTTTTAGACCTCTAAATTTGTTGCCTTGTGGATATAGGATAGAAAAAAAAGTGAGCCTAGATGAAAAAAACGTGGTTTGAGAAATAAAGAGGTACAGTATCAAACTGAGATAAATTAAATCTAAGAATTAGAGTCTCCCTTGCTAATTTCAATAATCAACATTTTACCTCTCATAACTCCATGACCAAAATTCACTTCTTCAATTCACTTTGCATTTTTCCACTTTTGAATATGCTGATCTACATTCAAGCCTGCTTGACAGAAAATTTTGGAAGACCTATGATACATTATATGAATTTCTTATATAATGTAGCCATTTGGAGGTTTTCCATATCATTCTCCCAATAACATACTTTTATAGACTGATCTTTCGTTAAACACACACACACACACAATCATTGGATTAAATTGTGGGTGAAGTCTTCAACTTTGAGTCATAAAGACCTAGGTTAGATTCAACTAGCGGTACATTTTAGCTGCTGGGCCATAGCAAGTTATTTAATCTCACTTGGCTGAAATACTGTAATACTTTTTTTGTCAAATCTTCCCATTTTCAGTATTTCTTTATTCCAATCCATTTTCCAATTATCATAATTCAAGTCCTGTGTTTCTTTAAGGTGAAACCTGCTAAGTATGATCTTGCTTCTTTCTCCATAGTGTATGGATTGCTTCTTTCTGGCTTCTTGGAAGTATTTTTTTTTTGGGGGGACCTGAACATTCTGAAATTTTATGATTATTTTCCTGTGAGATTTTCTTTTGGAATATCTTTCAGGTAGTGATCAGTGAATTCTTTCAATTTCAATTTTACCTACTGGCTCTCACATACAAGGCAGTTTTCCATTATAACGTGTTGAAATATGACATTCATGCTCTTTTTTTTTTTATCTTGGATTGCAGGCAGTCCAATGATGCTAAAATTATCTCTCCTTGATTTATTTTCTAGGTCATTTATTTAGGTCATTTCCAATCATATATTTCACATTTTAAACTTTCTTTTCCTTATTTTGACTTTGTTTTATTGTTTCTTGATGTCTCATGGAGTCAGTATTTTCTACTTCTTGAGTATAATTTTTTAAGGAATTATTTTCCTTAGTGAGCTTTAGTAACTATTTTTCCATTTGGCCTATTCTACCTTTGAAGCAGTTCTTTTTCTCCAGTGATTTTTTTTTTACTTCTTTTATTATTTAACTAATTTTTAAGGGTTATATTCTTCAGTATTTTTGAGGCTTTTTTTTTACCAAGCTGTTAATTCTGTTTCATATTTTTTTTACTCTTTTTTCCCCTAATGTTTTCTCTACCACTCTTATGTTTTTCTTTAATTCTTGTTCTGCTTGTGTCCAATGTGATTTTTTTTCCTTTAAAGTTTTGTTGTAGCTGTTTTCACATTAAAATAAATAGGAAAAAAAAGTTAAGGAGATGAATACAATCTTAGAAAACTTAGATATGTTAGACTTCTGGAGAAAATTGAATGAGAATAGGAATTATAACTTTTTCTCAGCTGTTCATGATGTATTCACAAAAATTGACCATATATTATGGAATAAAACCATCACCAAAAATGTGGTGAAGCAGAAATATTAAATACAAATTTTTTGCAACATAATGCAATGAAAATTACATTCAATAAAATATTATAAAGGCATACATTAAAAGTTAATTGGAAATTAAATAATCTACTCATAAAGAATGAGAGAGTTAAAGAATGAATGATAGAAATAATCAAAATTTCACTTAAGATAGTGAAGACAATGAGACAATATTCTAAAATTTGTGGGATTCAGCCAAAGCAGAACTTGGGGAGAAAAATAAATATATACCTATATATACATATATACATATATTAGCTGTATGCTAATGAAAGAAAGAACCAATCAATGAATTGCGTAGAGAATTAAAACAATTATAAAAGGTAACAAATGATTGGTGAATTTGATTTAAAAAAAAGAAGAAAATCAAACTACCTAAATCAAAAAAGAAAAGGGGAATGCATTACAAATGAAAATTAATTTAAACAATTATCAGGAACTATTTTGCCCACTTACATGTCTGTAAAAATGTCACTTTAAATAAAATGGATAAATAATCACAACAAATAAAAATTTTCTAACTTAATGGAAGAGGAAATAAAATACTCAAATATTCCTTTGTTAGAAAAAGAAATTGAATAAGCCATAAACGTACTCTATAAGGAAAAAAAAATCCCAGAAGCAGATAGATTTACAAATGAATTTTACCAAACATTTAAGGAACAGATAATGCTAATGTTATAAATACTATTTGAAGAAATAGGTTAAAAAAAGAAATTCTACCAAATTCCTTTCATGACACAAATATGATTTTGATACCTAAACTAAGGAGAGCAAAAACAGAGCAATAAAACCATAGGCTATTTTCTCTTAAAACTATTGATTCAAAATCATCATTATTTCTATATACTACCAACAAACTCAATGGGAAGAGATAGAGCCAGCACTTCTAATAAACCATTGAATAATAACAGTGATAATGGATATCCTTGCTTCACCTCTGATCTTTTTAGGAAGGCTTCTAGTTTATTCCTGTTATAAATAATACTTGCTCTTGGTTTTGAAAGATGCTACTTATCATCTTAAGAAAGAATCCATTTCTTCCTTTGTTTTCTAGAACGAATGTTGGATTTTATCAAAAGCTTTTTTTCTGAATGTATTGATATATTGACATAATTTTGATATATTTTTATTGATATGATTAATTGTGTTCATTATTTTCCTAATATTGAACCAACTCCACAATCCTGGGATAAATCCTACATGGTATATAATTTTTGTAATAGATCTCTGTAATCTCTTTGCTAGTATTTTATGTATAATGTTTATACCACTATTCAGATATCTGTGGGTTTATTTTATAACCTGTAACTTTCCAAAAGATGTTAATTGTTTCAACTAGTTCTTTAGATGATTTTCTAGGATATTCTAACTACATCATCATATCATTTGTGAAGAGTGATAGGTTTGTTTCCTCAATGCCTATTTCTATGCCTTCCATTTCTCTTTGCTGTCATTACTATAGTTAATATCCCCACAGAGAGTAGGGCAATGGGATAGAGAAGTCAACTCAAAAATGTCAAGAAATGACCAGCTGGGTCAGAGTCTTTATAAATTACATTTCACTTATCTGTGTAAATGACACAGTGTTCCACAGAATATAAATTCTGTGAGGGCAGGATTTATTTTTTGTTTTTTTTTTTAACTTTATTTGTTCATCTTCTAATGCAAATCCCAACCATTAGTAGTTTTGAAATAAATAATTATTGAATGTAGTGAATTTTCCATGTTAGCATAGACTTACTTTTATTAATACATGTATATGTATATACATACATATATACATACATCTTTATAGGTGGCCCAGTAGATGGAATCCTAGACTTAGAATCAGTAAGACCTGAATTCAAATTCTGCTATATGTGCTTCCTCTGTTTTGACCATGGGAAAGTTACTAAAACTCTCAGGACCACTTCCCTCAGTTATAAATATGAATAATCATAGCACCTACCTCATGGAGTAGGTAGGATCAAAGAAGATACTAAATGTTAAGTGCTTTGAAAACCTTTAAGCAATATATAGCTATTGATAATGAACAGCTACTGCTGCTGCTGCTGATGTAATCAGGGTGGGTATTATCTCTTTAAACCCTAAGTTAATCACTTCAGCAGAAGACTACACAGGCAAAAGAGGGGCTTCATGGGAAAGATTGGCTCCAGCTGACCAAACAAGCAAAAAAAAAATAGGAGAATAAGTAAAGAATCTCTGAATCTCTGCTGGTTGGTCTATTTTATGAAAGCCTTGCAAATAATAAATGATTAATAAATATTTGGTCCATACATTGATCAAAGGGTAGAGCCTTTTACCAATCTGAGGTGAATAGCTCACGAGAAAAATTCAAGTGTACAAATTATATTTCAAAATAAATTTTATTTTTTTAAGAGAGAAAACTTTTGATATTAATTCCTCTTAATATAAAAATCACCAAAGATGAGATTTTCTTCTTTTGTTATTATTTTTTTTTGAGTGAGGAAATCAGGGTTAAGTGACTTGCCCAGGGTCACACAGGTAGTAAGTGTCATTTGTCTGAGATTGGATTTGAACTCACATCCTCTTGACTCCAAGGCCAGAGCTCTACCCACCACGCCACCTAACTGCCCCTTCTTTTATTATTTCAAATCTAAACAAAAACCCTGAGTTGAGAAATCCATCATTTTCCATAAAATAAATAACAGCCAACTGTGAGGGAAGAGAAATTCTTAGGTTCAGTGTAACTGGTATAAGAATATTCAAATCAGTGGGAAGGATTTTGAAATCTATACCTGCTATGTATTTCCTATGTGACATTGCCACAACAACTCCCAACTCTGGGTCCCTTTTTTTTTTTAGGGGCCTAGATGATCTGTCCTCTGAGATAACTTCTAGCTCTAATTTTGTGATGAAAAAAATAAGAAAAATATGAGAATGAGGAAAAAATATTGCAAAAAAATTTTTTTAAATCAAAGTTGAGCTTACAACTTTGAGTTCTCATTGTTGTTTTCCCCACTGTCCAATTGCTCTGCCAATACTTACTCCATGGGCTTGCTTAGAATAACTCACTTTTAAATTTGCTGACTTTATTTCAGCATGGATTGGCATATAATTTTAAAAAAATAGTGGCATAATGAATACTACTTTATTAGATATATAATATTTATTATTAGATGTAGATTATATATGCCTGAAGTTTTGCTGTAAGTTTTCTAAGAAAGCAAGGCAGAGTCTGGTCTATGTAACAAACTTGACAGGACCACCAAAGAGAGACAGGAAATTAAAGAGAGAGAGAGAGAGAGAGAGAGAGAGAGAGAGAGAGAGAGAGAGAGAGAGAGAGA
>NW_020953941.1:348056-357721 GCF_900497805.2 Vombatus ursinus
AGAGAGAGAGAGAGAGAGAGAGAGAGAGAGAGAGAGAGAGAGAGAGAAATGAAATTCCTCTTTATCTCTCAAGAATATTTTTCTGCTTGAACATTATAATAACTAGCAATATCTAATATTTATGTAATGCCTATGTGTCAGGCACCATTGTAGGTGCTTTACTACTACTATTTCATTTGATCCTCACAACTGCCTCTAGAAGGTAGATGCTTTTATTTTCCTCATTCTACAGATAAGGGAACTGAGGTAGTCATAAGTTAAGTGACTTGCCTAGGGCCACACAGTTAGTACATATCTGAGACCTGATTTGAACTCAGTTCTTCTTGACTCCATACCCAGAACTCTATCCAATTTGCCACCTAGTTGCCATTATTGATTTTATATGTCCTCCTCCATGAAAGCTTTATTGATGAATCTATTCCATTATAGTTCTTTTCTCTGAATTGCTATTACACCAAATAACGTACAGTCTATCATTATATTTTAAACTCTCTTGGAATGGAGTATGATCATTTCATTATGTGAGTAATGGAGGCACCAATCCTTGGTATTAGAGAGATCCTTTGCTTAGCCCAGTTACTCTGCCGAAGTTATGGTGGTGTTGAGACCATGAAATATTTGAGAGTCAATAGGTGATCTTTCTAGGTATAGGCTTTCTCATGTACATTCACTAAATTAAAGATTAATTAAATACAGTCTTTTAACAATAAACACCTAATGATCTTCCTAAGAATTTGAGTTATCCCAAAGTGGAATTGGTTATCTCAGTAGTTAGTGAGTTCTCCATTATTTGATGCCTTTGAGAAGGGCCTGTATAATCATTTGATAGGAATATCACTGAAAAAACCCCTGTTCAGTTAGAGGTAGGATTATATGATCCCTGATGATCCTTCAGTCTGAGATTCTGTGATTCTCCTTTCAATATGCCAATACTATCCTGGGATTTTTTCTTTCAGTCATACTTATTTCTTAAAATTCTTTGTTTATTTCAAAATTCTACTTGAATTTCCAGTGTTTAGCACAATGTCTTCCATGTAGCAACTTCTTAATAATGTGTGTTTTTATTGACTCAATTATACCCCCATGTATCTGAAACCTTTCCTGTTCTCCCCAATTCCTACCAAAATGGAAATATCCTCCATTACTTATATGTATTTTCTATATATTTACTTATGCACATAGTATCTCCTTCAATAAAATGTAAAGTTTCTTGAAGGAAGATACTCTTTTTTTTTTTGGACTCAACACCAGGTTCAGCACTTGGCACATAGTAGATGTTAATTAAATGCTTATGAGTTGAGTAATTCACTTTAGCCAGGAGGAGATTATTCTCCTAACACATTCTGAGATGAGTAGATGTGGAAATAACTAATATTCTGTTCAAAATGTGGATGAGGAAAATTAATAATTGACATGACTATCAAAGCACAGTTGTCTAATATCTAACCCTTAGCTGAGTACACCTAATAGGAGCAGGAAGGAGAGAGCATAAGAAATTTACATCCTGGAAGAATAAACACATCTCATTTTCCTTTCCAAATTGATAAACATGTGTTTGTCACAGGCCTAGGTAGGAGGACAAACGTTTCCAAATACCTTTAAAAACCTATAAAGGACATTAGTAGAGCCCTTCAGAAATGGATGAGTGTCTGAGTGTCTTCAGAAATGTTGTCATGCGTAAAGTGATAATTAAATTCCCATAAAGGTGAGGGGAAAAGCATTGAAGGCCCAATTTGAAAACATCCCAGTTGTGTCTAAGGTTGGCATCAGTTCAAGTCAGAACTATTTGGTTAAGGAGGTTTGCTTTAATACCAACCAAAGCCAAATGAATTCAATTATGTCCACACAAAGGGAATGAGCCTCAGTCCTCAGAGACTGAGACAGCTTGAGAACTTTGAAGAAATGTACATAAATGTCCCTGAGAAGAAAGGGTATGCATTTGGCTGTATGTGTTCTATGTAGAAAGGAGTTTGAGAAAAGGGAATGGGACCACAAAGACGGTGCTTCTCAAAAACAGAAGAAATCTTTTTTTTTTTCTTATTGATGTTTTTTGTTTTTGATTGATTTTTGTTTTTGTTTTTCTTTTTTTTTGATGTAAAGTTTTAAAAATTGAAATGAGTGATTCTTTTTTCTGACAATAGCAGAATAAACATATGGCATCACTTTGGAAGTTTCTGAACATGTCTCTAGTTGTGATTGAACTCAATCCCCCTTTTATTGAGGGCAGATTCTAATTTCACAGCAGGATAATACAGGTGACTCATCATCTGAGACCACAAGGACTTTCTGCCAAAGCAATTCAGAGACACAGAGATGACAACTCTACATCAGAAGCAATTATTCTTTACTAAATCGATCAATGTAAGTTTTCCAGCATGTTTGAAATATGTATTCATACACATCCCCCAAGATGTAGAGAAGTTGTCCCCAAGCTCAGTGTGTGTACCCTCCTTTTTTTGTAGCTGGATTATATAATTCTTACATTACCTAAGTAAGGGAGGTATGAAAATGAGGTCTGGACAGAAGCTTCTTCAAGTCAACCCTGTTTTCAGGCATAGAAACTCACAGATCTTCAGGGTCCCATTGAGGCAAAACGGTACTGACAGTTTTATTCTATATGTATATATGCAAACTTCAAACCAGTTTTGACCCCTATAGTATCTTTCCTTTCTTTCCTTTTCTTTCTTCCTTTTCTTTCTTTCTTCTTTCCTTCCTTCCTTTCTTTCTTCCTTCCTTCCTTCTTTCCTTTCTTTCTTTCTTTCTTTCCTTTCTTTCTTTCTTTTTTTTTCTTTCTTATTCATAACTATCCTTCTCTGACTGGAAAGACATCATAGTTTCATATCCCAGAGTTTGTTTGTTTTGTTGAGGGTGGCCAAGATTCAAGGTTTCCTTTGCTAGAGTCTATTCCTATGTACATATTCTGCCATGGGTGGGAGATTTCTGAGGTTAAAAGAAAGTTATCTGATTTAAAAATAAATAATTTCATTCTCCCCACTTATTCTTCACCACTTTTATCATTTACCATTTTCACGATCCTGTTGTAATGCAGTTTCCTTACATTGACATCTAATCACATCACTCATAAATCACATCAGTCTACCTTCTTATTGAAACATCCTATGGATTACTTTTGAACTGATTAGTATACAGTCACATATTCTATCTAGCCTAAGAAATGGTAGAGTTAAGGAGAGTAATGTAAAATTATTTTAAAAGGAATTTTAGACTTTATTAGAACATAAAATACCATTGATGCTATCTGCTCAGGGCAATGTTATGACATAAGGAGTCATTCAGGAAACTTTATCAAGAGGCTTGTGCAAAATCTTTCCCTCAGTAACTTGATTCAATTCAACTTGACTTTTTTTTTCTCTGTCCATCTGTCTCTTTCTACCTTTGTTTCACTCTATATATCTATTTGTCTTTCTTAGGTGCCTTTTGATTTTGCTTAGATATACTCCACACCACCCTTACCACACAGTGAAATTTCCTTTGTAACTATATTTAATCAAAACCAATTGACTAATTTTATACATCAGATGACATGTACATTGGTGCACTTTTTTTCCCCTGCACATCTAAGGAAGATAGAGAAATGAGAATCCTCATTTCTGCTGGTGGGTCAATATTGGTTTTTACAATTACCCAGCATTTAGCTTCATTTTAATCAATATTTCTTAATGCATTCATTTCCATCCTGGCTGCCTTGTAAAGTATTAGGTTTTCTGTCTCTGAAGGTTTTAAATCAAAAGTTCGGTGATCAGTTCAAATGTATATTGAAGTGACATTCTATCAAGTATGGGGTGGGTTATATGGTTGCTCAGTCAATCAGTCAGTTAACACACATATATTAAATGGTTACTATACACCAGCACATTAATAAGCCTTGGGGATAGAAGAAAAGAAAGGCTACTTTCCATGACCTCACAGAGACTGAAATGAGAATAAGGCTTTGGCAGATATTTCTTCAAGTGATCTCTGTTCTTAGGCATAGAAATACACAATTTTGCGAAAGAGAGACAGAGAGACAGACAGACAGAGAGATAGAGAGACAGAGAAAGACAGAGACAGAGACAACCAGATAGAGAGGGAGAGAGAGATAGAGAGAGACAGAGAGAGAGAGGCAATTTCAAAGAGAAGGCACTACCATCCAGAAAAAACAACAAATTCCTCCAATAGAAGGTGAGATCTGAGCTATCTTGAAGAAAGACAGAGAAAAGAAAAGACAGATGTGTGGGGACAGAACTCTTCAAGCCTGGGGAATAGCAAGTGCAGAGGCATAAAGTATTGGAGAAATGGTTTGTTCAAAAACACTAAGAAGCCCAGTTCAGTCAGATTGTAGAGTTCCCAAATGGGAGGAAAGAGAATAAAGACTGGAAAGATAAAAGAAGTCAAGGTGGGAAGAGATGTAAATGTCAAAACCAAGGACTTGTTATTTAATTCTGAAAGTAATAGATAGCCACTGGAAATTATTTAGAAGGAAGGTGAACAGTTTAGACCTATCCTTTAGGAAAATCACATTTGTAGATGTCAGATTGTCAATAAATATTAATTAAGTACCTACTATGTTCCAGGTACTCTTTTAAGCATTGAGGCTTCAAGGAAAGGCAAAATGTAGTCCCTGATTTTGAGAAGCACACAATTTAATGGGGAGATAACATAAAAGAAACCACGTGTAATTAACTTATACCTAAGATAAATTAGAAATAATCAGCAGAGGGAAGGCACTAAAATTAGGTAGGGTTTAGGGAGGCTTCTTATAGAATGTGGGATTTTTGCTATTGTTCAGTCATTTCAGTCTTGTCTGACTCTTCATGACCCCATTTGGGGATTTCTTGGCAAAAATATTGAAGTGGTTAGCCATTTTGTTCTCCAGCTCATTTTACAGATGAAAGACTGAGGCAAATAGAGTTAAGTGACATGCCCAAGGTTACACAGCTAGTAAGTGTCAGAGGCTAGATTTGAAAAAAGGAAGATAAGTCTTCCTGACTGCAGGCCCAGCACTCTTTCCGCTGTAGCATGTAACTGCCCAGAATTTTAGCTGGGACTTGAAGTAAATCACAAAAATCGGGAGGTGAATAATGAGAAGGGAGAGCATGACAGTAATGGAAGACAGCCATCAAATATCCCCACAGTCAGGAGATGAAGATGGATTGCAGTGTGGAGAGAAATGAGGTAGGGAGAAAAATTAGAAGGCTATTTAATTTGTGCAGGCGCCTGTAGCAAGAGATAAAAGTTGTGGCCCCTGACATGTCCTTCAATCACTGAATTTTGTCGTTCTATATAATAAGTCATTGTGCTGTGTTTTCTTCTTTAATGCATGCAGTATTGTAAGGAGTATGCAGAAAGTGGAACCACAGGACCTCAAGTGAAATCCTACCTTAATTGCTTACTATCACTGTGACTTTGGACAACCCAGTTAACCTCTCTAATAATCAGTTTCTTCATATATAAAATTAAAGGATTTGTTTAGTTGACCACACATGTCACTCTGAGCTCTAAATTTATTACCTCATGACTGGATAATTTCAGTTTTCTTCCTAACAACCTTGCGAGGTAAGTCAGAAATGTGTCATTTTTGCTTTATGTATAAGGGGAAACTGAGGCATAGAAAAGTTAATCAATTTCACCCAAATCTTTCATTAAGAGACTCAGAATTCTCCAGATGTCTTTACTCTTTCAAAATTCTTTCATTAACTCACATAATAATACAAAAAAGTTCCTGCCACTCTGGGAACATAGAAAGACTGAAGTACCCAAGGAGTCTCCTTAAATAAATAACAATGATAACTATCATTTATTTGGAACTTACTATACTCCAGAGACTATGGTAAGGACATTGCAACTTGTGTCTCTTTGATCCTTACAAAAATTCTGGGTGGTAGGTGTCTTTCCTACCCCAATTTTACAGATAATTAAACAGACAGATAGAGGGTAAGTGACTTATCCAAGGTTACAAAGTTAGTAAATGCCTGAGGCTGGTTTTGAACTGAGGTCTTTTTGATTCCAAACTCTCTGCTCTCACCACTGCCCCACCTAGCCACCCAACTAGATGGATAGATAGGTCTGATAAGATAGATAGATAGATAGATAGATAATGAGAGTTAGATATAGCTATTTAGATAGAGATCAATGTGTATATGACACACACACACATATATATATGTGTATATATATATATATATTACAAATCCTACATAAACAAGATTGATCTCTTGAATCATTATGGATCTCATTCAGGGGACCCTCTACTGGTTTTGGGGCTTGTGGAAAGTGTCACAGCATCATTCTCAACCATCAATTTCTGAATAACCCACCTATTTCTAAGGAGCCCTCTCTTCTCTATGGTATGACTTGCTTAGGACATTCCCATGACAACAACAAGTGCTCAGGTTAGATGTTAGAAATCCATTGCTTCAAGAGTTATAATTGTAATTTCATTGATCAAGGAACCTGTACAATCTCAATAGTTTAAGACTTAATTTTGTTTCATCAAGTCAATCTTTTTTTTGTATATAAAAATCAAGTAGTACTCTTATTTTCCATATTTTTAGTTAGTTGGGGGTACTGTTGCTGACATGTATGTGTGTGTGCATGTGTGTGTGTAGATGAAGATAGATTGCAATGCAGAGAGAACTGAGGCAGGGAGAAAACCAGAAGACTATTGTAATGGTAAGTGAAAGGTGATGACAGCTTTGAATAAGAGGTAAAGGGGGTGGCCTCCTGACATGTCCTTCAATCATTGCAATTTTATCATTCTGCATAATGTCGTTGTGCTGTGCTCTCTTCTTTAAAACATGTAATATTGTACATAGTAGAGAGAAAGTAGAACTCACAGGACCTCAGTTGAAAAGCCCTCATAGATAGATAGATAGATAAACAGATAGAGATGGATAGATAAATGAAAGCTATCTATATCTCAATCTGTGTGTCC
Source organism: Vombatus ursinus (assembly GCF_900497805.2). Classification (NCBI taxonomy): domain Eukaryota; kingdom Metazoa; phylum Chordata; class Mammalia; order Diprotodontia; family Vombatidae; genus Vombatus; species Vombatus ursinus. Next base: position 354,991 of record NW_020953941.1, read on the forward strand.
CATGATTTTTATGTAGTTTATTGATATATTTCCTTTTTTTATCTGATGCACTAGGAAGGTGACAATGGTGTCTGTTTTTTCCCCATTCCTTTGTTTTCTTTCATTCTCCAAAGTAGCTCTTAAAATTATTTCCCTAATATCTCTAGATAATCTCACATCCAGCATTTTTTGGTGAATTCTTTGTCTGGCCAATCTACTTTTCTTGACATAATTTTCATGAAGGCTCTTTCATCTCCTTTTATCCAGCATATGAGATTGAGGTATTAAGGCATGAATGTGGTGACAATTTGTTTATTGATAATGTATCTCTATCTTTAAAAAAACATACATACACTGGAAAGATCTATTCAATTTTCTATGAGTGGTCATCCTACAACGTTCTTCTTTAAATGTCCTTGGGATGATGTAACTGTGTTGGGTCTCATGATTTGACTTGGTGTAATGCGAAATTATTTGCATATATATATATATACATGCATGCATGCATGCATGCACATATGTGTATATATGTGTATACTTTAAAATTATATTCTTTTTCAACCATGGTAATAAATGATAAAATTTCTGTCAATATGGTCATTATTTAGGGGTTAAGTTGGTAAGAGAATATTTGCCCTTTTACTCTTAGTATTTCAATATAATTTATAACAACAATGTTTCTCTACCAGTGGTTAATACAGATTTTGGTCCTTTCTTGCCATGACACAAAACTGAAATTATTTGAGATGTGTGTGTGTGTGTGTGTGTGTGTGTGTGTGTGTGTGTGTGAAATATTTAAGACCTTAATCCATATCCTGACTGTGGCAGACTTACTCACTCCCATCTATATCCCGTGGATAAGTTTACATGTATTACCCAAAATGAGGGAAATGTATAACATGAATAATTTAATTACAAAGGTCGAATAATCCACATTAAAGGCATTTCTTCATTGTTGCCCTTGCAGGTGCCCTGTGATTACGAAATCATTGGTCCATAAACCTGAAAGCATGGGAAATCAAAGTTGTGTCACTGAGTTCATTCTCCTGGGACTCTCACAGACTCCAGATGTTGAGAAAATAGTGTTTATTGTCTTTTTGCTCTTCTACTTTGCAACTCTTGTAGGAAATTTGATTATCATTTTGACAATCACCAACACTCCCTCTCTCCTAGGCTCTCCTATGTACTTCTTCCTGGCCTTTTTGTCTTTCTTTGATGCATGTTTCTCCTCAGTCGTTGCCCCCAAGGTAATAGTGGACTCCATCTATGTGAACAACACTATTTCCTTTGAAGGCTGCATGTCCCAGCTCTTTGCAGCACATTTCTTTGGTGGTTCTGAGATGATTGTCCTCACATTTATGGCCTTTGACCGATATGTTGCTATTTGCAAGCCATTGCATTACGTATCTATTATGAACAGGAACCTGTGTAGCCTCCTGGTTGGTGTGGCCTGGGCAGGAGGCTTCTTACATTCCTTGATCCAGGTTCTCTTCATGGCCCAGTTGCCTTTCTGTGGACCCAACGTGATTGATCACTTTATTTGTGACTTATACCCTTTGTTGAAACTGGCCTGCACTGACACCCATAGCCTTAGTCTCATGGTTATTACAAACAGTGGACTCATCTGCACAATTAGTTTTGTCCTCCTGCTTGCATCTTATGGGGTCATCCTACACTCGTTGAGGAAATACAACACTGAGGCTCGGCACAAAGCCCTTTCCACCTGTGGTTCCCACATTACAGTTGTTGTATTGTTTTTTGTTCCATGCATATTTGAATATGCCCGTCCTCCATCTACTTTCTCCTTTGATAAAACAGTGGAAATATTTTACACTATTTTAATCCCTATGTTAAATCCCTTTATCTACACCTTTAGAAATACAGAGGTAAAAAATGCCATGAGGAAGTTGTGGACCAGACCTGTGATTTCTATTACAAAATAAATAGTTAAAATGAAAATTTCTCATTTGATATATATGTTAAAAAAAAGATCAAGGTTGATTCACTTTTATTTTTTAAGATGAAAAATGTCATGTATAAGGCATACTAGACTAGGAGCAGTCATAGGATCAAGGTATTGATGGAGTTTAAAACAATGCAATGTTTCAAAAACAATGAAACAATACTTTAAATAAGTATGTCATTTCTGCTGAGCAGGGTGTAGGATTTAAGTCTCCACATATTTGAAGGGTATTCAAAGGGAACTGAACAGCTAAAAGGATTTATCAGGTGCCAACTATTTACTGGATATGATGCTAGGCAATGGGAATTAAAAAAAAAAAAGGCAAAAAATAAAACTGAAAGATTTCCTGCCTTCAAAGATCAGATAACAGGTATTTATATAAGTATATGGCAAAAATATGTGTTTTCAAATTAACTAAAAGTAAGTTGGGGGAGAGCTAGATGGTAGGATCAAAAAATGCTTAATGTGGCACTTGACAAAGGATTTGGAGGAAATCAGCAAGTATGAGGTGAACCTGAAGAGGAAGAACATTGCTTCATGAGGTATATAGTCTTTGCAAAGGAACAGATGAAGGCAGTGGAGCGTCACTCATCCTATCAGTAAAAATAGGGTTGCCTAAAATGTAGAGTGTGTCAACAGGAGCAATGTACAAAAAAGACCTAAACGTGTAAGATCACTCCATAAGCAAATTAGAAAATCAAGACTGGAAATGCCCTTTACTACCATGTCTAGGGGAAGAGTGCTTGACCAAACAAGGCATAGAGAAGAAACTAAGAGATAAAGTGGAAA
>NW_020953941.1:357731-360421 GCF_900497805.2 Vombatus ursinus
ACCAAACAAGGCATAGAGAAGAAACTAAGAGATAAAGTGGAAAATTTGAATTAAATAATATTTGAGAACTTTTATACAAACAAATCAATGAAGGAAACATTAGAAAGGAAACATTTAGCAAGAATGAATAATGTGGGAGTTCCTAAAAGGAAATAATATGGGTATTTTGAAGAGTTTTTTCTTATATGAAATGGCATATTTTATTTAGTTTTCTTTTGCCTTGTTTTATGTATAATAAAGGAAGGTGCTCTGGGAAGTAAAGCTACATGAGTTGTGAGTTATAACTGCTGGTAGGGTTCTGCAGGGTATCCCAAAAGTCTTAGTGCGGCTTTAATAGCTTTAAAACACCACCAACGTCTATGGGACACCCTGCATGTTACCCTTTCTTTTCCCCACTTTGTTAAATATGAACTAAAGGCTAAGGGAGCAAAGTACCCTCAAATTGGGCTGCATTTCTTGATTTTGCTAGGGAATCTAGCATAATTTCAGTAGCTAAATTGACATGTAGTTTCCTTAGTAATTTTTTTTCCTTATAACAATGGTAATGCGCTTCCTTAACACCATAGGAAGATTAAGATGCAAATAGTGATGTAAGTTCTTGCTGTATTTTTAAAAATCACGTGACCATTCAAATATTTTAATTTGTATGATAACCAGGGGTATCTGTAAATTCATCTCCTTTTTTAACTTGCAGAACTAAGACACTAACTGAATATGTAAATATATTTCATTAAAGATGCGATTATTATAAGTTTTACCATAATTTAAGTTTGTAGCTATTTCATTTAAAGATATTTTAAATGTTATTTGCATTCATATTGCCTGTAATATTGCTTTTTAAAGTTTGTATACATCAGATATACATTTTTGTTTTGGCGCAAGCTACTGTCTAATTTTTCTTGACATTTTGTTCATATTATAGATTTTTGTGGAAGGAATGAAATCAACTTCTCAGAAGTTGTGAATAAATACATTTTTACATTTAAAAATAATTAAAAAAGAGAAAATTGATTCTCTAATGGATAAGTAGTCAATAATATATGAACAGGCAGTTCTCAAAAGACTAAATGTAAACTGTCAACAGTCATATTAAAAAAAAAGTTTTAATGAAAAATAAGAGAAATTTATATAAACGCAGTCCTGAAGTTGTTTCTTATACCAGTTCCATTGTCAAAGATGGCCAGTCAATGAATCAACATTTATTAAGCATTTAGATGCTAGGTTTGGTGTTAATTCCAGGGGATACATATAAAAGCAAAAAGAAGAATCCTTACAATGAAGGAATTAATATTCTGACATGAGAGACAACATGCAAGCCAGTATAAAAAAAGAGGAGTTCAATTGGTTAATTTGTGTGTGTGTGTTGTGTGTGTGTAAGGTCACCCATCTGGTAAATTCTGGAGAGTGATTGGATATTGGTCTTTCTGATCCCCCAATCTAGAACTTTTGATTGATACAAGCATACATATAGATAATGCTGGTAAACGTGAGAGTAGGAGAGATGAGACAGAATCATGTCATAGTTGATTTTTAAAGAAACCACAAAGAAATGCAACAATTTTTATATTTCACCTTTTCGGTGATGGGGAGATGCCAAGGGAATGTTTTAACTGTAAAGTCAGTGGTCAAGTGCATTATGGGAATAAATAGTGGTAAGCCAAACTATCTTCTCATTTCTGCTTAAATGTCCACCATTATAAATTTCTACCAAGTAGCGTGGTAGATAGAACACTGAAAAAGAACTGGGCTTAAATCCAGTCTCAGACACTTGTTACCTGTATAACCCTGAGCAAGTCAATTAATCCCTTTGTCTTAATTTCCTCGCTTCTAAAATAAAAGAGTTAGGGTCAGTGACTTCTCATGTATCTTCCAAATCTACATGTGTGTCTACTGGGATCTTCCATTGTGAAAAAATAATTATTCTCTTTAAACCATTTTCATTTTTCCTCAGTAGAATTCAGTTCATCCATTCACACCGGGAAAACATCCATTCACATCTAGATCAAACAAACAAACAAAAAAAGCAAACACTCAGTTTAAGTCATACAGTTGGATGGCCAGCTCACTGAAATTGCTATGGACTGAAAAACCCTGATTATTTCCTCTTTTAGAAGGGACAATTTTATATAGGCTATGAGGGAGTAGTGGAGAGGAAGCATTAGAGCATTAAAGGAAGGAAGATTCTTGGGTATATGAAGGATGTGTTGAGGATACCATGTGTTTTGATTGTGAATATCAAAAAAGTACAGACTATCTTAGAGTGACCAGCCCTTTATGAAAAGCTACCCATATGACCAAACATTTCATGACAAAATAATCAGCACTGCACTGAGATTCACTTCTGCCTAGCACCTCCCAACTAAACCTTCTTTGGTGTCATATTGTAGCAACAGATGATCTACACCCAGTTAATTCTTCCATTTGTTTCAGAAACTTTGGCTTGTCTATATTCAGGGGAGGGTCATGCTGGCGCTGTTTATTGAAAAATTTGCAGTAGTTTTTTTGTTGTTGTTATTGTTTTTATTTGTTTGTTTTGTTTTTCATATCTGATGCTTCTAAGGGAAACCTTAGCAAGACCCTATATCCTCAATGAGACCATATTCCACCCAATTTGTCCCTTACAGAGGCACTAATCTCTAGGCTATTGGAGGAAATGAGAGATGATCTCAAAGATTGTATTAGCAAAGAAA
>NW_020953941.1:360431-381110 GCF_900497805.2 Vombatus ursinus
CAACTAAGTGGCTTTGCTCTTGAAGTCATAAACTATTAAAAAATTATGTAGCTGATCTTCCTTTTTCTAGGAAAATTGCTACAATTACAGTCTTGGACTTAGATGTGTGTTTGTTGGGGTGGGGGAAGAATGTGCACACACCTCTAGATGGTGCCATGGATAGAGCACTGGACTTGGAATCAAGAGGCATCACCTTCATGAATTCAGATAAAACCTCAGTCACTTACTAGATGTATGATCCTGGGCAAGTCTCTTGACCCTGTTTGCCTCACAAAGAACCAGACACAACAACAAGAAGAAGACAATACACATGTATTATTCATTCCAAATAATAATCTTCTAAGGCAGGGGATACTGTTAAGGCCCTTTAAATATGAGGAAACTGAGAGTGGGACTTGCCTAGAGCTATACAACTTGAAAATGTCTAAGACAATATAAATTCAAGTCTCTCCTAACTCCAAATCTATGACATTTTCTACTACATACTAATTACCTTTGAAAAAAGTTTGGATTATACTTCTCTATCATAAGAAAAGTAGCCTGATTTGGGGGCAGGATCCAAGAGTGGGATAGGTACAGATTGGATTTTCTCTCTAAGAAAAAAGATGATTTAATTGAAGTCGTCGTCCCCTCACAGCTTTCCTAAAAGCATTCTTGACGTCTTTGTTTCTAAGACTATAGACCAGAGGGTTCAACATAGGGATGACCATGGTGTAGAACACTGACGCTATTTTGTCAGTGTCCATTGAATGGCTTGAGCTGGGTTGGAAGTACATGAAGATGATTGTCCCATAAAATATGGACACTGCTGTAAGATGGGAAGCACAGGTAGAGAAGGTTTTCTGGCGGCCTTCAGTAGAATGGATCTTCAGGATGGTGAGGAAGATTAACAAGTAAGAGGTAAAGATGACAAGAAATGGGAAAAAGGTAGTGAACGACCCTAAGATAAAGAATACTAACTCAACCATGTGAGTGTCAGAGCAAGAGAGAACTAGGAGAGGGGCAATATCACAGAAAAAGTGATGGACTATGTTGGACCTACAGAAGGAAAGGCTAAACATGTTTCCTATGACTATGGAGGCGGCCAGAAAGCCACAGATGTAAGCACCACTGGCCAGGTGTGCACATACAGTTGATGTCATGGTAGTGGTATAATATAAGGGTTTACAAATAGCAGCATGGCGATCATAGGCCATGGAGGCTAAGAGGAAACTTTCAGTAGTAACGAAAGTCGCAAAGAAGAAAAACTGTGTAGCACATCCATTATAGGAGATGACTTTGTCACCTGTGAGGAGTCCAGCCATCACCTTGGGAGTAATAGCTGAGGAGTAGCCAAAATCTGCCAGAGAGAGGTTACTGAGGAAAAAGTACATGGGGGTGTGAAGGCAGGATTCGCTGGAGATCAGAGCTACTATCCCTAGGTTCCCTACCAGGGTGATGAGGTAGATGAGAGTGAACATTATGAAGAGAGGAACCTGAAGCTCTGGGGCATCTGTTAATCCTGTAAGGATGAACTCATTCACTTCAGATCTGTTCTCCATGGACGTCATTTGAGGGTGATGCCACTTACCTGCAACAAAAGAGTAACCATTAGAAAAATCCACTCTGCATGATGAATGACTCCAAGACATAAAGCATAGTCAGAGACCTATCTTCTGTGGGGGATAGAAATAAGCAATTAAGGAAAAAAGAATGTCTAAATAGTTGTCACAGCAGTTATTCCAGGTCCCCAGAATCCACTCAACTATTTTCTCATAAAAAGAGAGAGTCACTCATGTATTACTGCTCACTTTGTTTAATCTACTACAAATTTAACCATCCCCAAAGTGACATTTCCCACTTCAGGAAAGGGAAATACCTTATTCTCTGGCAAAAATCAGCATAAGAGGGGGGATTACTGTTGGCCAGAGTTGGAGAACTAGATCTTTGCTTATGAATATGCTTCATTCTGATAAAGAAGAGAGAAAAGAAGAATAAAGGAGAAGAGGGAGGGACCAAATAAAATGAAAGTTAAAAAGCTACAGGAAGGGAGAAGAGGATCAAAAAAAGTTGGCCAAGAGTTCATTGGGATTCTGCTTACTCTTGTAATCCATTGCATCTTTAAGGTTTATGCAATAGACAGTAGTCACTAGTTCCTGAGTAGGAAGAGTTGGCACTGGATACAAGTTACATAGTTGTGAGAATCATCTGTCCAAAAGACCACTGGTAGAACACTTAAGTGCAAATGTATGACTTCTAAATTTGTTTCCTTCCACAGCCTGTCCCTTTTTCAATTCTCCACCACTGTGTGAAAACAGAAGGTGGCTACAAACGGGGATATTTGTCTTTTCATTCACTATATGGTTTTTTGGGTCTCACAGAAATCATCAGTTTTGGGGTTAGTCTGTTTCAAGTTTGAGCTAAAATCTCACCCACAAGGGGCCTTTCTTGATCCATTGATCCAATTTCAGTGCCTTTTATCTTTTGATCATCTCTCATTTATCTTGGCTATAGCTTTTTTGTAAACTGATATTTGCATGGTATTTGCATAGAGATTATGGACTCTTTGACTGCAAGGACTGTATTTTACCTTTCTTTGTATTCTCTTTGCTTAGCATTGTGCTGGACACATAGTAGGCACTTAATAAATGTTTATTGACTCACTGATTGTCCATTGGTAATTTTTTTTTAGTGAGGCAATTGGGATTAAGTGACTTGCCCAGAGTCGCACAGCTAGGAAGTGTTATGTGTCTGAGGTCACCTTTGAACTCAGTTCCTCCTGAATCCAGGTCCGGAGCTCTATCCACTGTGCCACCTAGCTGCCCCCATTGGTAACTTTCAATGCCTGAACTAAGCTATATTGGCCTTTAGGCATCAGATAACAATGTAGGCATTCTCAGGCATCACTTTAACCCTTTACAACTTGGAAGGACCTGCCACAGGAATGAATCACTCACTTAGTCTTAGAGTACTTTGTTTCTTATCTCTTGCCATAAGTTACTAAAAGTTTTTAAGGAAGTCATACGTAGGCTGCCACATGCTAATTTTAATAATTTGTATCTTAAATATATTTATGTTTATATATATACATATATACATACATATATCTATATTAAACAGAAGCAGTAAATCTCAAGTCAGTATGGTTACTCAGAGGTCATCTACTTCAGCTGACATGTGACCAGGAGTCACCTCTATCAAAGCCTGTCAAAAGGCATGAAAGAGTAGAAAAGGAGAAGAGCTGGTTAACCTGGAAGAATGAAAGGTAAAGGATTTATAGGTCTAGTAGCACATTGGGATCCCCAAGAAATTATGCCTCACATGAAAGATGAATTAGAATCTCTAACTCATGAGAACAAATCTGTCTGCCAAGGTACCGTTTAGATTTGAGGAATGGGATTCATAACTTGAACATGGTTCTGGAAAGGTTTTCCCTTATTTAAATGAAATAGGACAAGTTATAACAAGATATTACAATATTTTTAAACTGAGAAAATATACTTATATAAAGAAACCCAGGAACCAAAGTGGGAAAACATGGTGGAAAGCATTTATGTTGTTATCAGTATATTAATGATGGGAGTCTTCAATTATCTGGGCATTTGCCAGAATGTTCTCTCTTATTCTGACTTTCTGCCTCTCAATGACTTTCTCTGTCTCTGTTTCTCTGTGTCTATCTCTATATCTCTGAATCTATGCATATTTGTCTCTGTGTGTCTCTTCCTGGCTCTTTTTTCCCCTTTTTCTTTGTCTGCCTGCTTCTCCCTGTCTCTTTCTATCTGCATATCCAGTTAGCTATCTATTTATCTCTGTCTCTCTCCACAAAGAAAAGCTATTGATTTCTTTATGAAAATAATATTTTAATGCATCAAAATTGTGAAATGAAGGAACAAATATGAGAAAATTCTATCCTGCATTTGATTCTCATAAATTATGGGAATTATTAGGTAGAATCAAAATAAATAGGAATGTTACAAGAGTAGGTGAAAAGTAATTACATCATCCTAAAGTCTGAGATAAATAAAGGAAGGAAAACTAGCAATTGTCAGACATTCATATTAGATTTGGGAAGAGTAAGTTCCAGGCAATTTATAGGAAGGATACAGGATGATTCTGTAGGGAATTTAAACTTGAAAGGAAAGAAAGATCTCAAGAATAAAATTTTGAAGATGTGAGAAGAAAAATTGACAATTAGGCAGACTTAAATATGAAAAATAAGTTTGCAGAAAAGAACAAAATGAGAGATAACCAAGAAGAAATGCAAAAGCAGATCCTATCTTATAGTAATAGAGTTGAAGGAGTGTCAGCATGCAGTTTGAACTGAGGGAAGCCCAGAAAGCTAAACACTTTAAAAGGTTTGTATTTTTAATGCAAAATTGACTATTTGGGGAAACAAAGGATAATCACGTAAGAATTGGACTGATTCTGACAGCTGATGGGACAAGTACAATGAATGCCAAGCAAAGGCAGAACTGCTCAATTTGTGTTTTGCTTCTATTTTCTCTGACAAAGAAAATGATCTTTGAGTTGAGAAGAACAGAACAACTAAGAGTTGATACCAAAGTGTCAACTAAGAACTAGTACAAATATTAATGGAAAGAAGAGAAAAAATCATTTATATAGCATCTGTTATATGCCAACCACTGTACTACATTTCGTAAATATTATCTTATTTGATTCTCACAACAACCATGTGAAGTAGGTACTGTTATTACCACAATTTTAAAGTTGAGTAAAGAGAGGTAAATAGGGGTTGAATGACTTGCCCAGGGTCATACCTTAAGTATCTGTGACTGGATCTGAAATCAGGACTTCTTGACTCCATTCCCAGTGCACTATCCATTTTACCAGAGTTGCCTCTCCATAGTTTGCAAAGTACTTTGAATAGATTGGATCATTTGATCCCCACAACAATCTTGTGACATAAATGGCTAACAAGAAAACCAATTTGACCTTAACACTGCATAAAGAGACACAGTATCCAGGCATACAGAGGTGGTCCTCTCTAGTCTACATTTGGAGCAATACATTCAGTTGTGGGTACCACTCTTTAGGAGGGACATTGACAGGCTAGAGATTCTCCAGAGGAGTTCAACCAGCATGGAGAAGGACTTTGAAATCTTTCGTTATTGGGGATTGGTGGAAGGAACCAAGAGTGTTTGGTGTAGGAAATACAAAACATGGGTGTCAGAGTAGGAGTTGGGATTAACATTATCTTCAAGTATCTGTGGGACTGACATAGGGAGGAAGGATTTGGTTAGTTTTATTTGTACTAAAAGGAAAAAGCCAGGAGGAAAGGTTAGAAGGTAAGAAAAAACAAACCAATGTGAAGTAAGGAAAAGATTCCAAAAACCTTGCTATTTAGAAGTGAAAGGGGCTGTCTTAACATGTACTGGATTTCTTCTCACTTAAAGTCTTGAGGTAAGGGCTAGTTGATCCCTTGTTCAACCCAGGCACACACAGACATAGACACACACACATATGTATGTATGTTTGTCAGAGGTATGCAGAGACAGAAAAAGTTTATTTCTCATTTTATGTAAAAATGTGTCTCCTAAATCACTGTGACCATGGAGAAGTCACCACACCTCAGAGTCTCAATTCGCTCATAAGTCAAAAAAGGATAAAATAAAGGTACCTATATCACTGGGCTGTTCTGAGAATAGAGGGAGATAATTCCATAAAGTGCTTTGAAAACCTTAAAACTAGATAAAAGAGTTATCTATTATTGTTTTAATTAACACTACTGCTATTACCTGTTTTATCTTCCACAAATCCTTTAATGTCTTACTCCTAGAATATCACAGACTTCAGTTTGCTCATTAATAAAGGAAATATATTAAATAAGATGGAAAGAGAGATCTTTTCAATCTCTGCATCAATGATTCTATGACACTTTTAACCTGTATTAATTTTAAAGATATCCATTAGTCTTCATAGCACTACTGTGAAAGGACTTTTTTTCTGATGTGGTTAATATGAAACTAGTAGGTAAGGATAAAATAGATATATAAAACTTAATCTCATAGACTTTTAGAGGAGTAGAAAAAAATCAATTTTTACAATTAACAACAATGAAAGATTTTCCTTTCATATAATAGGAGATATATTAAGTAGAAAACAAACAACCAACTTAGACTCATGATTTCTAGTATCGTTTGTCTCATACATGGCACCCATGCCATTTTTATCATTGATATTATGGAATCAAATACACATAGACATAATCTATGACAATCCTTTTCACAATTGTATTCAAGGTTGGGTCTTCTTGAGTTCCCACATCCAGAGAGAACCCTTCTTGTTCTCTGGGGCTGACAAAGTGATTTGTTTTCTGCTCTGAAATGCCCAGGTGTTGATGAACAGCACTCTCTTGAAAAGATAATTGATTAGGAGTCTGAAGACTTGGGTTCTAGTATTGCTTGGGCATTCACTAATTTCTTCTGTGATTTCATGGAAGTTAATCAATCCTTTTGCACCCCTGTCTGCTCATGTGGAAAATGGGAATAATATTTCTTAGGGTATAGAGTTTACACAATTATTGTAAGGAAAGTTTCAAGAATTAAGTGCTATAAATATGAGACTTACCATCATCAGTGCAAGACAGTGCATGATAATGGGTGAGTAGGTGCTCCAAGAAATACAAAAACAGAGAAAAGATGGTAGAGGTGTTACTACACTATAAAGTACAAAAACATCAAAAGGATGTGGATTTAAATCCCACCTTAGACATTTATTAATTATGTATGTCAGGACAAATCACTAAAGTCAATCAGCTTCAGGTTACTTATCTGTAAAAAGGGGAAGGACATAATAATGATGGTATTTATTTCAACCAGTTGTTGGAACATTCAAATGAGAAAATTGAAGCTCTTTCCAAATGTTATATAAATGTGAACTATTATCATTTAGGGCAAGGACTCTTTCTCACCTAAATTTTCTTATCAAACTGCTCCCTAAAGTGTTTTACTGCAGTGTCTTGCACACAATGCATCTTCAACATTATTAGTATTAATTAACTAATATTAATGAATCAAATAATTAACCAACATTATTAAATTAGGTGTTCATTTGGACTACACAATCACCCATCCCTCAAATCACTCCTTCATTTACTGAAGGATGATGAACTTGAAAAGCCACAAGTAGTGGATGATAGGAGGTGTTTATAGAGCCCTTGGATGTTTGAACACGACTTGCATACATGATCTCATTTGAGCCCTAAGACAGCCCTATGAAATAAGTACCATAGGTGTAATTACTAACAGTTTGTGGATAAGGAAATCAAAGTGAAGTGACTTACCCATGGGGAAAATGAGTCACTGTCTGAGATTCTGAAGGTTTTTACAGACAAGTTTTCCTATCTCCACATCCAGCAATGCTTCCACTATACCATTTTGATGTCTACACTGTACCACATTCTTGGGATTGGATATCCTAGAACCTAGCTGGCTTGATGATGGAGAAAGGTGACCAACACTCCAGAAAGGAGAGTTAGCCATGAACTTTATATTCAAAGTTTGGCCTTATCCCAAGCCTAGGAAGCATAGAATTGGATTGGAGAAACTCTTCACTAGTTATTGGGGCAAAGAGTTCAAAGGTTCCTAGTGGCAGAGAAGTCACTCCTGGCCATTGCTGTGGCATGGATGGCAGTAGAGTTAGTGATGCCTACTCCTAACCTCCATTCAGTTCAGCCTCAGGAAGCACAAAAGAAAGTATGAGTGAGTGAATCAATCAAGGATTTTGATCCACCAGGTAATTCCCCAGCACTGAGTCCTACAGTGGCATGTTTCAACATCAGTAGCTGAAGTGATGGAAGACAAGGACATGATGCAGACCTGGAAGCCCTGCTGCCCTTGGGAAATGGTGCTCCCTTGGAAATACTTGACAGCTCTGCTGCCAACTCATGATCAAAACAAACCATTAAATTCTGCTCTGACAATTGGAAATTTTTTTTTTCTCATGGGTACTTTGTCATTCTTAGTTTGTTGTTAGCAAAGTGAGGTAGGAAGGGACTCAGGCGAGGCCATTGACAAAAGTTGGCTTCTAGTCCTACTTCTCCCATCTCTTAGTGAAGTGACATTGGCCATGTCACTGAACATCTCCAAATCTCAATTTATTCTTCTTTGAAATGGGTGTAATAATTTCAGACTTAAAAACAATCAAAAGGTTTTGGTGAAGATCAAATGTGATACTGAACATGAAAGAGATGTGGATTATTGAAGAGTTTTCCACAACATAAGGCAGTAAAAAAGTACTGAACTTGGTATTAGAAGATGTGGGATGGAATTGGAGGTCACTGTGAAACTTTAGGCAAGTCACTTTTCCTGGATGAACTTTGATCTCCTCATGCAAATAACATGCAAATAAGCATATTGGCATGCTCTAATTCTCATGGCCATTGTCAGGATAGTAAATCATAAAGTAAAAATGATGTTCTTATTATCCTGAATATTATTGTTATTCTTTGTAAAAATTTACTCAGAACTCCCAAGTTACCTATTTACTCAAATTGTATCTGATCCTGTCCCTCTCTGATTCTTAGCTCTGAGGACACATACACTTGAGTTTCTAGTTCAATGGTAAGTAGGGAAATGTTGTAGTAATCATTTCTTGAGGTTTAAGTAGTCTCTTTGACAGGCTCCCTCCTGCTAATCTTTTATTTTACATTCATATTAAACATATTTTCACATTAGAGATGTTGTAAGTAGAAATTAAAACCAATAGGAGGAACCATCAGAAAGAGGAAACCAAAGTCAACAGAAGAGAAAAAAAACTTAGCAATTTGGCTCCCATAGTTCTTTCTTTGGGTATGGATAGCATTTTCCATCACAAGGCCTCTGGAGATGTCTTAGATCCTTGCATTGCTAGGAAAGGTTAAGTTTATCAATATTAGTCATCATGCAATGTGGCTATAAATTGTGTACAGTGTTCTCTTGGTTCTGCTCACTTCACTCAGCATCAGACCATACAAGTCTTTCCAGGTTTTTCTGAAGTCAGTCTGTTCACCATTTCTTATAGCACAGTGGTATTCCATCACATTCATATACCACAACTTGCTCAATCAATGCCCAGTTGATGGGCATCCTCTCAATTTCCAATTCTTTGCCACCACAAAAAGAGCTGCTATGAATATTTTTGTACATGTGTATGTCCTTTTCCCCTTTGTGTGATCTCTTTGGGATATAGCCCTAGAAGTGCTATTGCTGGATCAAAGGGTATGCACATATTTATAGCCCTTTGGGCATAGTTCCAAATTGCTCTCCAAAATGGTTGGATCATTTCACAACTCCACCAACAATGCATTAGTGTTCCAATTTTCCCACATCTTCTCCAACATTTATCATTTTCCTGTTTTGTCATGTTGGCTATTCTGATAGGTATGATGCAGTACCTCGGAGTTGTTTTGATTTGCATTTCTTTAATCAATAGTGATTTAGAGCATTTTTTCATATGACTATAGATGGCTTTAATTTTTTCATCTGAGAACTGTCTGTTCATATCCTTTGACAACTTATCAATTGGGGAATGGCTTGTATTCTTATAAATTTGACTTAATTCTCTATATATTTTAGAAATGAGGCCCTTATCAGAGAGACTGGTTGTAAAAATTCTTTCCCAATTTTTTACCTTCCTTCTAATCTTAGTTGTATTGGCTTTGTTTGGGCAAAAAGTTATCAATTTAGTGTAATCAAAATTATCTATTTTGCTTTTGTAATGTTCTCTATCTCCTGTTTGGTCATGAATTCTTCTGTTCTCCATGGATCTGACAGGTAAACTATTCCTTGCTCTCCCACATTGCTTACAGTATCAGCCTTTATATCTAAATCATGAACCCATTTAGACTTTATTTTGGTATATGGTGTGAGATTTTGGTCTATGCCTAGTTTCTGCCATACTCTTTTCCAGTTTTCCAAGCAATGTTTTTCAAAGAGTAGGTTCTCATCCCAGAAGCTGGGGTCTCTAGGTTTATTAAATAATAGATTACTATAGTCATTGACTAGTATGTCTTGCATATTGAACCTATTCCATTGATCCACCACTCTATTTCTTAGCCAGTACCAAGCAGTTTTGATGATTGCTGCTTTGTAATACAATTTGAGATATAGAATGGCTAGGCCACCTTCCCCTGTATTTCTTTTCATTAATTCCCTTGATATTCTGGAACTTTTGTTCTTCCAAATGAATCTTGTTATTATTTTTTCTAACTCTATAAAATCTTTTTTTTTTTGGTAGTTTGATTGGTATGGCACTGAATAGTAAATTAGCTTAGGTAGAATTGTCATTTTTATTATATTAGCTTGGCCTACCCATAAGCAACTGATGTTTTTCCAATTATTTAGATCTGATTTTATTTGCATGAAAAGTTTTTGTAATTGTGTTCATTGAGTTCCTAGGTTTGTTTTGGGAGGTAGACTTCTAAATATTTTATAATGTCTACAGTAAGTTTAAGTGGAATTTCTCTTTCTATCTCTTGCTGTTCAGCTTTGTAGGTAATATATAGAAATGCCAATGATTTATGTGGGTTTATTTTATAGCCTGCAACTTTGCTAAATTTGTTTATTATTTCGAGTAGTTTTTTACTTGATTCTCTGGGATTCTCTAAGTATAACATCATGTCATCTACAAAGAGTGATAGCTTAGTTTCCTCTTTGCCTATTCTAATGCCTTCAATGTCTTTTTCTTCTCTTCTTGCTAAAGCTAACGTTTCCAGTAAAATAGTGTACAACAGTGGTGATAATGGACATCCTTGTTTCACCCCCGATCTTGTTGGAAATGCTTCTAGCTTGTCCCCATGACATATTATGCTTGCTGAAGGTTTTAGATAAATGCTATTTATTATTTTATGTAAGATTCCATTCATGCCTATCCTCTCTAGTGTTTTTAATAGGCATGGGTGTTGTATTTTGTCAAAAGCTTTTTCTGCATCTATTGAGATAATCATGTGGTTTCTGTTAGTTTTGGTGTTGATATGATGAATTATGCTGATAGTTTTCCTTATATTGAACCAGCCCTGCGTTCCTAGTATAAATCCTACCTGGTCATAGTGTATTATTCTTGTGATAAGTTGCTGTAATTTATTTTCTATTATTTTGTTTAAAATTTTTCCATCTCTATTCATTAGAGAAATTGCTCTATAATTTTCTTTCTCTGGTTTGACTCTTCCTGGTTTAGATATCAGCACCATATTATCATAAAAAGAATTTTGTAAGATTCTTTCTTTATCTATTTTCCCAAATAGTCTATATAGTATTGGAATTAATTGTTCCTTAAATGTTTGATAGAATTTCATGTAAATCCATCTGGCCCTGGAGATTTTTTCCTAGGGAGTTCATCAATGGTTTGTTCATTTTCTTTTTATGAGATGAGGTGATTTAAGTATTTTACTTCCTCTTCTGTTAATCTGAGCAAATTATATTTTTGTAAATATGTATCCATTTCACTAAGATTGTCAAATTTGTTGACATATAGTTGCGCAAAATAATTCCTAATTGTTGTATTAATTTCCTCTTCCTTGGTGGTAGTTTCACCCTTTTCATTCTTGATACTAATAACTTGGTTTTCTTCTTTCTTTTTTTAATTATATTAACCAAAGGTTTATCTATTTTATTGTTTTTTTTTCATGGAACCAGATCTTAGTTTTATTTATTAGTTCAATAATTTTCTTAATTTCAATTTCATTAATTTTTCCTTTGGTTTTCAATATTTCTAATTTGGTGTTTAATTGAGGATTTTTAATTTGCTCTTTTTCTAGTTTTTTTAGTTGTGTGCGCAATTCATTGACCTCCTCTTTTTCTATTTTATGTATGTAAGCATTTAGAAATATAAAACTTCCCCTAAGAACTGCTTTTGTTGCATCCCATAAGTTTTAGTATGTTGTCTCATTATTGTCATTGTCTTGAAAGAAATTATTGATTGTTTCTATGGTTTATTGTTTGACCCAATCATTTTTTAGGATTAGATTATTTAGTTTCCAATTATTTTTTATTCTACAGTTCTATGACCCTTTATTACATATAATTTTTATTGCATCATGATCTGAAAAGGATGCATTTAATATTTCTGCCTTTCTGCATTGGATTGTGAGGTTTTTATGCCCTAGTACATGGTCAATTTTTGTTTATGTGCCATGTAGCACCGAGAAAAAAGTATATTCCTTTCTATTTCTATATTCCAGTTTTCTCCAGAGGTCTATTATACCTAACTTTTCTAATGTTCTATTTACCTGCTTAACTTCTTTCTTGTTTATTTTGTGGTTAGATTTATCTAGTTCAGAGAGGGGGAGGTTGAGGTACCCCACTAGTATAGTTTTGCTCTCTATTTCTTCCTGTAACTCCCTGAACTTCTTCTTTAAGAATCTGGATGCTATACCATTTGGTGCATATGTGTTTAGTAATGATGCTACTTCATTGTCTGTGGTGCCTTTTAGCAGGATGTAGTTTCCTTCCTTGTCTCTTTTAATAAGATCTATTTTTGCTTTTGCTTTGTCTGAGTTCAGGATTGCTACCCCTGCTTTTTTTACTTCAGCTGAAGTATTCTATATTTTGCTCCAGCTTTTTACCTTTACCCTGTATGTGTCACTCTTTTTCAAATGTGTTTCCTGTAAGCAACATATCTTAGGATGATGGTTTTTAATCCACTCTGCTATATGTTTCTGTTTTATGGGAGAGGTAAAACCATTCATATTCACAGTTATGATTACTATCTGTGTCTTTTTCTCCATCCTTTCCCCCCCCGTTTAGGCTTTTCTTTCTCCTTTCTCCTTTCCCCCCCTCACTAGTGTTTTGCTTTTGATCACTGCCTCCTTCAGTCCCACCTCCCTTCTATTACCCCTTTCCCTTTTCTTCCCCTTTACACTTCCTGCTTCTTCCCTCCTTTATATCCCCCCTCCCTTTTCTTTCCCCTTTTCCCTCCTACTGCTATAGTACAGGTTAGATTTCTATACCTAACTGATTATGTTATTCCCTTCTTGAGCCAAATCTGATGAGAGTAAGGTTCAAACAAGGATAATCCCCCTCCCTTATTTACCTCTGCTCTAATAGATTTTTGTGTCTTTTCCTCTAATGTAATTTACCCTTGTCTGTCTCCTCCTTTCTCAGTATATTTTCTTAACTCAGACTAATCCACTTACTTGGATCCATTTAACCCACTTGATTAATTTTTTTTATCATTACATCAAAGTCAACTTATATCCACCCCTTTTATGTATACTCCTTTAACATGGTACAGTAACAATATATTTCTCAAGAGTTGCAATTGTCATCTTCCTTTTTAGGGATGTAAACATTTTGCCCTTATTAACAACATATTATATCTTTCTGTCCCATTTACCTTTTTATGTCTCTCTTGAATCTTGTACTTGAAGATCAAATTTTTTGTTGAGCTGTGGTCTTTTTATCAGGAAGGTTTGGAAGTCCCCTATTTCATTGAATATTCATCTTTTTCCCTGAAAAATCACACTCATTTTTGCTGGGTAGTTAATCCTTGGCTGAATTCCATGCTCCTTTGCCTTACCAAATATCATGTTCCATGGCCTACGGTCTTTTAATCTAGAGGCTGCAAGGTCCTGTGTAATCCTGATTGTGGTTCCATGATATTTAAATTGTGTCTTTCTGGCTGCTTGCAGTAATTTCTCTTTAATCTGGTCATTTTGGAATTTAGCTAGTTATATTCCTTGGCATTTTCAGTTTGGGATCTCTTTCAGGCGGGGAGTGGTGGATTCTTTCTAAAGTTATTTTACCTTCAGATTCTAGGACTTCAGGGCAGTTTTCCTTTATGATTTCCTTAAGGATATTTTCCAGGCTCTTTTTTTCATCATGATTTTCAGGTAGGCCTATGATTTTTAAAATGTCTCTCCTGGATCAATTTTCCAGGTCAGTTGTTTTACCCATGAGGTATTTTATGTTTTCATCTATTTTTTCATTTTTTTGTTTCTGTTTGACTGATTCTTGCTCTCTCATAGAGTCATTAGTTTCCATTGGTTCAATTCTAATTTTTAACATACTGTTTTCTTCTCTTAGATTTTGTACTTTTTTCTCCAATTGGTCAATTACATTTTTAAGGAATTTGTTTTCTTCAGTGTACTTTTTTTCCAATTGGCCAATTGTACTTTTAAAGGACTCCTCTACCTCTCTCATTTGACTTTTAAAATCCTTCTTGAGCTCTTCTAAGAAGGCTTTTTGGGCTTCAGACCAGTTCATATTCCCTTTTGATGTTGCAGATATGGGTTTGATGACAATGTAGTCCTCTTCAGAATTTCTGTCTTGATCTTCACTCTTCTCGTTATATCAATCTATTGTATGTTTCTTTTTACTCATAGTGTTTCTTTATTCCCTGGCCTTTAAAGTGATTATGCTCTCCTGCTGGGGAGCAGAGGGCACTGACCCAAGCTTCTTGTGTTGGGAGCCTAGGTCTTGGCCACTGGCTTTGTGTGCTGGGTCCTCTTATGTTGGCAATTGGAGGCTGCAAGATTCTGGCAGCTTACCTGGCATTGGGCTGGAATCAACAAGGCTGGGACTTTCAGGCAAATCTAGGTTGCCTGCTTTTCTTTTCCTTTAGCTTTGTTCAGCTCCTTTTAGATGGGTGCTGCAGGATGTTTATCTGTCTGGGGCCTCTTGCAGTGCTACCTCCCTTAGTTCTGTTTAGGCACTGGGAAACTCCTTTGCTCTAGAATGCCAAAACACCTTAAGGTTTTCTGAACTGGTTTCCCCTGGTTCCCCACCCTCACTGAGGCACTCAGAGGTACAGCTGTTGGTGTTTGCCTGCTCAACCGCCTGGACTTTGGGATCTCCTCCTGATTGGCAGTTGGAGGCTGTAGGGTTCTGACAGCTTACCTGGTGTTGGGATGGAATCCACAAGGTTGGAACTTTCAGGCACCTCTAGGTTCCTTTCTTCAGCTCCTTTCAGATGAATGATGCAGGGTGCTTATCTGCCTAGGGCCCTTTGTAGTGATGCTTCCCTTGTTTTTGCTGAGGCACTGGGAGACCCATTTGCTGTAGAATGCCAAGGCACTGGAATCTCCTCTTGGTGTGCTAAAGTGTGTCTTTCCACTAGCTTGCTGGGTGACTCCCGGTTCTATACAGCTCCCCTTCCCCCAGGGTAAGAGGGGCCTTTCCCGTTAATCCCTCTAGCTACCTGGGTTGCTGTATTGCTGCAACCCCTCTTTCTTCTGGTTCGGCTGTTCCATGTTTTTTTCTGGGGTGATATTTTCTGGGTTTTCAGAGGTTATTAGGGGAAGGTGAAAGTGACTACCTTTTTACTCCGCCATCTTGGTTCCCAGAAGTGGAAACCCTCCTGCTATTCTTGAGGACAAGACAGTGAAGAGCCCGGTGTGGCAGATTCAGAATTTTTGAAGACTTAGATTCAAGAAAGATTCAATGTTGACTCATTGTCAACTTGGAAGGTGGTCTCTCCTAAGCCCCTGCCTGTTGTATGTCCCCCACAATGCAAAGCCAACTTTTATTTACTGTCTATATATTTTATGCTTACTTATATGTGTGTATTAATTTTCATCCAATAAAATTTTTTCTCACGTACAGACACTACATTATTTTTGTCTTGGTATATCCAGAGCCTATACTAAGCCTTAATTAAAGTAGTGGCCTAATAAATTATTGTGGAATTCAATTGATTTTTCACTTACTTGGACAAACACATATTGGCATCCTTATCAAATTCCCAGATGAAAAAAATCTAACATAAATTGTGCGTTTATTAATCACTTACTGTAGGACAGGCACTGTGTTAAGTATTGGGGATACAATAACAACAAGGACAAAAACACATTTTATCACATTTTCAGATTTCTCATATCTAGGAAGGTTAGCCGTCATTTTGGGACAATGGTAGATTTAGGATCCCAAAAGACCTCAACAGAGTAGAAAGTTGGGAGAGACTCAATGAGATGGAAATAAACAAATAAGTGTAAATTTCTACACGTGTTCAAAATATCATCTGTTTCAACATAAGTGATATTGCAAACTACAAGAAAGATAAATATGGCCTTTGTATAGTACTTTAAGTTTTGGAAATTGCTTATAAGCATTGTGCTATTTGAGAAGAAAAAAGCTAATGCTATCTTAGACTATATAAAAGGCATAATGTATAAAATGAAGGAGGTGAATGTTGCACCCCTTTATGGTGTAGGCAGACCATGCCAGCAATACTGATTCGACTTAGAGTAACTACATTTTAGGAAGATACAGAGAAAACAAAACACATCTAGAGAGAGTTGTCTAGACTGGTCAAGTAATATGGTCTACACCATCAGAAGGTTAGTGGAAAGAAAAGGAGATATTGAATGCAGATTTATGGGGGACATGACAGATATGAAGTATGTGGATGGTTATCATGTGCAAGAGAGACTAGATTTGGATTTTTCAATGTTTGTGAACTTTATTATGTTTTTTTTCTTTTTGAAACTCCAAATACTTTTATTAAAAAAAAAAAATTTGACCCTAAGAAATGCCAATCGATGCAAGCATTTCCATACATATAAAGCAGAAAAAGAGGATTGTACATGTAGCCACCAAACTGAACCATGTATAACTTACTTCTCCTTCCAGGTATAAAACAATTTGCTTTCAAAACTATCTTACTTGTCTCTTTCCTACAGATGTTCCTTCTGTTCTCATCATGCTAGGTTAAAATGCCTAGCAGTAGTATCACTGAGTCAAAGCTTAGGCATGCATGTCCATGTTAATGACTTTCCAGAATATCTTAATCGATTCAAAACTCTACCAACAGTGGATTAGTGTGCCTCTTTTTTCCACAGCACCTCTGTCAATTTCAATTTTCTTTTTTTTTTTGCCTATCTGATGAGTAAGAAGTAGAAACTCAGATTTGATTTCATGTACATTTCTCTAAGTATTTATGATTTAGTACATTTTTATATGCCAGTTGTAAACTTAGATTTCTTTTACAAGAGCCTTTTCATATACTTTAGTCAATTTTCTATTGGGGAATGAATCTTATCCTTATATATTTGAATCAGTTCCTCATATCTCAATCATGAGACCTTTATCAGAGAAATTGTTACAAAGATTTTTTCCCCATATAACTTTTTCCCCATACAATTTTAACTGTTAATTTTGTGTAAAAACATCAATTTTATTTAAGTAAAATTTGTCCAACATCTTTTGTGATCCTCCCTTTCCCTTGTTTGCTTATGACCTCTTCCTCTATCCATAGTTGAAAGAAATTTTCCTTTCTGCTTCCTTTCTTTATGGTGTGGCAGGTAATATTAAAATCACGTATCCATTTGGAATTCATATTGTTATGTGGTACGAAATCTTGGCCTAAAGCTCATTTCTGCCAAGATGCTTTTCATTTTTTCAAGCAGATTTTATCAAATATGTATTCTTCCCCCAGGAGTTGTTGGTCTTTTGAGCTTATTGGATACTATGTTGCTAAATTATTTTGCTTTTGTATATTGTTAGCCTAATCTGGTTCACTTCTTCATTTTTGTTAACCATAACAAATCCTTTTTATGATTATGTCTTTACAGTATAATTTGAGATCTGCTACTCCTAGCCTACCTTCCTTTTCACATTTTTTTTCATTATTTATCTTAAAATTATTGGCCATTTGTTCCTCAAAAAAGGTGTTGTCATCATTTTTTTTCTTTTCAAGCTCTAAACTTTAGCAATTTGGTTTGGTATGACACTGAGTAAATAAATTAAGTTGCATAAGGTTGGGCATGGCTCAGAATTAATTAATTAATATGTCTGCAGGTATTCATGTCTGAAATTATTAATGTAAATGGTATTCTGTAGTTTTATTCATATATTGTGAGTATGTCTTAGTAGGTACTCTTCCACATATTTTATAGATTCTATAGTTATTTTAATGGACTTCATCTATCCCTTCATACTTGACTTCATTGGTATTATATAAAAGGTCTGATAATTTATATTTTTAAATACCCTACTACTTTGCTGATGTTATTATTTGATTGATTTTAGTTGACTTTTTATTATTCTTTGAATATATTACCAAATCATCTGCAATAAGGGTTGTTTCATTTTTGTCTGTGTTTATTCCTTCCGTTTCTTGTTTCTTGTCACGTGGCTATAGTTAGCATTTCATGCACTATACAAAGTAATAATTGAGCCTTGCTTCAACCCTGATCTTATTGGAAAGAAAATTCCTCATTAGGAATTCTTTAAGTGAGTAAGACATATGCACATATACATATATATATATATATATACACATATATACACATACAGATAGGCAGAGACAGAGAGACAAAGAGAGATAGAGATATAAATTAAGAGCAAGATAGAGATAGAGAAATAGATAAAGTAAGAGGTAAGATAAATATGTAATAGATGATAATTGTAAATACATAGTAGATAGGTGATATATGGTTAGAGAAGGTGATGGATAGAAAGATAGAGATATAAATAGAGAAATAAATGACAGAAAGAGGAAGAAGGACAGATACATAGCTGAAGATAAATGGATAGATGGATAAATAGAAGCAAATGATAGTTAATTGGTAGGTAGGTAAATAATAGATAAATACAGATAGCTGGATAGGTGAGGGATAGATGATTAATATATAGGTAATAGATAAATGATAACTGGACAGATAGAGGAGAGATGATAGATGGATAAATCACCTAAATATATCAAAGAATGAAAAGAATAAGAAATCATCATATAAAACTTGTTTCAAAAATCTTTGTGCAATTTTAACCAACTAAAACCTAAACTGCCCTAAGAGTTTAGAGAAACTCTTTTTACTCTTCCTAGCTTTCTTGCTACCTGTCTGAGTGGTCCTTGACAGTCTATTTTCTTATTCATACTAAATGAATATGAAAATGAAACAGTTTCCTTCTTTATTCTTTCATCTTTATACTTAACATATTTATGTTATCTATATCATCATTAGTAGCAACATTCTTATTCTACTCTGTGCTCAGTAGGCACTTCAGAAATCCATCCTGTATTGAATGACTATAATAGTTTGCAGTTTTACACAATTACTTAGTAAAGTGACCTTGGACTTTGGAATGATTTGTATCTTTGGAGAATAGCTGAAATTGTTTGCTCTCTTACCCTACCTGCTTTCTCATCATTAAAAACTTATATGCACCAAGGGTTTCAGAGGAAAGAGTTTCAAATCCCACTTCTGATGCTGACTAACAGCATGACTTGGGAAATCACCTTACCTAAACGGATTTCAGTTTTCTCATCTGTAAAATGACAGAATTAGACTACATAGACTCTGGAGTCTTTTCTACATCTTGGTCTATACACCTGTAATTATTTCCCTTGATACCTTTGTGAGCCCAGGATAGTGCTTAGGAAATAAATATTTTTATGGTGTGGCAAGGGCAGGTAATTTTCAAGCCTGGGATAGTTTGCAGAAGAGAAGACATGATATGGTGAGAACTTTGCTGTACAAGAACTATGGTCTTCTTCAGAACATCAGGACAGATAGTCATCTAGCATTTATTAAGCACCTGCTATATGCCAGACACAATGCTAAATTCTGGGGATACAAAAAGAGGCAAAATCCAGTCCCTGCTCACTAGGAGCTCACCATTTAATTGGGAACATAGCTCTGTATAAATAAGATATATAAAAGATAAATTGGAGTTGCTCTTAGGGGGAAACTTTAAGATTAAGGAGTGCTGGTAAAGGCTTCTTGTAGAAAGTGGGACCTAGCTGTGACTAGAAGGAAGCCAAATAAACCAGAGGAGAAGGTTAAGTGGAAGAGTGTAACAGGCATGGGAAATAGCTAGTAAATACTCTCTGATTGGGAGACGGAGTGTCTTGTGTGAGGAATAGCAAGGAAGCCAGTTTCACTGGTTTACAAAGTACATGGAGGGTCATAAATTGTAAGGAAATTGGAAAGTTAGGAAAAGATGAGGTTATGAAGGTCGTTCAAAGTCAAATAGAGGATTTGAAATTTGACCTTTGATGTAACAGGAAGCCACTGGATGTAGGTGACCCTTTAAATGTAGGTGAAATGAAACCCTAAACAAATTTAGTTTGTGTTGAAATTTCATCTGGCCATGGATCTGAAGATGATAACACTTCTTTCTTTAGGCTACAGGTAACTCTGTTGTCAGTGGCCACGTCACATACATGGGGCATCAAAGGAATGTTACAGAATTTATTCTTTTGGGGCTCTCAGCTATTCCAGAGGTACAAAAAATATTGTTCCTTATGTTCTTTATTATATATGTCATCACCGTAGTGGTGAAAACTGTTCATTGTGGCCACCATTGTTAGTAGCCAGGCACTAATCCTACTTATGTATTTTTTCCTGGCTTCTCTTTCTTTTATTGACACTTGCTATTCCACCTCAGTGGTCCCGAAACTCATTGCAGATTGTTTATATGAGAAGAAAACCATCTCTTTCAATGGGTGTATGACTCAGCTATTTGCAGAACATTTCTTTGGTGGTGCTGAGATCATC
This sequence comes from Vombatus ursinus, assembly GCF_900497805.2. NCBI lineage: Eukaryota > Metazoa > Chordata > Mammalia > Diprotodontia > Vombatidae > Vombatus > Vombatus ursinus. The sequence goes on from NW_020953941.1 coordinate 380,845, forward strand.
CTGCTCACAGTGATGGCCTATGACCGCTATGTAGCCATCTGTAAGTCCTTGCACTATGTGACTATTGTGACCCAACGTCTATGTGGTCTTCTGGTGTTGCTGGCATGGGTAGGTGGCTTTCTACATGCCATGATTCAAATTCTGCTTGTCTTTCAGTTACCCTTCTGTGGTCCCAATTTGATGGATCACTTTGTTTGTGATTTTTACCCATTGCTGGAGCTTGCCTGTACTGACACCTATGTTACTGGTATCTTGGTGATGGTCAA
>NW_020953941.1:381510-581080 GCF_900497805.2 Vombatus ursinus
CTTGCCTGTACTGACACCTATGTTACTGGTATCTTGGTGATGGTCAAAAGTGGGGTAATCTGCTTGGTGAACTTCATCATGCTAGCTGCCTCTTATGTCATCATTTTGGATTTTCTGAGGTTCCACAGTGTGAAAGGGAGAAGTAGAGCCCTCTCCACCTGCAGTTCCCATTTCACTGTAGTTGTCTTGTTCTTTGTACCCTGCATATTCACATATATGCGACCTTTGCATATTCTACCTGTTGATAAAACTGTGTCCATATTCTATAGCTTTCTCACTCCTATGCTGAACCCCCTGATCTATACCCTAAGAAACTCAGAGGTAAAAAATGCCATAAGAAAATTGTGGTCATAATAATTTAGAAAGGCACCAGAGGGCAATGGAGAAGACTTTGGATTAGCAGTCTAAGGCTCTGACTTCATATGAAACTCTTCTACCTTATTTATATGTCTCTTCATCCACACCCATGTACAGGCTGATCTAAATGATTTATGAGATCCCTTCCACTCTGGATACAACAAACCTGTGAGATGTGATTTTAAATAAAGGAATGGTAAAGCTGGAATATAAAAATCTCTATTTTTTTGCTCTTAATCTTAGACTACAAACTCTTTTTTTCCATTAGAAGTATGCCTAGAACATGAGAGATTTTGTTTTTGTATTTTGGTTCCCATCCCTGGGCATAGTGGTTGATTTGTAGTAAGTGCTTAATAATATGTTTATTCATTAATTCATTGACTAACAAAGAATGATTGAGATGTGTGGTGACACAAACCAAGGAGCTTTTAAGTGTGTATTTGCAAAGCAAACAAATGAAGGGTGATTCCAAACAAGAGAAATTTAATTGTTAGTACCATGACCTAGGATAAAAAGGAGCCTTACGTATTATCCATTAAACACACACACATACACACACACACACACACACACACACACGCCTCTTTTTCTAGATGAGATGATAGTAGTAATTTGCTTTGCAATGTCATAAATACTTACTAGTATAACCAGGGTAGAGTGGCTCAGCAGACAGAGTGCTTGATTTGGAATCAGAAAAAACAAACAAACAAACAGAGTTTGAATCCTTTATCTGTGGTTTTCTACAAATATGAACTTGGAAAAAAAAACACAACTCTGAGTCTCAATTTTCTCAATTTGAAAATGTGAGACTCTATATCCACCAAGATAACCTCCATATGGTTACATTATTGAAACATAGAAGTTGATATCTTAAGTAAATTAGAAGAGCAAAGAAGAAATAACCTTTTACATCTATGGATGGGGGAATTTTCATAACTAAACAGGTAATAAAGAGGCTTAAAGAATATAAAATAATTTTGATCATATATGTGATCAAAATTGTTCATACATATATTTCACAAAAATATAATGCAGTTTAACTTACAGGGTAATCAGGTGACTGGGAAAATATTTTTAAGAAATTTCTGATCAAGATTTCACATCCAAGACATTTAAGTACTGATTCACATAAGATCTAGAGCCATTCTTCAAACAGAGAGATGATCAAATTATATGTGCAAACAATATTTAAAGGAAGAGACCTGTACTATCAACAACTGTGAGAAAAATTCAAAACGCTAAAAATTAGAAAAAAATCAAATGATGAGATTCTACCGTATCCTAACCAGATTAGCAAATACTATAAAGATGGAGAAAAACATAAATGATGCAAAGACTGTGGGAAAGGAAACACACTGTTGTACCATTGACATAGCTGTAAATTGTTCCAGTCATTCCATAAAATGACTTAGAACTATACCCTACAAATTACTAAATTGTGTAATTCCACTCTATCTAGTTACTCCATTCCTAGGCACATGCCCCCAAGTATCTTAAAGAAAGAGGGAAAATATCTGTATTTATAGAAGCTCTTTTTATAGTAACCCCAAACTGCATACTAAGTGGGTACCCACCTATTAGGAAAACACTAAACAAATTATGGTACATTACTATAATTTAATATTATAATGCCATTAGAAATTATAAAATAGTTTCAGAGGAAATTTGATAAACCTCCGTGGACTGAAACAGAGTGCAATGATAACAATCTGTACAATGTTAACAATATTTTAAAGAAAAAAAATAGCTTTGAAAAAACTCTGATAAATCACAAGGCCAGAAGACTGAAGATGGAATATCCCACCTACCTTATGCCAGAGATTTAATGGATTTAATGTGAAGAATGAGACATCCATTTCTTTACTTGGCCTGTGTAGGGATTTATTTTGCTGGATTATGTATGTTCGCAATGAAAATTTTCTATTTTTTTCATTATTCGATTTTGAGAGAACAGTGGGAGGGAGGGATAATAAAGGCTTGTGGAAATAGATTGAAAAGCAGAACAAATAGCAGACAAAAATATTTTAAATATATAAAGAAATGAATGAAAGAATGCACCAAATGAGGGGAGGGTTACCCTGTACTAGCTCTAATGTGCATTTCAACATTAAGTCACTAATCCTATGATCCTGTAATTGTAACTCGATTTTTCTGACATCACTTCCAGTTCCATCCCTTCAATTACAGAATTCTAGATGAGAGAGTAATTTAACGTGTTAGGTTTGTCTGATGAGGAATCCAAGTGGCATAATATATAGAGCAAAGGGCTTGGAGTCACGAAGGCCTCTATTCAAATCTGGGATAAGACTTTTAAAAGTTCTTTTAAACTAAGCAAGTCACTAAACCTCTCTGCCTCATTTTCCTCAACAACAAATATCACTTGGTAATTTCAATGCAGAAAAAAAAAGATTTTGACAAAATACATGACATCCCTATTAAAAATACCAGAAAGCACAGGAATTAAAGGAACTTTTTTTTTGAAAATGATAAGAATTATCTTTATATTACAAAAATGATAAGATACAATAATTTCTGATGAGACAAAGGATGAAACAAGGTTGTTCATTATGGTCATTATTATTCAACGTTTTACTAAAAATGCTTGTTATAGCAGTAAGACAAGAAAATGAAAATTAAGGACTAAGAATTGACAATGAGGAAAGGAAATGATCACTTTCTGCAGATGACAAGATGTTTGTTTTTTTCCTAAAGAATCATAACATTCAACAACTTAAGCAAAATTGTAAAATATAAAGCAAAACTACAGAAATCACTGCCATTTCTCTGTATTACCAAGAAAATGAAGCAAGGCAGAGATAGAAAAAGACATTCCATTTAAAATGACTACAGATTGAGCCAAGATGGCAGAGTAAGCACTAAGTCACTATCATTCTCACTTATTGACCTTGAAAACCCAGAAAATACTGCCCCAGGAAAAATCTTGGAACAGTGGAGCCAGCAGAAAGATGGGGAACAGCAGATTTTTAGCTCATGAGGCTAAGGGGATTAACGGGAAAGGTCCCTCTTGCTGTGGCTGAAGGGGACCAGTGCAGGACGGGAGGCATCCATACAAGCCAGTGGCAAGTATCACTTCAGCAAACCAGCATGGGAGATCCTGAGCCCAAAGGAGGTGCAGTGGGCGAGTGCCAACACCATGACCCCTATGTGCCTTGGCACAGACTGGGGAACCAGCACACACTAGCACAGAGAACCACTAATTGTGTGGCAAATGGGCATCCACCAGTGGCTGAGCCTACCCATGCTCTAGTGCAGCCCTGGGTGAGGAGGGGATCTCCAGCAGCCAGAATACTCCCACCCCCACACCCCACTCCTCAAGCGTCAGTGTAACCCCAGGAAAATGCAGAAAAAAACACCTCTGGCCTCAATACACACCAACCACCACCACCACAAGCTCGCACTCAGTACAAGGTAATATAAGCCTCTACAACCTCCAGATGCCAGAACCTGAGGCCGCAGAACATAAAGCCACTAACCAGGTCCCTAAGCCCCAGCCCAAGAAGTGTGAGACAGTGCTCCCTGTGCTCCAGAAGTATAGATCAATTTCAAAAGCCAGGAAAAAGGCAAATAGCATGAGCATAAAGCAAAAACAAAGATGATAGATTAAAGAACAGGGAAAATCCAAACACATATTCAGAAGAGGAAAGTATTGTCACTGTACCCAAATCTGAAACCTCAAAGGGAGATATGAACTGGCCTCAAACCCAAAAAGCCTTCTTGGAAGAAGTCAAGAAGGATTTTAAAAGTCAAATAAGAGAGGTAGAATAAAAATTGGGAAAGGAAATGAGAGGTATGCAAGAGAGAGTTAATAGCTTGGAAAAAAGAAGGAAAAAAATTGACTGTGGAAAATAAGTCCTTAAAAAATACAATTGACCAAATTTAAAAAAACAAAATACATTGAAGAAAATAACTCCTTGAATAGTAGAATTGGCCAAATAGAAAAGGAGGTATAAAAGTTGCTGAAGAAAACAATTTGTTAAAAATTAGATTTGGGAAAATGGAAACTAATGACTCTATGAGACATCAAGAATCAGTCAAAATCAAAAGAATGAAAAAAAATTGAAGAAAATGTAAAACATCTTATTGTAAAAAACAACTGACCTGAAAAATAGATGCAGGAAAGATAACTTAAGGATTATTGCTCTACCTAATAGACATAATGAAAAAAAGAGCCTGGACAGTCTTCCAAGAAATCAAGGAAAATTGCCCTGAGGTCCTAGAACCAGAAGGTAAAATAATCATTAAAAGAATCTACCAATCTCCTTCTGAAAGAGATCCCAAATTGAAAATGCCAAGGACTGTTGTCGCCAATTTCCAGAATTATCAGGTCAAAGGGAAATACTCCAAGTACCCAGAAAGAAACAATTCAAATATTGGGTAACCACAGTTAGGATTATGCAGGACCTTGCAATTTCTACATTTGAATATCAGAGGGCTTGAAATATGATATTCAGTAAAGCAAAGGATCTTGGATTACAACCAAGGATCAACTTCCCAGGAAAATTGAGCATAATCATTCAGGGGAGAAGATAGACATTTAATGAAATAGGGTACTTCCAGACCTTGCTGATGAACAGACCAGAGCTCAACAGAAGAATTAATCTTCAAATACAAGACCCAAGAGAGGCATAAAAAGGTAAATAAGAAAGAAAAAATGTTGTTCAATAAGGGCAAACTGTTTACATCCCTACATGGAAAGATGGAACTTGTAACTCTTGAGAACTGTATCTTTATTAAAACATTTAGAAGAGATATACACAGTCAGAAGGTGTGAGTATAAACTGATTTTGATGTGATGATAAAAAAATCTAATTAAGGGGTGAAGAGGGATTGTAATGGGAGAAGAGGAAAAGGGGCAGAAAAGGGTAAATTATATTACATGAAGAGCCACGAAAACATTATAGTAGAGGGAAAGAAGAGAGGGAGATAAACATTTTTTGAACCTTACTCTCATCTGATTTGACTCAAGGAGGGAATAACATACTAATAGAGGAAATAACATAGCTATAGAAATCTAACTAGCCCTGTACAGAAAAGGAGGGGAAACAGGAAAGAAAAGGAAGGGAGTGGTTAGAAGGGAAGGACGAAGTAGTAAGGACAAAGGGAAAGAAAAATGAGAGGGCTGATAGAAGAGAGGGAAAATTGAGAAAGGCAGTGGTCAAAAGCAAAACTTTTCAGGAAGGAAAGGGAGAAAGGAGAAAGAAAAGCATAAACAGGGAGGGGAAGAAAATAGGAGGAAGAGAAAGACACAGTAATCATAACTGTGGATGTGAATGGGATGAACTCTCCCATAAAATGGAAGCAAATAACAGAATGGATTAAAAACCATAATCCTACAATATGTTCTTCACAAGAAACACATTTGAAACAGAGGGATACACATAGTGTAAAGGTAAAAAGATGGAGTAGAGTATATTATGGTTCAGCTGATATAATTTAAAAAAAAAAGCAGGAGTAGGAATCCTGATCTCAGACAAAGCAAAAACAAAAATTGATCTAATTAAAAGAAACAAGGAAGGAAATTGTATCTTGCTAAAAGGCACCATAGAAAATGAAGTAATATCATCACTAAACATATATGCAGCAAGTGATATGGCATCCAAATTCTTAGAAAATAGTATGGCAGATACTGGGCATAGACCAACATCTTACGCAGTCAAAATGGGTACATGATTTAGTTGTAAAATCTGACACCATAAGTGACCTGGGAGAGCAAGGAATAATTTACCTGTTAGATTGATGGAGAATGGAAGAATTTATGACAAAACAAGAGATAGAGAACATCATGAAATGCAAAATGGATAATTTTGATTACATTAAATTGAAACATTTTTGCACGAGCAAAGCTAATGAAACTAAGATTAGAAGAGAAGCAGAAAACTGGAAAAGAATGTTTACAACCAGCGTCTCCGATAAAGGCTTCATATCTAAAATATATAGAGAATTGAATCAAATTCATAAGAATGCAAGTTATTCCCCAATTGATAAATGGTAAAAGGATCTGAATAGGCAATTTTCAGATGATAAAAAAATTAAAGTTATCTATAATCATATGGAAAATATTCTAAATCACTATGATTAGAGACATGCAAATCAAAACAACTCAGAGGTACCACATCACATCTATCAGATTGACAAACATGACAAAACAGGAAATTTATTAATCCTGGAGAAGATATGGGAAAATTGGAATACTAATGCATCTTTGGTGGAGTTGTAAACTGATCCGAACATTCTGGAGAACAATTTGAAATGATGCCCAAAGGGCTATAAAAATGTGCAATTTTGACCCAGCAATAGCACTTCTAGAGTTGTATGCCAAAGAGATCATAAAAATAGGGAGAAGAAACACGTGTACAAAAACATTTATAGCAGCTCTTTTTGTGGTGGTCAAAAACTAGAAATTGAGGGGATGCCCATCAATCGGGGAATGGTTGAACAAGTTGGTATATTAATGGAATGGAATACTATTGTGTTATAAGAAATGATGAGCAAGTGGACTTCAGAAAAATCCAGAAGGACTTATTCTGAGTGAAGTGAGCAGAACCAAGAAATCATTGTACACAGTAATACACATATTGCGTGATAACTGAGGTTGACAGACTTAGCTCTCCTCAGCAATACAAAGATATAAGACAACTCCAAAAGTCTCATGACGGAAAATTCTATCCATATCCAGAGAAAGAACTATGGAGTCTGAATGCAGACTGAAATATGCTATTTGCTCTCTTTTTTCTTTTATTGTTTCTTTTTCTTTCTTGTAGTTGTGTCCACTGGTTCGAATCCCTCTTTACAACATGACTAATGTGAAAATATGTTTAATATGAATGTATATGTAGAACCTATATCAGACTGCATGCCATCTTGGGAAGGAGGGAGGGAGGGAAGGAGAGAAAATTTAAAACTCAAAAGCTTATGAAAGTGAATGTGGAATTGTAAATTCCACAGATTATAAAATATTGGGAAGTCTACCTGCCAAAGCACACTTAGTAACTCTATGAACATAATAACAAAACATTGCACATAAATACAGTTACCAATAATGGGAAATATTGTCTGCTCATGGGTAGTTTAATGTAATAAAAATGACAATACTACCTAAATTAATTAATTTATTTAGTGCTGTTACAATCAAAATACCAAAAAAATTACTTTATTGAGCAAGAAAAAAAATAAAATTCATCTGGAGGAAAAAAAAGCCAAGAATATCAAGAGAATCAAGAAAAATAGAATGGATAGGAATGGGACCCAGCCATATTCATTCTCCAATTATACTACAAAACAGTAGTCATAAAAGCAACTTGATATTTGGTAAGAAATAGAGAGGTTGATCAGTGGAACAGATTAAATATTCAATATGGAGAAACACATGTACAGGGTCACCTAGTATTTGATAATCCCAAGGAACCCAGCTATTAGGGCAAGAACTCACTATTTCTCTCTCTGTCTGTATCTCTGTCTCTCTGTCTGTCTCTGTCTCTGTCTCTGTGTGTGTCTCTCTCTCTAACACACACACACACACACACACACACACACACACACAAAGTTAGAATAACTTGGAAAGTAGTCTGGAAGAAACTTGGTACACATGAACATCCTACACTTTATACCAAGATGATCTGAAAATGATACATGATTCAGATGTAGAGGGTGATATAAGAAAATTAATGGAGCAGGGAAGAAATTATCAGTCAAATCTATGGATAGAGGAAGATTTCATGAACAAACAAGACACAGAGAGATTCATGAGAGATAAAATGGATTTTTTAAAAAAATTATTTAAAATTAAAAATAAACATTTTGGAACAAATACACCAAAGGCAGTTAAAATTTTAAGAAAAGCAAGAAATTGGGGAAGAAAACCCTTGTAACAGGTTTCCTTGATAAAGGTTATAGATTTCTAAAATATCAAATATCTTAAAATCAAATAGATAATTAATGCTCATTGGTCAGTACATGCTAAGTAGTTACCAATCAAGCTGGGATGACATGGACCTATATACCTATATGCATGCATGGCCTTTAGACTGGAAATAATAGAATAAAAATGGTCAATAATGAATAGATACCTAAAATAAATATTGATTTAGTAAGAAAGCACCTAGTTGCGCTTTATGAATTCAAGTTACCTACTTCCAAAGAATGATGGCCTCAGGTCTTAAAATAAATGGCAGATGTGATTACTAAACTACTTTCAATGATATTTGAAGGATCACAAGTAACCTACCAGGGAACAGTACAAAATCAAGAAGGGGGAAGAAATAAATATTTATTAAGTACCTATTATATGCCAGGTTCTATGTTAAGCACTTTAAAAATATTATCTCATTTAATTAAAGGACATATATTTAAATCGTCAAAATCAAAAAGCAGAAGAGAACATAGTGTGAAAAAAAGATAGTCCAGTGATCTTAGCTTCAATTGCTACAAAAATTCTGTATCAAATCATTAAACAGATGGTTGATGAACATCTAGAGAAGAAAGTGGTGATTACAGAGGGCCAGCATAACTTTACCAAGAACAGACCCCATCAGACTAACCTCACTTTTGACAGAATAACCAAAGTAAACATTTAAAGAAACAATGTGGTTATAGTTTACTTAAATTTTGGCAAACATTTTGACAAAGTATTACATATTATTCTTCTGGATAAATAGGAAATTATTTATCAGAAATTAACACAAGCAGATACATGCAAAACTATTGGCATAACTACTGCATTCAAGGAATAATTCTAATGGATCAATATTAATATATCAGATAGTTATAGTGGAGAGGCTCTATCTTGGGCATGGTGCTGATTTTTTTTTCCCAGTCATAATAAGGTGACCACAAGTTTTCATTACCTCAAGTATGAAGAACTTTTTATTCCTGTTTTAGTGGTTTGCTAATAAGTGATGGTGGAAGACCTCAAAAGTCAGAGGTCATGAACATGAAAATAGTTGATGAAGTCTTTCATATGAGCAGATTACTTAAAAATTATTTAAAAAGGAGGGTAGAACCAAAACTTCTCATTGAAGAAATTGCCAAATTTCTACCACAAAGTGAAACTATTTGGCCATGAGACCTTATTGATAAAAGTATATTAGCAAAGGATCTCTATTCTGAAAGTGTCAACTGAACTTTTCAAGTGTGCTCAAAAACAATCACATTCAGAGAGTAAGTTCTACCTGCACTGGAAGGGAGGGAAGAATTATTAAAGCCAAATGTTACTTGCTTTTCATTTCTGCCAAGGGCTGGCCCCAGTTCAGACAAGGACTAATTGGATAGGTAGATTTGTTCTTTCACTGACCAGAAACAATAATTGTTCTGTGTTTCCAATCTTCTGGTAAGGGACATTCCCTGGTCCCCTGGAGGGGAGAGGCCATTCCCCAAGCCTTTGAACCTTGTCAACAATTTCATAAACAATTGGATGCTCATCCAGGTCCAAGTGTTTATTGAAGAGCCATTCCTGAGAAGAGAGGAAAGGAACCACACTCTCTGGTGTAGTGGGACGAGTGAGATTCTCTCATTTTCCATATAAAGTTTTGAAAACTGAAATGAAGAATATTCTGTCTTTCTCTCCAAACAAGGGGAAGAACCTTATTGAATGTCTAAGATTCATCTGGGAAAGAGTTTTCTGAGAGTCATGGAGTGTATCCAGAGAAGCAATTAGCATAGAGGATGCCATTCCAGAAGTCTCATCCAGATGCTTTATTCTCAGGAATGCATAAGACACTCCCCCACTAAACAGAAGAATATGGGTAAAATATGATGTGTTTCTGATATATTGGATGTAAAAGCTCCCAGGTGAAATGGCTAAGGTAAGTTTTACAGTGTTTCTATTATATTTAGCAGTCCTGGTAGTGTAGAACCTGTCCCTGGTCTCAGTGTGGGTACCCTCTCTTAGATCACACCCTCTCTGGAAACTCTTCCATGATCTGCAGGTAGAGATGAAGTCAGAATGGAAATGTCTTCCTTACCAAAGCTTATCCAGACATTTAACATTCTCAGCCTAATGAATGAAAGCTTGCAAGCTGTCAGAAAGAGGCCCTGAGGTACAAGGAAACAAAGTCTTGCACAGCGCTTCCTTTTGGTAAGTCAACACCCATTACTCTCAGATTTTTTTGTTGCAACCTTTAAGACCTATGGCCCCCATATTAGAAAGGGAACAACAGAAATTGTTATGACCTCTAAACAAATGTTTAGTAGTCAAGTAGATCCAATGCCTCTTTTGCTTAGCTAAAATATTTTAGAAGGATGTAAAGAATCCCAGGAGTAAAGTGACTACCTCATAAGGGGATGAAATACTTTCTCTTGACTCTAGCATTTCTCGTCTTCTCCCTTCTATCCAGACTTTCATTTTGTTCATTTTTTGCTTTAATGTTAGGAAATGTGAGGCAGCTTATAAAGATATCCACAAATATTTGAAAGTCTAGAAGCCTTCAGGATCTCTCTGAATTTATTATTTTAAATATATCCTCTATCTAGCTATCATCTAGCTAGCTAACTATCCACGCAATTTTCTATCTGACAAGTATTATCTATTCATCTGAATGTATATGTATATGTGCACATACAATTATACATTTGCATGCACATATGTTAATTTAAATGTAGATGAGTTTTATCCCTCTTTCTCCCCATATGGGGAGGAAAGAGAAAAATTCTTGAGTTCAGGTATCAACAATTATGCTTCTATTCCTTCTTCAAATTGTGTGTGATAGACACTTCCCAATAGAAATAATTGTAGATGATTCAGAAGAGACTTTATTGATTATTAAAATAAAACAAGTCATTCTATAGATGGTGAAAATCATTTATCAAAAAAGAAAGTGACACACCATCACACATTAAGTTAGTTGAAGGAATAGGACTAGAATTCAGGTCTTATTTAAAGTTCATATACACACACACATATACACGTATATAATTTGATTATTGGTGAGTTTATTAATGGTGTAGAAAAGTTACTATATTGTTTTTATTCACTTGTTTTCCATCTTTCAGAAGAATGGATCCATGAAGAATAAACAAATCAATGGTACACATTTTTTAATAATCTTTTTAATCTGCTCATTTTTGGGACAGACTAATAGTAAGAGTAGAACATATGCCAAACAATTCAGATATGATTATTCCCTTTTTCAACAGATAAGGAAGACAGCATTGTCTTTTTTATAGATTAAGATACTCAGATCCAGATCATCAGAATCCTAGAAAATTATCCTCAATCTGAACTTGGGCGGGGTTTTTTGTTTAGTAAAACTCAAGTACAGGAATTTACTTTAAGAACATCAAATTAGAGGGGATATTATATAATGGATTCCTTTCTTGTATGGGATATTAAAGATACATGGAAATCCCTTCTAACTCAAATCCTTTGATTCTGTGATGTGAATTCAGCCCTGCTTCCAGCCTGTGGGAAGGTTTGAGACCCCAATGCTGTCACCTAATTTGTTAACTATCCTGCCCAGCTCTGTATCATTCACAGATTTGTTTAACATATCACTTCTGCCCTCATAAAAGTCATTGATAAGTATGAGAAATTATATTGGGCATTCAGAGCCACATGACCAAATTTATACTTTTGGAACTTCCACAAGATACAGAGACTAAGAAAATAGTATTCATTAAATTGTTCTTCTAGCTTGTGATTTTGGGGTAAGCTGGTTTGTTTTTGTGAATATAACCAAAAGACCTTCCTTTTTTGGATCCCAATTTGCTTTTTGGGTTATGTTGTTTCTCCTCTCTTTTGCCTTTCCAATTCTGTTATTTTATGAAGTAATGAATAACTCTATGTCCTGAAATTACCAAGTAATTATTTTTCACTATATATCTGGACCCTTATGTTGTATTAGTCTGTGCAAAGAAAGTACCTAATACAGCAATCAGAGAAGCATAGAATCTGAGCCCACAAAGGGATCTCAGATGCCTCCCAGTACAATCCATAAATGAATATGAATCCTGATTCCAACATCCCCCCAAAGAAATTATCTTTCTTTGTAGCTCTCTAAAAACAACACAACTGTCACAGAACATCACATTCCAGTTTTGAATCACTTTCATTGTTAGGAAGATTTTGTTAAATCAAACAGGTATCTTTCACTGAAACTTTAACCCTAAATGCTCCCAGTTCTATCCTGTGAGGCTAAGCAAAAAAGTTTGAACCCTTCTTATATAAGTCCAGAGACTTACAATCATACCAGGACCCTAGTTCCTGTGTGCTCTAGTCAAAACATTCTCAGTTCCTTCAACTATCCTCCTGTGGACTAAACCTGAGGCCATTGCTTTGGTGACCCTTCTGCGTTCATTCTCCAGTTTTCAACAGACTCCTTGAAATGAGTCTACCAGAAGTGTCTTCTGGATTTGTTCTCTAATGATGGAATTGCTGACAGTGTTATAAAATATGCATAGATATCTATAAACTATAAATATAAATGCACACATATATATTTGGATTTCTACCTTCCCACTGTCATTTAAAACCTGTTGTGCAGTTTAACTTTTCTACTTGTGGTGAATACATAGCCTGGTTTACTGCCCACCACACTGACCACCTGAAACTATACATATATGTATGAGAGATGTCTGGGAGAGTTTGCTGTACTTTTGAGGAATTGCTTTTCTTCTGGTAATATTTCATTCATCCTACACCACATTTATCAAACCAATTTGTAGACATTTATGCCCACATAGATGGATATGGCATCAAAGCCTAGAAGCACCTTGGAGCACAAAGGATGTAAATATCCATTTATTTTCCTAGAATTACAATCTAGATTGTAAAGAGCTCTTTTTCTCTCTTGGTTACAGGTCATACATATTAAATAAGATACCAGTCACTGTGTCAAAGTCATGAAAAATCAAAGCCAAGTGACTAGTTCATTCTCCTGGGACTTACCCAAAATCCAGGTGTTCAGAAAATCATATTCATTGTGTTTTTGTTGTTCTATCTTGCAACCCTTGGGGGAAACCTGTTTATTGTGGTGACCATTACTAACAGCCCCTCGCTCTTTGCTTCTCCTATGTACTTCTTTTTGGCCTTTCTGTCCTTCTTTGATGCATGTTTCTCATCAGTCATTGTACCCAAGCTATTACTAAACTCCTTCTTTGAGAAGAAAACCATCTCCTTTGAAGGTTGCATGACTCAGGTTTTTGCAGAACATTTTTTTGCTGCTGCTGAGATGATTGTTCTCACAATCATGGCCTATGACCGCTATGTGGCCATCTGTAAACCTTTACACTATATGACCATCATGAGTAGGCGTATATGTTTATTACTTGCAGGGGTGGCCTTGGCAGGAGGACACTCTATCATCCAAATGTTCTTCATTTTACCATTACCATTCTGTGGCCCAAATGTAATCAATCACTTCTTGTGTGACTTGTACCCTTTGCTTGAACTGGCCTGTACTGATACACATGAGCTTGAATTTATGGTGATAGCCAATAGTGGGTTCATTTGTATTTTAATTTTTTTCCTCTTACTTGTCTCCTATGGGGTAATCCTGTATATGCTGCAGACATACAGCACAGAAGGATGACGGAAAGCACTCTCCACTTGTAGTTTCCACATTACAGTAGTGCTTCTGTTATTCATTCCATGCATATTTGAGTATGCAAGGCCTCCCACCACTTTCTTCTTTGATAAGATGGGAGAAATATTTTACACTATTCTGACACCTTTTTTAAACACCTTCATCTATACCTTTAGAAATATGGCGGTGAACAATGCCAAGAGGCAAATGTGTTGTAGTAAAGTATTTTTTATTAAAAATAAATTCTTTGAAATAAAATTATTTTTTAAAAAGCGTAAATAAGGTCAAAGATTATTCTATTTTATAGTTTTAGACCAAGCTCACAATGAACAGACATATATATATACACACACATATTAGTATATTAATGTATATTATGTGCTTTATACAAGTGTATATCTATCTATATACATATGTACATGTGATCATATTATATATGTGTCTGGAAAGAGCTTAGTGGAATTGAATATGGACGGTGAAGGGATAAGGAAAAATTCCATTGGACATCCATATATGTATCTATGCATGCATATGCACATATGTATATGTACCCAGTCCATTCCAACCTTTCTAGTCTTCTTACAAGTTATTTGTCTTTATTTGCTCTACATTGAAGTCACACTGGTCTGGATATTCCATCAACAAGATGCTCCATCTCCTGACTCCAGGCATTTTCTCTGGCTGTCCCACATGTTTGCAATATTCTTCTCCTCATTTCCACCTACTGGTTTCCCTGGCTTCCTTGAAGTCCCAAATCAAATCCCATCTTCTACTGGAAAGCTTTCCCACATTTTCTGAATTCTAGTTCTTTCTCTGTTTTAATTGTTGCATTTTTATCTCTTATACAGCTTTTTCATACACTTTCCTTTGCTTGTTGTCTCCTCCATTAGATGGTAAGATCCTTGAGGACAGTTATTGTTGTTGTTCAGTCATTTTTCAGTTGTATCTAACTCTTCTTGACCCTATTTTGGGTTTCTCTTGGGAAAGATACTAAAATGGTTTGATGTTTTGTGCTCTAGCTCATTTTATAACTGAGGAACCGAAGCAAAAGAAGTTAAGTGTCTTGCCAGGGTCACAAAGATAGTAAGAGTATGAGGCCAGATTTGAACTCATGAAGTTGTCTCTATGACTCCTGGCCTGACCCTATATCTACTGCACCACCTAGTTGCCCCCTCCTTCAGAACAGGGGCTATCTTTTGCCCCCTTCGATATTGAGTTTTTAGTACAGTTCCAGAAAGATTACCATGTTTTTATATATTTTGAAATGAAAGTCTTTGGAAAAGAATGTTATAAAGAGGAAATATTTATGAATAAGGAAACTCTATCTTCTTTGTCTTCTTTGATCTACAGAAATATTTGAGTTACCTCAGGGAAAATCACATTTGTGCAGTATGTTCTAACTCCCAAGGAAAAGATAAAAATAATTATGACAGAAATACATTGACCACATCACCCTTCAGCCAAAGGCTGACCTCGAAACAGGCCAAGATTAATTGATCAGGGACTTTGGCTTTTGCTGAAAAATGTGATTTGCCTGTGTAGACAATTCTCTCATTTCATAAGTCTTGGAGACCAAGAGGCCTTTCCTCCAGTTCCTGGACTTTGATAAGTTTGCCAAAAACTCTCTGATTGACTTCAAGATAGTTTTTTTTTTTACTCTAAATAATCCTTACCGAAGCACAGCTTGGGAAGAGACAGATGAAACCTCAGAGTTGGTGCCACAGCATATGAGAAATTCATCCCCTTTCCTTATGAAGTTTTGAAAACATGAAAGTGTGTATTTCTATTTCACATGTAGACAATGGAAGTAACTCCTTGGAGAGTTTATCCTGAGGCTTCTAAGAAGGAAAGTTTTAAGAACCACCTTGAAGTAATCCTTTTCACTTCATATTTTTTTAAACATAGTAGTTAGTCTCACAGGGGGACAATTGACATAAAGTGTTCTTAGAAAGCCTTACAAAACTTCTCTGTGAAGTAGGCATAAATTGAGGTGGTGAAATTTTCATGTGTGTGATACGGCAGGAATGATCATTCCTATCTAAGTTGTCCAATGTAGTGTTTTTCTTCTTTTCTAATATATCTCAAACTTCATCACATATACCAGGGCTGACCTCAGTGTCTATGTCCTTATCTAGCTTACACTATGGAGAATCTTCCTTGATCTCCAGTTATGGGATGTAAAGCAGAATGGAAATGTTGTTTAAATGGACACTTTTTCAGAGGCCAATATATCTTAAACATTAGAGAAATCAGTGTTCCACAGCATGTCATTGAGGCATAATAGGACAGAAAAATCTTATGATCAATAGAATAGCAAATTTGTACAATTTGTTCTCCACATGACCACATTCCTGAATTCTAAAAAAATCTGTAGGGTTGCTTCGTGGAAAAGGAAAAGGGAAATCTTCTGAGACTCAATGAAGTGCTTGTTGATTAAGACTCAGTATTTTCTTTGTTGGTCAGTAATTCTCATACTTGTGGCTCCTGCATTATGGCGGGGGGGAGGGTTGGATAAGAGAAGCAATAGGATTCCTTTGTGAAATGATGAAATCTTCATTCACCTCGAGAATTTCCTCCTGCTCCCTCTCCTCAGTCTTTCCAGACACTCCTCTTGCTATTATTCCCCATTTACCCAGGATATCTAACTATGCATAGATGCTACTCCCTTTACTCTTGCACTTTTAATGCATACATGTTGTTCCCTTCTCTCCTCTCTTTCAAAGGATATGTTAGACCTGGGATGGGGAACCTGCAGCCTTGAGACCACATGTGACCTTCTTGATCCTTGGGTTTCCACTAAGTCCAAGTTTAACAGAACAAATCCTTTTATTGAGGGGATTTGTTCTGTGAAGTTTAGATTCAATCAAAGGGCTGCATCTGAGGACCTTGAGGGCCATATGTGGCCTTGAGGCTGCAAATTCCCCATACTTGGTTAGACATTGAGCAGCTAACTTTGCTGGGTAGAATATCTTTTGCAATCATCATCACTATTATCATTGCCAATCATTTAAATTTAACTTAAAATTTGCAAAGTTATTAACATATATTATTTTATTCAATCTTCACACCGAATCTGTGAGAATTTTTTTGGGGGGGCTAGGCAATGGGGTCAAGTGACTTTCCCCAAGTCACACAGATAGTAAGTGTCAAATGTCTGAGGCCGGATTTGAACTCAGGTCCTCCTGACTCCAGGGCCAGTGCTCTATAGACTGTGCCACCTAGTTGTCCCTTGAGAATTTTTTTAAACAGATGACAAAACCAAAGCTGAAAGAAAGCTAGTGACTTGCCTAGGGTCAGTCAGTTAATAAGTTTCTGAAGTAAGATGGGAATGTAGGTCTTTCTGACTGAATTGTATATTGTAACCACTACATTAAGCTTTCAATATTCAAGAAATATTTGATGTTTCACAGACTAGACCAGGAAGGGAAGATTTTATCTATCAAATATCATAGATCCCCAGAAAATTAAAAAAAAAAGAAAGGACATAGGGAAGAAAAAAATCACCTTATTTTTTTATGTGGAAGAGCTAGAATACTTCTACTCATTTTCCTTTAAAATGGAGAACAAGGCATATCATATTTTAGCTAATGAATATGTTACACATGGAAGCAATTTACAAAATTATATTTTGTTGAGAGAAAGAAGACTAAAGGGGAGGATGGAAAAATGTATATACATATATGGTTTCCATGTCTCTGTATCTCTGTATATGTGTGTGTATATATATATATACATATATATGTATATATACACATATATATATGTATATATATATACATTTGAATCTCCGTGTCTGTGTCTATGTGTGCATATATGCAGGGGTGTGTGTGTGTGTATGTGTATGAATGAAGAGAAATAGAAAGAGGAACCACTCTGAAAATAGGTGAGGGGAAGAAAGAGAGAAAGGGAAAAAGATGGGTAGACACTGAAAGATAAGGAAAAAAAGGAAGATTAGATAGCTGAGGAGTTTGATTATTGCAGTAACTAGGTACAGTTACCCAGTTAACTTCGCAGGATCACAAATTTAAAGCTGGAAGGGATGCTTGAAATCATCTAGTGTACCTTCCTCATTTGCAGATGGGGAACCTGATGCTCAGAGAGATTGAGGAATCTATACTAGATCACAGGGGTAAATCATTTTAAAAAGTCATGTCCTCTAATTAGCCAGACAGTCACTGAACTGTCTCCATGGAACTTTCTTTTCATCTTTAAAAGAATGAAATAAATGTAATCAGATGAAACACAAGACAATGAAATGTTAGTTAGCTAGTTAGTTAATGAGTGTCATGGGAAAAAAATCCTGTTTGAATGCCAAGGCTCAAATAATGTCCTTCATTTATACCAAAATTGGATATCTATGCCTTCAGCACCAATTTGTGGTACCAAAGTTGATATTGTCTTATACTCTTGCTTGATCTCTATGATTTTCCTATCTCACCATCAGTTTCTGGTAAGACTGGAAAGTGAAGAGGTAAATGCCTTTCTGTCTTGTCCTGTACTTCTGCCTAGTCTCCGGCATCCTATAGGAAGAGGAGAAACATTGTCCCATTATATTAGTCTCTCACCACTGTGGTGAGGGGAGGAGAAGCATCATTCCATTAAGTTTCTAGCCTTATCTACTGACTTAGACAAAGGAGAGTATCAACCCTCCTATTTCAAGTTCTTACTTCTCCACAGGAACTGCCCAAGGCTCTGAAAGGATTCTACCCTAAGTTCATAATGTAACTGATATTGACAATCTCTTTAAACTTTTCACTTAATAATTAAAAAATTCCCCATCCCAGTGATGCTGAACCCTTGTAGGTCATCATCCAGTCCCCATGTCCTACCTCCCACTACATGATTTCTTAATCCTATTCCTCTCAACCCATGTCCTACCAAAGTCTCAAATAAAAACAAAAGCTCCCTTTCACTGTGATCTCTGGAAGGCCTGCTCCGTAGGGGACAAACTTGTGTTCATCTTAAATAGCTTTCTTTCCAATTTCTTCCACTTCTGGCTCTCACAGAGGCCTAGTTGCCTCCTAATCAAAGCTTTCTTTGATCACACTTCCCAGTGTGGGCTACAATATTACTCATTCCCCTTGATTGATTGAAGTAGGGGAGTGTTTTTTTGTTTGTTTGTTTGTTTTTTGTTTTTGTTTTAGGCAATTGGGGCTAAGTGAGTTGCCCAGGGTCACACAGCTAGTAAGTGTCAAATGTTTGGTCTGAGGCTGGATTTGAACTCAGGTCCTCCTGACCGGTGCTTTATCCACTGTGCCACCTGGCTACTCCTGTAGGGGAGTATTAATATCCCTTGTTTCCCATTGCCACTTCCACATTCTTCTATACCACTATCATTCAGTAACTCTGTCTCCTTTGAGTTTCATGCTATCCTTATTTACCACCCAAAAGAAGTCTTGGTAGCTGTTCTCTATAGATATCCAAGACACAAATGTTCCTTCCTTAATGAGTTCATTGCCTGACTTACAGTCTTTTCTCTTGCCTAACTACTGTTCTCATACTAGCTGACTTCAATATACATATTGATACGTCTTCAAATAGCCTAACCTCACAGTTGATTAACTTACTTCCCATGATCTAGTCTTCCACCACACCTTAGCCACAAAGAAAGATGTGTATGTCTGTGATACCATAAATGCAGCACTACTATGTTCATGAATTCTGAAATCCTCTCTGTTTGTGGTCTATTGGTGGTCCACCTGTACCTCTGCCTTCCCATATCAAGCCTTGCTTTTCATCCACAATGTGATCTTCCATCCCTTGATCCCCTCAGTTCTTTCCCATCCCTGTACTAGCCACTTTCTCTTCCTTTCTCCATATCAATCCCTCAGTGAACTAAAACTTCATTGTTTTAAGCCCCTTGACCCTTTATCATATCAATAATTATACCTTGCCAAACTTCAGCCTTGGATTACCACACCATCTATTACCTTCACTCCAACATACATGCCCCTCAATGTCTTTCAACTCCCACCATCCCACACTAAATCTGTTGATAAGGTTCATCAATTTCACCTTTGCAATATTTCTAGAATATGAACTCCTCTCCTCTGATACTGGCATTTACTGGATGTAGGCACTCATCTCTTTCCTATATTACTGCAATAGATTGCTGATAGGTTTTCTTGCTACAAAAGTCTGTCTACACTCCAGTCCATCCTCCTCTCAATTGCCAAAATTTTTCCAGAAATGCAAGTCTGATCATGTCATAGAAGTCTCCTACTCAATGAACTCCAGTGATTTCCACCCAGAAATATAATATCCTCTGTTTGACACTCAAAGCTGTTCTTAACCTAATCTCTCCATATACTTTTCCAATTCTCTTGCATATCACATCAGCTGTCCACATACTCTTCAATTCAGTGACACTGGCCTCTTTACTGATGTTCAAGCAAGGCACTCCATCTTTTGGCTCTGGGCATTTTCATTGCCAATCTTCCATGAGTTAAATACTTTGGTTCCTTGTTTCTATCTCCTGTATTCATTAATTTCTTTCAAGTCCCAGCTAAAAGTTCACCTTCTACAGCAAGCTTTCTCTAATTCCTCTTGCTTTTCATGCCTTCCCTTTGGTATTTATTTCTTATTTATCCTGTATGTAATTATTTTCATGTTGTCTCCCTCATTAGGCTGTGTGTTCTTTAAGGGCAAGAATTGTCTTTTACCTTTCTTTGTATTCACAATGCTTATCACAATGCCAGAGACATAGTAGGCACTTAATAAACATTGAATGACTGACTAACTGTAACAGTGGAGAGTGAAGAGACAGGTCATATTCTGTGTTCTGTCACTGACTAGATGCATGATGTGGGCAAAGCACAATTCCCCTCTAGGCCTCAATTTCTTTCCAAACAAAATAATTGCATCAGAATGACTGTTGTGGGCTCTTCCATTTCAGTGGTTATATGAACATTTTCTTCCAATCTACTCTAAGTCAATTAAGTTGGAAAATAGCAACAGATGCTCCTGTTTTTTCATGTCCCACTGCCAATATGTTACTGTCATCTTTTCTACTATTTTCCTCAAATGTACTTAGAAATTGTTCAATTAGCCTAAGAAATAAACCCAATAGAATATGTGATCAAAAAATCACAGATTTAGAGTCTAGATGGACTCTAGACATCATTTAATCTAATTTCTTCCTTTTACAAATAAAGAAATTGAAACCTAGAGAGGCAAAATTATTTGTTCAAGGTCTCATAGATATTGGAGCTTGGATTTGAACCAAAGTCTTCTGGCTTAAAATCTTGAACTCTTTCCACTGAAATATACTTCTTCTCTGCATAGGAACTCTCTCTCTTAGGGGAGAGGGGAAGGGAGAAGAAGAGAGGGATCTGACAAATATGTTTACGATAAAAATAAAAATTAATGATAAAATAATTGTTCCTATTGTTAAATGTAATTACAATACTTAAATTTTGTGGATTTAGTCAAGTATACGTGATTGGTATATGTTGCTATACCCATATCGATGTATGTATGTATGTATGTATGTATCTGTCATGTTTTGTATGTGAATTGTCAGCACAGTATTCAAGTAAGTGACTCAATAGATGTAGATTTATCCCTGGAGTCAAAAAGACCTAAGTTCCAATGCTGACTCAGACACTACTTGTGTGATTTGAGTAAATAACTTGACCTCTGCCTGACTCAATTTCTATATCTGTATATAAAAGAGAATAATAGCAAATAATCATTAGAATGTATATGAAGGTAAAATGAGGTAATATTTAAGAAAATAGGATCTGTTTAGAAAGAAAAATGAGGAAATAGTGGCACAGTTTCAAAGAAGAAGCCATGTTTATACACCAAGATAGATTTTTAGATCATTGACTTTAGAAGAGTTTTACTTATACAATTGTAATTTTAATTTCAGTTTAAGTTTCATTTTATTAAACAGTATTTTCATATCAATTTTTCAGTATCAATATTTATGGCATTACAATATTAAATATTATAAATAAATGTTAAAATAATTTTAATTCATTTATATATAAAATGACGAATTTATTTTATATTAATACAAGTATTTTTAATGCAAACTCTATTTTCCAAAAAAGAAAACAAAGTAGTGAGTAATGGCATCATTTTTTTTCAAATCTCTTTAATGGCTGGCTTAATAGAAAAGTCTGGGTTCTGTCTGCTTCTTCTTTCAACCCATAATGATATGTTGCTTTGGTTGAAGTACATGAAGAAAATCAAACCTTACACAATATGCAGTTGAAAAAGAAATGCATTTTAAATTTAAAAATATTTGTTACCTCGTGGCTCCCTGAAAGTGTTTCAGGGATGCCTAGAGTTCATATACAACACTTTAAAAACCAATGCCCCATACAGAATGCCTGAGAGGATTCTATTTGGATTTTTCTTGGAAGTTGCCAAGTAAAGCAAAAGTCACTACCCTCTTGAGCCATCATACAGCTCTAATTGCTAGTGAACTATTTCCTTGGGGAAGGACCTATCTCAGATCTCTCATCTTTTACTTCATCTATTTTAAATAAACCTGCTAGTGAGACTAGAAAGTCATTCCTCTAGATTTGGTGAGGGGTGGAATTTCAAAAGACATTTATAATTCAGTTTGACTTCTAATAAGTCAGTAAGAAAAAAAAGGACTTTGGTATTTCTCAGAAACTAAAGATACTGGTTACACAACATTTTCTAAGCCAAAGATACTCCTCATTTTTCTAATTTCATGACCCGTTTTCTCAGGAAGAAACAGAAGGACTTAGGATACATCAGCCCCTGAAGATCTCTGATGAGGTGCTCAAGGTGAGAAGGATTACATGTGAGAAGGATTACATAGGAGAAGTCATATGTTGTAGAGGGAGACTAGAAACAGATATGGGTTGGAATTAATTACTTTCAAAGTCCTTTCCATCTCTGGATGAAATGATTTTGAAAAAGAATGAATATTCTTTCTCTTATTTTATATTTTCCTTAATTACATGTAAAATACTTTTTATATTTATTTTATATTTAATTTTGAATTTCATATTCTCTTCCTTCCTCTTTCCCTCCCTTCCTTAAGAAGGCAAGCAATTTGATATAGAATATATTCATAAGAAGTCATACAAAATTTATTTACACAATAGCCACACACAGGCAAAAAAAGTTAAAAAGCAAAGTACTATACATCGATCATAATTCAGACTTCATCAGTTCTTTCTCTAGAGATGGGTAGCATTTTTCATCATAAGTCCTTCAGATAGAATAGCTAATTTGGAAAAAGAAAATATGTCACCCAATGATATGACTTTTTTTTCTACCCAAAGATCTACTTGGAGGTCTGACACCCTAAAATAAACCAGAGTATTTGGAATTCTATTGCTTTATGATTTATGGAAAGGAAATATTATATTGTAAGTTGATTATTGACTTCAGAACTAAGGTATGAGTTAGAATCCTATCTCTGAAGTTTGTTATGGTCAATGATATGGTCATCACCAAATCTCTTAGTTTTTGTGTGCCTCACCTTTCTCATTTGTAAAATTAAGGGGATAACCTATTTGATCTGTAAGATTCCTTCTCACTTTATCAATGAGAAAACAAAGAAAGTAGGATTTGTCTAGAAAGAAAAATGAGGAAATAGTGGCAAGCTTTCAAAGAAGAAGCCATGTTTATGCACCAACATGGATTTTTGTATCATTGACTTTAGAAGATTTTCACTTATACAATTGAAATTTTAGTTTAAGTTTAAATTTCAATTTATTAAACAATATTTTCATGTCAATAACTTACTGTACTTTTGAAATTAATCAACTGAGCTCATGTCTCCAGGTCTATGGAAATATTTCATTTGACCATGATTGGTCATTCATTCAAAATCATAATGTTTGGCTCTGCTTTGGATCCTATTCATCTTCCTTCTAGGATCATCATTTTATGGAGACATTGAGTCTATTCATTTTTCCTGTTAAGTCACATATTTGGGCAGGCTTTCATATCTATAGCCATTAGATCTCAAATAAGTTGACCTAAAAGTCAAATGTCTCAAGATGGTGGTTTCAGATTTGATAAACTAAAAAGTAAAGCTAAATGAATTTATAGATTTCTCTCTTTAGTACTTTCCCTGAAATCAAGAGAATACTACAGCTAGATTACTATGGATACTTTCAGACTTATTGATAATGAATGGCTTGGTCATGAAAGCCACAATCTAAATTGTATGTCACCTATTCATTTAATCAATAAGTATATACTGAATGTTGCATACATCCAGCATTCTATACTAAGCACAGTAGAGAATAAAAAGAGACTTAGCTCCTGTCTTTGAGGATGTTGTGGTATGTACCCACATAATTAAGACAAAAAAGTCCAAAAACCATGACAAATTGATTCTCCAATAGATTGGGCCACTCCTGAAACCTCTGTGTGATGAAGGTTCTCTCTAATGCTCTAAATCAATTCATGGTTGAAAGAAGTGGGAATTAAAAAAAAAACAAAACTATTTAACCATCATATCCAGACGGGGAAATTTGCTATATTGAGGTACTCAAGAGAACCTCACCCAATCTACATCCTGATGAAATTTTATAAGGAAATTAGATTGTAGGGAACATTTTCATTAAAATATAGAGATAGATAGGTAGATAGATAGATAGATAGACAGACAGACAGATAGAGGTCAGTTTCCAATGTATTCATGATTCACTTTATATTATAGTATTAATTCATTATTTATCTTATTTGTCAGAAATTAGTAAGAAAAAATCTCTAAACTTCTAATAAAAGACAATGGGATAAAATGAAATAATTCCAATTTCTATGTAGCTTCCTATAGTATACATTTAGGATTTCCAGAAATGTAATGTGGTACGGTGGATAGGGAGAAAGCTTTAATTTTAGGCACAAAATGTCCTGACCTCTATTTGTCCAGGGAGTTCACTTAACCTGATACCACCAACCTCAAATGTTTGCAGTGAGGATCAAATAAGTTAATATATGCAAAGTTTTCTACAAACCTTATAGCACTATAAAATTGGCCATTATTATGTTCACTCCTCCTCCTCCTATGGTATTGGAAAGACAAAAAATAAGTTTAAAACTATGGCCCTTTATCCAAAGTATAACAGACAAGTAATTTTGTACACTTTAAGGTTTACCACCTATTGGAGTGATTACTCATCAGATGAAATAAGTGAAAGGAGAATTCCTCAATATTTGGTTTCAAGCAACTCCTTTTGATATTTGTTTTTCCTTTGGCTTCAACATCCCTTCCCCTAAAAAGACCTAAATGGTCCTCCCCTGGGACATACCTTCTCCTTTTTCAATGTTTTACTTGAAACCGTATTTTTCATATTAAATGTTTTTTAAATTTATTGTGAATTATCAACAAACATATCCATAAGCTTTTCAGTTTTAAACATATTTTCACATTAGTTATGTTGTAATGAAGAATTAGAATCAATAAGAGGAACCACCAGAAAGAGGAAACAGAACAAAACAGAATGAAAAATAACAAATACTATGTTTTTATCAGCATTCAAACTTGATAGTTCTTTCTTTGGATGTAAATAGCATTTTCCATCAGGAGACTTTTGGAGATGTCTTAGATTCTTGCATTGCTGAGAAGTGCTAAGTCTGTCAAAGTTAGTCATCACACAACATGGCTGTTATTGTGTACAGTGTTCTCCTGGTTCTTCTCATTTCACTCAACATCAGTCCATACAAGTGTGTAATCATCTTACTTTCTGACAGATAGATGATATAGACAGACAGATAGATAGATAGATAGATAGATAGATAGATAGATAGATAGACAAATATATAAATAAAAGATGGATAAAATATGAAATGCTTATTTTAGTATATTTGCTTCATTTTATATGATTGTTAATATTTTATTTAAAACAAACTTTAATGCATGATTATATATGCATTTAAAACATCTTAAATCTTCTTTTGGAGGAAAGGGAGGAAATTTCTGAGATAACATCAGGACAAACAGATTGAACTTAGAGCATTTTAATGTCTGCTTGCCATATGCCTCTATATTGTATAAATTGAGGTCTGACAATTCAGCAGGCATCATACCTGAGTTTCTGGATATGGCTAATTGCTTAGGAGTTCACCAGGACAGTTTAGAACCTTAGGGTTTGTGATTGACCAGAAGTTATAAAAAAGACTGGAGATCTATTGGGCAGTACCGAGAACCATTAAGAACTTTCTTCACTATTCCTTAAAAGGAATGAAAAAGAAATGCTGCCTCAGATAACCTCAGGTGGCCTCAGCCAGGGAGAAGTTACCTAGGCAGCAAGAAACAAGGTCAAATGTCACAGGGGAGAACAAGAGACCAAAAGTCCCCTGAAGCATCCCCCTTGAAGACAAGAATAATGAGCAAGTCTTCTTTTTCTCTTAGCTCCAGATCAAATGCCTCCCACTGCCTATATGCTAAGGCTATTGTACCCTCTAATCCCCTCTACTCCACCTTGACCCATCCAGGGCACTTTTCATGATGACAAATTCTAAATAAATTCTTCAATATAAGGAAAACAAATATAATGGAAAGATTCTTGAATTGAAATCAGCAGACCCATATTGATTTCCAGGTATGACACTTACTGGCTGTGTAGCTGTAAGGAAATCATTTCAACTCTCTGACTCTCAGGTTCTGCATCTGTAAAATCAAGATAATAGTATTTATATTGCCTCCAGAGATGGAGAACCTATCAGAATGATTTTTGATGTACTATGTAATTATTCTGTGGTTTAGTGGGGCTTTGTTGTTGTTGTTGTTAAATGCATGCTCAAAGAAGTTTGGCTATATTTTCAAGTGTGTGTGTGTGTGTGTGTATATGTTTATGTGTGTGTATGTGGTATGGGTATAGATGACAATGAATGGTCTCCCAGATGCCTTTATCTCTGAAAAGAGTATTTGTGTCTGTGTGGTGTGTACATATGTGAGGATTGTGTGGTGTGTATGTTTGTGTATGAATGTATATATTTGTGTATGTATATATGAATGTGTTTATGTGTGTGGTACAGGTAGGGATTGGAAGAAATGTTCTCACAGGTCCCTTCATGTCTGAGAGGATTATGTGTCTGTATGGTATGTATGCATGTGGGGTGTGTGTACGTATGTGTTTGTATGTGTGTATGTATGTTGGGGTGTGGTATAGGCAGGTATGCATTAGAATGGATGGTCTTCCAGGTCCCTTAACATCTGAGATGAGTGTGTATGAGTATGTGTGTGTTGAGTGTACCAAACCGATTTTTGTTTTTTTCTTGTGGGATGAAAATTGTAAAATTTTAATGTAAATTCTTAAGTATAGACACACTGAGAGGATATGACTTTTAACAATGAAGCACTAGTTCTTATCCTTTGCCTACAAACTGTCCCATCTATCTCTCACTTTTCATAAAAGAAAAATAAAATCAAATATTCACTCGATCCTGCCCACTCCTAGAGCTAATATCAGTCAGTCTTCTTTCCTCTTGCCAAAGTCTTAGAAGATTTTTATACTTATTATCTGCAATTCCCTGGCTCTCATTCACTTTTCCAATCTTGTAAACTGGCTTGCTCTCTCCAAGATAGCAATTCACCTTTTAGTTGGTATATTCAATGACTTCTTGTTATTCATTCTTTTTAACCCCTTGGTATGGTAGATTGATGGCCCTTGCTTTCAGATATTTTCTTTTCCCTAGGCTTTTGTAACCCTACCTCCTCTTGATTTCCCTCTTCTCTGTCTAACTTGCTCTGTATGGTTGTGGTCCAGCACGTTATCTTGGACCTTCATTATTCCACACTCTCCCTAAGACCAAATTCACCAGTGTCATGGGTTCAATGATCATCTTTATGTAGACAACTCCCAAATCTAGGTATCAAAGCTTTGTATCTCTTTCATGAACTCCCAGTGCCTATCACCTACATAAGTCTACCTGATCACCTCCAGGTAATCTCACAATCAATATATTGATAAAAAAGTTCATTGTCTTTCCTACTTGACCAACATAACCTCATAAATATTGATTTTTTTTTTCTGTCCAGGGCATTTCCATTCTTTCTGTTTCTCAGCTTCCCAACATTAAAATTGACTTCATCTTTTCATACTCCTTCATCCCTAAATTCTATCATTTGTAAAACCTTGTTGATTTTACCTCCATGACATATCTAATATTCACCCCCTTCTTCTCAGTGGTGCAATTACCATAGAAGTTCAGGCCCAAATCATCTCTTACTTGGGACCCAGAAGGTTACAAATGGACTCTAAACTACTGCTGCTGCATTTTTCTGTCTCTTTCTCCCATCTGTTCTCTAACCAGCTGCAAAAAGGATATTCCTAAGGCATAGACCTGACCATACCATTTTGTGGTTCAAAAAGATTATATACATCCCGATAATCTCAATGAAAAATAGAAATTCTTCCATTTGTCAATTGAAAGTGGTAATAACATCACTTCAAACTATCATTCCAAATTGGTTTCACAGTATTCTTAGTTACTCATGGTATATTTCAGCCAATTTGTCCTATTTGATGTTTTCTATCAATAACATTCCATATCCTGTGTGTTTGTGGCTTTACCAGGTATATTCTCATTTCATGCTTTTCTATCTTAAAATCTTTAGCCACATTTTCAATGACTGGTTCAAGGGCTACCTCTTACATGGTGTCTTTCTTGAAGTTCCCATTATCAGTGCTATTTCACCTATGAAAGTACTTCATTATTTATTTTATATATTTTGGGTATTTGCTCACCTTTCCATATGACTGTCCTCTAAAATTCAAACACTTAGAGTATATGTATTCTTTTTTTAATCTTTAGTAGTAATATCTGACACAAAAAGTTTACTTAACTGAACTCAACTGACCCTTTTTTTATCCATTTGATAACAAAAGGAATAGCATTAGATATCAGACTGTGAACTTGAGACTACCATCACTGCTCAAATCATATTCCCTTTGTTATATATCTATATCTGTAGACATAACTATTGATATATAGATATAGCTACAACATCTCATGTCCTGTTTTTGCCTTATTTCCTCTTCAAGTCATCCCTCTCTCTACAGTGTTCTCAACCCAGAGAGGAAGTAATTACATAGTGGATATCTCATTGAATTATGTATGTGACTATGTAAGATACTATGGAGTGAAGCTCAGAAGAATTTGGTTTAAATCAAGAATTTTAATCATTTGTGAATTAGAGATAGAAAATTTGCATAGCTTATCTCATGAAGATTCAATTTGATAAAAAAAACAATGAAATAGGAATGGTCATTATTATTATTTTAATTTATGCTGTTGATTTTTTTTTTCAACATCATGTTAGATGGGCTGATTTTTTTTTTCTGGACTATGTGGCTACACAAGGAAAATCCATGAAGAACATAAACAATGTGACTGAATTTATCTTCTGGGGGCTTTCTCAGAATCCAGAAGTAGACAAGAAATGCTTTGTGGTGTTCACCTTCTTCTATACAATTATTCTTCTGGGTAACCTCCTCATAATAACAACAGTCTGCACTGGGAACCTTTTCAATTCACCCATGTACTTCTTCCTAAATTACTTATCTTTTGTAGACATTTCCTACTACTCCGTCATAGTCCCCAAGATGATTGCAGACTTACTGGCATTGCAGAAAAGCATCAGCTATGTGGGTTGCATGATGCAGCTGTTTGGGGTATACTTTTTTGGTTGCACAGAGACCTTTATTCTCACAATGATAGCTTATGACAGATATGTAGCCATCTGTAGGCCTTTACACTACATGACCATCATGGACTGAGCTAGGTGCAACAAGATGCTGCTGGGGACATGGGTGGGTGGTTTTATTCATTCTGCCATCCAAGTGCCATCCAAGTCCAGTTGTCTTTCTGTGGCCCCAATGAAATTGATCTTTATTTTTGTGGTGTGCACCCTGTACTGAAACTTGCCTGTGCTGACACCTATGTTGCAGGGACTGTGGTGACAGCCATTGCTCTAGGGAACCATTGCTCTAGGGAGCTTTGTTATCTTGCTAATCTCCTATACAGTCATCCTGGTGTCCCTGAGGAAGCAGTCAGCTGAAGGCAGGTGCAAAGCGCTCTCCACCTGTAGTTCCCACATAGCTGTAGTCACGATATTTTTTGGACCCCGTACATTCATATATATGTGACCTGACAAGATTTTTCAGAAGATAAGATGGTGGCAGTGTTTTATACCATTGTCACCCCCATGTTGAAACCCTTGATTTACACACTGAAAAATGCAGAGGTGAAGAATGCTATGAAGAAGTTATAGATCAGAAAAATATTTCTAGAGCAATAATTGTTAAAATAGTAGTGACTGTTCAATTCTTGTCAGAAATGTCAAATGTCAAAAATGTCAGAAGTGTCTTAGCTTCATCACATTTCCCCTTTTTCCTTTTTCCCCTCTCTCAAACTTCCTTCTTCAATCACTTATATCCTAAGATAGTCACGCTACCCATCAGTATACATTTATTAAATATTTGCTACATACCGGACACTGGAGCAGCTAAGCAGCAGAATAACCTGGAGTGAGGAAGACTCATCTTCCTGAGTTCTTATCTGGCCTAGGATACTTACTAGTTGTGTGACCCTGGGCAAGTCACTTTACCTGTTTTCCTTAGTTTCCTCATCTGTGAAATGAGCTGAAGAAAGAAATGGTAACCCACTCCACTATCTTTGCCAGGAAACCCCCAAATGGGATCATGAAGAGTCAGACATAAATGAAATTACAGAAAGGCAACGAGGCCCTGTGTGAGATTATGAGGATATGAAGATAAAAATGGATCATAACATCATAAATTTAGAGTTGGAAGAGATGTTAGAGGCAGCTTATTAAATGACTAGAACAAAGAGACTCATTGACAATGAAAGGAGAATTCTTATCTTACAGAGAAATTAAGACCCAGAAAATTGCACCAACAAGGTTTATTAAGCTCTTACCCTGTGTTTTGCATAGTACTAAGTACCAAGGAGAAAAAGAAAAATCAGAACAATAAGTACATTCAATGGTCTCACCATCTAATAGTCCTCAAAGTAAATGATAAAGGATTGCCCACAGTCATTTGACTATTCAGTATCAGGGGCAGGATTCACATGTAGATCTTCCTGACTCAAAGGCCTCAGTATTCACTGAAGACACCATACAGCATTGCTTCTCTCACAAAGAGGAACAAAAACATGGAATAATATATACTTACATTTCTAAACTTTTACAAAACTCTTTCTTTCCAACTACCTTAAGAGTCTAGATTTATTAACCCTTTGTTATATATGAGAAAATAGGCTTGGAGAGGACAAATAAATTCCTTTATATAACACAGTTGCTAAGTTTCAAAGTTGCTATTTTTAACTTCCAGCAGAACATCATAGGATTTGGAACCAGAAGAAATGTGGAGATTAGCTAGTGTAACCCATTCATATTCACTGAATTTTAGATCTGGAAGGTGACAAACTACTTATTCCTACATGAGCCAAAACCCATTTTACAGATGAAGAATACAAGTTTCATATAGGTGACATGATTCATACATGGGTGCTCAGATGGTAGGGTCCAAGATTCAAACCACATCCTGCTAGTCCCAATCAACAGCTTGAAAAAAAAAGTGTATATCTGAGTTAGCATCGCTACCATAACATATTCCTAAAACAGCCATGTAGACTTTCCTTTAAGACCTATAGTGATGAAGTGCCCAATCCCTACTGAGAAAGTCTATTCTTGAGCTCATTTTACAGATGAAGAACCTGAGGCAAACAAGGTTAAATGAATATTTCAGGGCTACTGTCTGAGGACAGATTTGAAGCCAGGAAAGTGTCTTTTTGCTCCAATCTGGGTGCTCTATCTTCTGTGCCACCTACCTGCTCTACTGAGGCATTCTATTCTGCTTTAAAATCCTAATTATTACTGAGTTTTTTTTCCTTCTAATATCAAAACCCAAAGTTCGATTCATAATTTTGTCCTGGAAGGAGGGGGAATATCCAGAACATTTTCATTGATTTTGTACATGTCGATAGCTATTCAAATACTTGAAGATAACTAATAGATTTTTCTGTACTTTTACTCTTTAACAAAGTGAAAGTTCTGTATTCCTACAACTGAATTCACATATGACATGGTGAGGACCTTCACTATCTGGATCTCCATCCCCTGAATATTTACCCACTTATCATTTGTCTTCCTAAAATGTGGTATTTATCTAGAACTGAACATTGTACTGTGGAAATGATCTGAATTATTCTGATTATGGCAGGATTATCTTCTCCTAAAGTCTGGGCACTGTAATATTTTTTTCGGTATCTTTTTTTCTTTTTTTGGTGAGGAAATAGGGGTTAAGTGACTCACCTTGGGTCACATAGCTAGTAAGTGTCTGAGGCCAGAATTGAACTCAGGTCCTCTCAACTTTAGAGCTAGTGCTTCATCCAATGCGCCACCTTGCTGTCACCACACTTCAGTATTTTTAATGGTGATAAAGAGTCTATTATTTGGGGATCTGGGAAGATATATATATATATATATATATATACATACACGTACATACATATATACATACATATGTATATATGATTTATTGAAATTGAGGAAACAATGTAAAAATAGATTCGTCATCTTGTAGTCATAAAGTTGATTTTTAAAATCCAAAAGTAAGTTTATGCACTTTTTTGTTTCTTTTTTTTCCCATTAAATTGTACTCTACTAGATTTGGACCAAAGTTCTAAGTTGATGATAGCTTTCTTTGGATCCTGACTGTTATCCAATGTGATAACCATCTGTTCGAGCTTTGTGCTATTTGAAAATTAATAAGTATCTCATGTTTATTGAAGTTACTGATAAAAATGTTAAATACTATGGGACTATATTGTATTCCAGTTGAGATATCCTTTCAAGTTTACATTGAACTATTGATGATTATTCTTTCATATTAATTATTGAACCAACTCTGATATCACTAAATCTAGTTTAAACTCTCCACTTTATCCCGAAGGATAGAATAAGGAACTTTGTCAAATACTTTCATATACTATAACTCTACATCTTCCCTTGCTTCTATCAGCTCAATGACTATTAAAAAAAATAGAAAGAAAGGCAAGGCATTTAATCTTAGATGATCTGTTCTCAATAAAGAAATGCTATTTCTATGGTCATCACTTTCCTTTCTAGATGATCACTAAGCACCCTTTTAATAATGTAGTGTAGAGAATTTCTTGTACCAAGATGGTGTAGTGAGGAAGAACTCCCTGAAGCCTTCCCAAATTCCCCCCAAACAAGCTTCAAAACCACATGAGAACTAATTTTGGAGGAGGGAAACGACTCACCAGCATAACAGGAAAGGTCTCCCTTTCTGGGGTGTGAGGACTGCTCAGTAAACAAGAAAGAGGGGCAGGACACAAACTAGGGACCCTGCAGCAAGCTTCTGAGCCCTAGGGCAATCCACCAACAAGGACCAGCCCATCCACTCTGCAAGACAGCAGTCCTGGAAGCAAGCCAACACTCTTAGACCATCAGCACAGCAAGACCTCACCCCGAGGGCAGGCTACCAGTGGGACTCTGGCCTTTTGCTGACCAGGAGCAAGACCCTGCCCCTGGGGCTGGTCAGCAGAAAGTCCTTGTTTCCATAGTCAAATTCCAAAGCTCCCAAGTCATGAAGAAAATACTGCCAGTAGCCAGAAAGAAACAATTCAAATATTGTAGAATCACAGAATTGCATAGAATGTGGCAGTTCTTATATTAAAAGAACTGGAGGGCTTGAAATATGATATTACAAAAGGCAAAGAAGTTAGGATGACAACCATGAATCACCAACCCAGCAAAATCCTTTAGGGGAAAAATGGATATTTAATAAATAGAGGATTTTTAAGTGTTCCTAACTAAAAGACGAGATATGAATGAAAAATTTGATCTTCAAATGCAAGATTCAAGAAAAATTTATAAAAAAACAAACAAGAAAGAAAATATAAGAAATTCAATGAGGTTAAATTGTTTATATTCCTATATGCCAAGATGATATTTGTAATTCTTAAGAATTTTATCATTATAAAGGCAATTAGAAGGACATAGACAGAGGCTGCAGGTGTGAGATGACTATGATGGAGTGATATCCAAAAAAAGACAAAATTAAGGGATTAGAAAGAATATTGCACTGGGAGAAGAGGGAAGGAGGAGATAAAATGGAGGCAAATTATTTCACATAAAAGAGGCATGAAATGATATTACAACGATGGGGGAAATTGGAGGTGGGAAAAAAATGAAAACTAAATTACTAGCATAAAAATGAAAGGCGTGAATTCAAAACTGAGAATGAGGAAATAAAAACAAATATTAGGAGCTATTTTGCCCTATTATATGCTAATAAATCTAACAATTCATGTGAAATGGATGAATATTTACAAAATTATTTATTGTCAGAATTAAGAAAAAAGTAAATATAATACTTCAATATCCCAATCTTAGGGGAGAAAATGAACAAGCCATCAATGAACTTTCTAAAAAAAAAAAAATCTACAAGTTCAGATGGATTCATAAGCAAATTCTACCAAATTTAAAGAATAATTAACCTTGATAATATATAAACTATTTGGAAAAAATAGGAGAAGAAGGATTCTTACTAAATTCCTTTTAAGACACAACTATGGTTCTGATATCTAAACCAGGAAGTACAAAAAAGAAAAAACACAACTATAGACCAATTTCCCTAAACAATCTCGATGCAAAGATTTTAAATAAAATATTAGCAAGGAGATCACAGTAATATATCCCAAGGATCATGTACTATGACTGGGTGAGATTTATAACAGGAATGCAGAATAAATTCAATATTAAGAAAACTATCAGCAAAATCAACCATATCAATAACAAAATCAATAGAAATCATATAAATAACTTAATAGATGAAGAAAAACCCTTTGATAAAATACAAAACCCATTCTTATTGAAAACACTAGAAAGTGTAGGAATAAATGGAGTTTATCTTAAAATGAAAAGTAATATATATATATAAAACCATTAACAAGCATTATCTGTAATGGACATAAGATTGAAGCCTTTTCAAAGCAATCAGGGATGAAACAAGAATGCACATTATCACCACTGTTATTCAACACATTACTAGAAATACTCCCTATAACAATAAGAAAAGAAAAAAAGAAGGAATTCAAATAAGAAAAGAGCAAACACAATCATCACTCTCTGCACATTATATGATGGTAAATTTAGAGAATTCTAAAGTATCACCTTAAAAACTAGTTGAAATAATTAAAAACTTGAGCAAAGTTATAGCATACAAAATAAACCCATATAAATCATCAGCATTTCTATATATTACTAACAAAGTCCAGCAGCAAGAAAAAGAAAGAAATTCCATTTAAAATAATTGTAGACAATACAAAACACTTGACAGTCTACATGTTAAGAGAAACCCAGGAACTTTATGAACACAGTCACAAAACATTTTTGTTTTACACAAATAAAGCCAGATCTAAATAGTTACATAGATATCATTTGCTCATGGGTAGGCCAATTGAAATAATAAAATAATAATTCTACCTAAATTAATCCACTTATTCAGAGCCATAGCAATCAAACTATCAAAGTTATTTGATAGTGCTAGAAAAAAATAATAACAAAATTTATCTGGAAGAAAAATAGGTCAAGAATATCAAGGGAATCAAGGAAAAATAAATGTGAGGGAAGATGGGCTAGTCATACCAGATCTCGAACTTTATTTTAAGGTGACAATTATGAAAACAATCTGGTACTGGCTAATAAACATTGTGGTGGATGAGTAGAATAGATTAGGTAAACCAGATTCACCAGTAAATGAACATATTATTCCCGTATTTGATGAAACCCCAAATCCAAGCTTTTGGAAAAAAATTCATTATTTGGCAAAAATTGCTGGGAAACTAGAAGACAATATGGCAGAAAATAGGTATACACCAACATCTCACACCTTATACCAAGATAAGTTCAAAGTAAGTACATGATTTACACAGAAACAGTGATACCATCGCAAATTAGGAGAACATGGGATAGTTTACTCATCAGATCTATGAATTAGGGAACACTTTTTGACCAAACAAGACATAGAGAGAATTACAAAAGGTAAAATAGATAATTTTGATTATATAAAATTTAAAAAAGGTTTTGCACAAACAAAACCAATGCAAGCACAATTAGAAAGAAAACAGAAAAATAGGGAAAATATATCAAGTAACTTTACAAAAGAATGCATAAGATTTTCTCAAATGAATAGAGAACTGGGTCAGATTTATAAGAACATAAGCCATTCCCCAACTGATAAATAGTCAAAGGATATGAGCAGGTTCTTTTCAGACAAAAAAAAATAATAAAACTAACCAGTCATAGGAAAAAATGTTCTAAATCACTACTAATTAGAGAAAGAAAAATTAAAACATCTCTGAGATATCACGTCACACCTATCAGATTAGCTAATGTGAAAAAAAAAGGAAAGCAATAAATGTTGGCAGGGGTGTGGACTGGGACACAAATGCACTGTTGGTGGAATTGTGAACTGATCCAAACATTCTTGAGAACAATTTGAAGCTATAAAATTGTTTATACCGTTTGGTCCAACAATATCACTGCTAGTTCTGTATCCCCAGGAAATTCTAAAAAAGGGAAAAGGAATTTTTTTTTTACAAAAATTATTTGTAGCAGCTCTTTTTATGGTCAGTAAGAATTGGAAATGAAGGGGATCACCATCAATTGGGGTATGACCGGACAAGTTGTGATATATAAAGGCAATGGAATAGTATTGTGCTTTAAGAAACCACAAGCAGGATGATTTCTGGAAAAAGTCTGGAAATACTTCCTTTTTTCTTTTGTCTTCTTGCAGAATGAGAAATATGGAAATGTTTTATATGATTGCACATATATAACATATATCAGATTGCTTACTGTCTCAGGGAGGGGGGAGGGATGGAGGAATAGAATTTGGACCTCAAAACTTTAGGAAAAAATAAACAAAAGATGTTAAAATTGTTTTAACATGTAATTGTGAGAAATAATATTTAAAACAATGATGTTGTTTAGAATTTTCCAAAAATGAAAGTCAACCTTGCTAAGCAATAGTATTCAAACTTTATTCTTCTCTTTTTTGAAAATGTTGTTATTTCCTAAAGTACTGTTTTTGGTGCCATCAATAATAAAAGAAGAAGTGGTAGAAGTACATGGTAGGTTTTCATATATCAATCACCCAACTAGATTAATTCCCATTGTTCCAGTGAAGGTTTTAAAATAAAGATTTATGTTTACTGGCAGTTATCATGACCTCTTTTTTCAAGGTAATCTCTATAGCTGTTTACTCCATTACTTATCTACCAAACATACTTACTCATGCCTTGTAGATTGAGTACTGCCTGCCCTACTACCCAGAAATTAAAAACCCAGCTGGACTCTCAGCAGAGAATCAGACTAACATCTATTATATTCCCGGCAGCCTTTACTGGATTATAAGAAAAGTCTTTGCTTCATTATCATGAGACTTGGATTCTAGCCAGTTTTAGCTCCAGTACTTATTTATTCTATGATGGGGTCAAGCTATTTAACTCTTCTTTGCCTTGGTTTCCTCACCTGTGAAAGTGAGGGTACTTGACTATATCATCTTTATGTTAAGAAAATCAACCCTATTATTCCATGTGGCAAAAGCTCATAATCAACAAGCATTCATTAAGCTCTGACTATGTACCAGGCCACAGTTCTAGCCTTCCAAATGCCTCAAACTCACCTACCTGTCTACCATATTTGTCCCAAATTGTCCTGGGACTCAGGAGATGCCTGTTTGCAATGAGTGCCCGCAAACTGCCTCCTGACAATGCCCTAACTCTGATGTGTCCTCTTCCACTCCTTATCAAATAATGACAAATAACTTTTAAAAGACACTTCAAAATTAGCAAATTAATACCCTCAGAATAATTTTTGAGGTAGTAGCTCAAATAGTATTGTTTTCATTTTTCCCCATGGAAAAATAAGAATTAGAGAGAGATTAAGAGTCTTGTACAAGGCCTCACAACTATTTGGTATTAGAACCGTCACAGTAATTATACAGAAGCTATAGACTTTCTTATATGTTCCTTAGTCCAGAAGCCTGGTAAAATATCCCCTAAGATCAGTCCTAGTAAAATATTACCTGATTGCCAACAACCTGGGCAACCCCAATGCTCATACTTGAGAAACACCCTTTGTTTCTTGTTGCCTAGCTATGGCGCCCTCTGCATGATTAAAAAAAATCCTGACTTTTAAATGAAAATTTATCAAAGGTTTTACCAAAGTTTAAATAAATTGTGTCTTCTGGAAACATATACCACCCACCACTACCACCACTGCCACACAGATCCTGTCCACTACATGTGTTACCCTGATATCAGGCTATACAGAACTATTAGTAGATTGATTAGATGTCATTTCTTTGTACTTGGTTCTGTACTTTTGGATGGTAGAGGATAATGATTTGTTAGGGACACAGAACTTCCTAGACCCTAGAGAGAATTTTAATGAGCCTGGCAACTTCCCAATGCTTGGAGCTGGAAAATAATTTTCAAGTCATCCAGAAGTCTCTGAAAAAAGTACTTTAACAATCAGCTTGATGCCAATAGATTTTATTTTTTTTTTTTGGCTAGGTAATGGCAGTAAGTAACTTGCCCAGGATCACACAACCAATAAGTAGCAAATGTCTGAGGTCAGATATGAACTCGAGTCCTCCTGATTCCAGGGCCAGTGATCTATCCACTGCACCACCTAGCTGTCTGCTGCCTATGGATTTTCAGACACCTGGATTGTGTCAGGGGACTCAGAGGTTCTCCTCTCTTTGTCTCTCTGTCTCTGTCTCTATCTCTCTGTATCTCTGCTTCTGTCTCTATATCTATCTCTCAGTGTCTCTCTCTGTATCTGTCTCACTGTTTTTCTCTTCTTCTGTCACTGTTTCTCTCTGCAAATCTCTTTTCTGTCCCTTTGCCACCCTCTGACTCTTTCTCTATATCCCTTTTTTCATTCTCTCTCCCTCTCTGTATCTCTCTCTCTCTTTCTCTTTCTCTCTCTCTCATTTGTTTCTCTCTTTCTTTGTGTTTGTCTTTCTATATGTTTCTATTGCTGTATTTCTTTCATTTTGTCTGCCTCTCTGCCTCTGTTTCTCTGTGGATCTTCAATTTTCTTTTGCTGACAATCTGCTTCTCTTTTTCTTTCTCTTTCTCTAACTCTGTTTATATGTCTTTATTTTATCTATCTCTATCTATATCTCTCTGTCTCTGTCTCTGCTCACAAAATTTTTAGGTCTCTTTTCTTCAGAGCAACAGCTTTCAGGACTCTGGAAGGAACAACCTAACCTATAACCATTAAAGCTATTTAAAAGCTCAGGAAGTCTTGCCCCCCCCCCCCCCCCGCAGTAAAGGCCCAAGGCCTCTAGTAAGCAAGACCTTAAACTCTTAAAAATCAGAATGATTTTTGATGTGCTATGTAATTATTCTGTGGTTTACTGGGGCTTTGTTGTTGCTGTCGTTATATGCATGCTCAAAGACATTTGGCTACATTTTGAAGTGTGTGTCTATGTGTGTGTATGTCATACAGGTAAAGATTAGAATAAATGGTCTCCCAGATGACTTTATCTCTGATGTGAGTATTTGTGTCTGTGTGGTGTGTACGTGTGTGGAGACTGTATGGTGTGTATGTGAATGTATAAATTTGTGTATGTACATATATGTATATGTGTGTGGTATAGGTAGGGATTGGAACAAATGGTCTCACAGATCCCTTCATCTCTGAGAGGATTATTTGTGTCTATATGGTATGTATACATGTGGTGTGTGTGTGTGTGTATGTTGTGTCCATGTATGTATGTATTTATGTGTGGATGTACTATAGGCAGGTATGTATTAGAATGGATGGTCTCCCAGGTCCCTTAACCTCTGAGATTGAGCATTCATGGGACTCTGTGTGTGTGTGTGTGTGTGTGTGTTGAGTGTACTGAACCAATTTTTGCTTTTCTCCTGTGGGATGAGTATTGTACAATTTTAATGAAATCCTTAAGTACAGACACACTGAGAGGGTATGACATTTAACAAAGCGTTTGCTCTCATCCTTTGCCTACAGACTGTCCCATCTATCCCCCACCTTTTATAAAATCAAAGCGAAACCAAATACTCACTCAATCTTGCCTACTTTTAGAGCTAATATCAGTCAGTCTTCTTTTCCTTGCCAAAGTCTCAGAAAGAGATTGCTGTACTCATTATCTCCAATTCATTGGTTCCCATTCACTTCCTCCATCCCTGTAAGCTGGTTTGTTCTCTCCAAGGTAGCAATTCATCTTTGAGTTGGTATATTCAGTGACTTTTTATCATTCATTCTTCTTCACCCCTTGGTATGGTTGATCGATGGCCCTTGCTTTAGGATATGTTCTCTTCCCTCTGCTTTTGTAACACTACCTCCTCTTGATTTTCCTCTTGCCTGTCTGACTTGCTCTGTGTCATTGTAGTCCAGGACTTTGTCTTGGACCTTCATTTCTCCACACTCTCCCTCACAGCAAATTTACTAGATCCCTTGAGTTCAATGATCATCTTTATGTAGACGACTCCCAAATCCAGATACCAAAGCTTTGTATCTCTTTCATGAACTCCCAGCCCATATCAC
Organism: Vombatus ursinus; assembly: GCF_900497805.2. Taxonomy (NCBI): domain Eukaryota; kingdom Metazoa; phylum Chordata; class Mammalia; order Diprotodontia; family Vombatidae; genus Vombatus; species Vombatus ursinus. Next base: position 421,987 of record NW_020953941.1, read on the forward strand.
CTACATAAGTTCACCTGGTCATTTCCTAGCAATCTCACAATCAATATATTGACAAGAAAGTTCATTATCTTTCCTACTTGACCAACACAACCTCCTAAATATTGATTTTTTTTCTGTCCATGGCACTTCCATTCTTTCTGTTTCTCAGCTTCCCAACATTAGAATTGACTTCACCTTTTCATACTCCTTCATCCCTAAATTCTATCATTTGTAAAACCTTGTTGATTTTACCTCCACAACATATCTAACATAACAAAGAGGAAACACAATCATCACTCTCTGAACATTATATGATGGTATATTTAGAGAATCCTAGACTAGCAACTTAAAAACTAGTTGAAATAATTAAAAACGTGAACAAAATTACAGGACACAAAATAAACCCACACAAATCATAAACATTTCTATATATCACCAACAAAGATCAGCAGCAAGAAATAGAAAAAATAAATTTCATTTAAAATAATTGTAGACAGTATAAAATGCCTTGACAATCTAAGTGCCAAGAGAAAACCAGGAACTATATGAACATAGTTACAAAACACTTTTCACACAAATAAAGTTAGATCTAAATAATTGCAAAAAATATTAATTGTTCATGGATAGGCCCAAATAATGTAACAAAAATGACAGTTCTACCTAAATTAATCTACTTATTCAGTGTCAAACCAATCAAACTACCAAAAATTATTTTATAAAGCTAGAAAAAAATAAGAATAAAATTTAACTGGAAGAATAAAAGGTCAAGAATATCAAGGGATATGTATATCAATGAAAAATAAGTGTGAAGGAAGGTGAGCTAGCCATACGAGATCTCAAACTTTATTATAAAGTTATAATTATGAAAACAATCTGGTATTGGTTAATAAACATTGTGGTGGATCAGTAGGATACATTAGGTAAACAAGATGCAACAGTAAATAAACATAGTATTCCAGTATTTGATGAAACCCCATCCAAGCTTTTGGAACAAAAACTCATTATTTGATAAAAACTTCTGGGAAAGTAGAAGACAATATGGCAGGAAATAGGTATACACCAGCATCTCACACTGTATACCAAGAAAAGTTCAAAGCAGGTACATCATTTACACAGAAATGCTGATACCATAAGCAAATTAGGAGAGCATGGAATGGTATGCTTTTCAGATCTATGGATAAAGGAAGAATTTTTGACCAAAGAAGACATAAAGAGAATTACAAAATGTAAACTGGATAATTTTGATTATATAAAAATTTTAAAAAAAAGATTGTGCCCAAAAAAACCAATGCAAACAAAATTAGAAGGAAAACAGAAAACTGGGGAAAATAAATCAAGTGCCTTTGATAAAGAAAGCATAAGATTTTCTCCCCTACCTTCTTCCCTTCCCTCCCCTCCTTCCTTCTCTCCCTTCCTTCTTTCCTTCCTTCTTTCCTTCCAACCTTCCTTCCTTCCTTCTTTTCTTTCTTTCTTTGCACCAAATGACAAATATGGAAATGTTTTACATGATTGCACACATATAACCCATATCAGATTTCTTACTGCTTCAGGGAAGGGGGAGGAGAGAGAGTGATAGAATTTGGACCTCAAAACTTTAAGGAAAAAAAATTTAAAAAATACATGTAATTGGGGGAATTGTTATTTAAAGCAAAATGTTGTTTAGAACTTTTCCAAGGATGAAAATCAACCTTTCCAAGCTATAGTTTTCAGACTTTACTATTCCCTTGTTTGAAAATGTTTTATCTCTTAAAACACAGTTTTTGGGGTCATCAACAATAAAAGAAGTGATAGAAATACATGGTAGGTTATCATATATCACCCAAGATTAATTCCCGTTGTTCCAGTGAAGGTTTTAAAATATTTATGTTTATTGTCAGTTACCATGACCCCTGTTTTCAAAATAATCTCTAAAGCTGTTTACTCTATTACCCACCTACCAACCATACTTACTCATGCCCTGTACATTGAATAATGAGTGCCCCAGTACCCAAAAAGTAAAAACGTACGTGGACACTCAGCAGAGCACCAGACTAGCATCTATTATCTCCAGCAGCCATTACTGGATTATAAGAAAAGTCTTTGTTTCATCATCACAGGACTTGGATTCTAGCTAGTCTTAGCTCCAGTACTAATTTAGTCTATGATGTGGTCAAGATATTTAATTCTTCTTTGCCTTGGTTTCCTCACTTGTAAAAGTGAGGGTAGTTGACTATATCATCTTTAAGATAAGAAAATCAACCCTATTATTCCATGTGGCAAAAGCTCATAATCACAAGCATTCATTAAGCTCTGACTATGTGCTAGGCCACAATTCTAGCCTTCCAAATGCCTCAAACCCACCTGCTTGTCTACCACATTTGTCCCAAATTGTCCCAGGACTTGGACAATGCCTGTTTGCAATGAGTGCCCTCAAATTGCCTCCTGACAAAGCCCTTGCTCTGATGTGTCCTCTTCCACTCCTTGTCAAATAATGACAAATCACTTTTAAAAGACACTTCAAAATTAGCAAACTAATACCCTCAGAATATTTTTGAGGTAAGGAGCTCAAATAGTATTGTCTTCATTTTTCTCCATGGGAAAAGTGAGAATTAGAGAGAGGTTAAGAGTCTTGTACAAGGCCTCACAACTATTTAAGAGTCTCGTACAAGGTCACACACTACTAAAATATTCCCTGATTGCCAACAACCTGGGCAATCCCAATGCTTATACTTCAGAAACATTCCTTTCTTCTTACTTAGCCACGGTGCCCTCTGCATGATTAAAAAAAAGCCCTGACTTTTAAATGAAATTTTATCAAAGGTTTTATGAAAGTTTAAATGAATTGTTTCTCCTGGCAACACTTACCACCCACCACTACCACCACTGCCACACAAATATCTGTCCCCTACATGTTACCCTGATATCAGGCTATACAAAACTATTGGTAGATTGATTAGATGTAATTTTCTTGTACTTGGCTGTATATTTTTGCATGTTAGAGGATAATGATTTGTTAGGGATACAGAACTTTCTAGACCCCAGAGGGCTTTCTTAATCAACCTGGCAATGTCGAAAAGCCTGGAGATTGAAAATAATTTTCAAATCAGCCAGAAGTCAACTTGCTGCCGATGGATTTTCAAAGATACCTGGACTGTGTCAGGGGACTCAGAGGCTCTCCTCTCTTTGTCTCTCTATCTCTATCCCTATGTGTCTCTCTACCACTGTCTCTATATCCATTTCTATCTCTCAGTCTCTCTCTCTGTATCTGTCTCACTGTTTTTCTCTTCTTTTGTCACTGTTTCTCTCTGTCTCTTCTCTTTCTCTTTCTGTCTTTGTCTTTGTGTCTCTGTCTCTCTCTCTTTCTTTATATTTGCCTTTCTATCTGTTTCTTTCTCTGTACCTTTTTCTTCTTGTTTGTCTCTCTGTCTCTGTTTCTTTATGGATCTGAAACTTTCTTTTTCTGGCAATTTGCTTCTCTTTTTCTTTCTTTCTCTATCTCTGTCTATGTTTGTGTTTTTTCTGTCTATCTCTATCTATGTGTCTCTGTCTCTGTCTCTACTCACAAAATGTTTAGGTCTGTGATCTTCAGAGCAACATCTTTCAGGATTCTGGAAGGAAAAACATAACCTGTAAACTTTAGAGCTGTTCAAAAGTTCAGGAAGTCTTGGGCACTCCCTCAATAGAGACGTAAGGCCTATAAGTAAGTAGAACCTTTACCCCTTGACAAGTATGTTCCAAAAATGATTTGTGTTCACATTCTGGTTGGACTACATGACCTTTGTGGTCCCTCACTGGTGTAAGATCCTATGATTCAAATTAATAGTGAAAAGATTGTTTCTATGGAATTTAGTCACCTAGATGCTGTACTATTGAAACTGGGAGATCTAGGCTTTAGATATATAAACTGTCACATTGTGAAAACATTAAAAAACATTAAAAACCCCAAAATGATCTCTTTTTGTAAGTAGAAAAGCCTGTGGCTTACTTAATGTTGGTTAAAATGAGGTGGCTCAGATTCTTAAGATCTGGCTTGCTTGCATTAGTGATAGAAAATGCTTAGATTCCTTAAGAATCTGGCCAACATGGCTGATCTTTAATAAACCTTGTCTTTGGCTGAAAGAAGACTTGGGTCAAATTCATTTGAGCATGACCTGTGTGTCATGATTTTGGGGTCCCAGCACCCCTAAACCTGTAAACCTCAACATTTTGATGGCCTCTGCATAGAAGCTGCCTAGCCTCAAGCTTTTTTCCAGTCAAGACTAGAAGCTATATAAGCCTCGCCCCTCTTTCCTGGCCTGCAATTGGGGTCACTCTCCAAGCACCTAGGAAGGCTTGGAGGTGCTCTTTGCACAGACAGTTACTAGCCTGTCTTACACTCAGCCTGATGATCTCAGGCTCTTGGCCTACCTTTCAGTTTGAGGCCATGGACCTGGGTACACCTCCCACAGCATAGAGGACAAGGATGGACACTCTACCCAGAAGGGTATGCCCAATTCTGTCAATTCTCTTGGCACTAGGGAATTGGAAAACTGCAGGTGCTTTTTGGTTCCCTGAGGTTTACTTACTCCCTTTTCTCTATACCCTAACATCCTCCTTCAAGGAGACTACAGGGAAACGTTAGAACAACTAAAATCATCTTAGCAGATTCTGGAGATTTTGTGATCAATCATTAAGGAGTTTTGAAATATCTCCTTACAACCCTGGTCACTCTTTTCTCTCACTCCCTTCATTTGAGTCAAGAAGGTATCTGTTAACCCCTCTCATAGGAGAAGAGAGTTTCACCCTTCCCCCCACCTTTGAATTTGCCCTCCCCAACATGGTGAAAAGAAGGAAGGGGGAGGGGCAGCAGCTACAGCATGGGCCCTACTGGCAATGGCTTTGGGCCCTGGGGCAGACTTTGCCTGGAAGCATCACCCAGGTTCAGCACATCCTGCTCAAGTAAAGAAGCTAGCCTCCGAACTTGGATAAGCATGCTGTTTTAAAGTTGCAGTTTTAACTGTTAATGATGAGGTGTTGATTCTCTGTGTAAAGTAATTTAGAAATACATTTGACAAAAGTGAAGCCACCTGATTGCTAATGGGTTTGTTTCAGGTTTCAAATTGGTGAACTTTTTGTATCAGTTATGTCAAGGAACTTTTCATAATTTGGTTACTGCTAAAATAATTTGGATATTGTTGGTTATTGTTTTAATATAGAAACTTGTCAAAAAGCTTGTTTGGATTTTAGCTTGCTGAGAATTTGCAGGCATATAGAAATAATCTCTAATGATTGACTTTTTACACCAAGACAAATTCGGATTTGAGATGTGAATCCTGGAAAAGTTTTTCCTAAGCTGTGGTTAGTGAAACTTGCTGTTTGAGGTGAAAGCTCATAGGATTTTATTTTGAGTTGTCTGATGGATCACAATAATCCATCAATAATCAATAATCCACAATCTGCGAGAAATGCCAGAAGCTACCCAGAGAATGTGATACTGGTGGGAACTTAACATTGGGAAAAGTTGAAAGGACAATTTTAGCCTCAGTCTAAGATGGGATCCTTCTGGCTCAGTTTTCCTATTATGTTCCTTTGAAAAGAAATGTTACCTACCTGGCTATTCCTGAGTTTGGCTCTAGTTGGATTTGATATTACATGGTTTGAAAACTGTGAATTATCTGAATTCAAGTAGAGCTAAGGATGTTTTATCCTGAAATATTTAGACCCTAAATCTTCTCCTTGATTTATCCTTTCATAGCAAATTTCTATAATTAGAACAAATGGTTGGTAAAAGTTCAATGCAAATGTGTGAGATCCTGTTGTTTTGACCTGGATGTGTAGGCATTCAATAGCCCAAACAACTGAAATTAAATCAGAAACATCTTCAGTTTGGTTTGGGGAAGAAAATTTCAATGATAATGGAAGTTAAAGTCAGTCTCTGGCAAATTAGTTTGCGTAACTATTGAACCTAGGGTGGAAAACTTCTACCTGAAAAAGTGTTACTTAAACTTTTGAAAAAGTAGCAAGATCAGATAATCCTGCAGGTCAAATATAAATGATTTTAATTGGGCTCTTACACATTTACTTCTACTTATATCCGGACCTTGCAGTCTTTTCTTTTGGATTTGTGTCTTCCAGATTACAGGCCATTCACCTACAGTTGACAGCAAACAGTGGACACCAGCCAATGTCCTTCCATCATCACCTAGATGCAGCCTGTGCTCTGTTCCAGTCAACGTCTTTGGGGCCCCCTCGAGGCTAAGACAGATCCATGCCCCTTGCCAGCAGGCAGCAGTTTCAGAAGCAAACACCTTCACCCCTTATCCCAAAAGAATTTGGGTCCCATTGGTTTTAGGGGGGAATGATGGGGATAGGATCTGAACCCCTAAAAGGAAAAGATCATTCCTTTGAGATCTGGACCCCAAAAAGGAAAAACCCTAGACTTTCCCAACTGGCCATATCTCTGACTTTCCCCTGAGGCTATAATCCTATCAACTGGCCTTTCATTGTAGCTAAATCCAATCTCCCAATTGTGTTCTGTTACCTCCCAATTGCCCCTTACCACATCCCACCCTTAATCCTATCTAGACTCCATTTACACTTTGCTACTTGGTCCAGGTCCCAGGACTTCTGTTCATCCCCGTTTACTGGCCACTCCCATACAGATCCTCCTCAGACCCCTTCTCCAGTCACCCCAAACTACTTGGCCACTCCTAGATCCCTCCCACAGTCTTTCTGTATATAAGATTCAACTTGTCTCCATTAAGGGGCTCAGAGTCTTAAAATCTAGCCAAGGGCTTTGATTCTTAAAATCTGACCCACTTGCATTAGTGATAGGAGTACTTAGATTCCTTAAGAGTCTGGTCAATGTGGCAGACTCTTAAAATTTGTCTCCCCAACCACCCCCCCATTGGTGTTCTAATAAACCTTGTCTTTGGATGAAAAAATAAAATAAAGTGAGGTGGCTATGTTACAGAGTGGTTAGCACATGAGCTAGGAAGACATGAGTTAAAATCCTGCCTCCAACACTTACTCAATTTCCTCATCTGTCAAATGAGGAGAAACTGGATTCCATGACTTTTAAGGCCCCTTCTGGCACTAAATCTGTGATCCATATGACTAAAACCTTCTTCTTCTTCTTCTGCTGCTGCTGCTGCTGCTGCTGCTGCTGCTGCTGCTGCTACTTTTACTACTATTACCACCATTACCATTGTGTTAAAAATAGTCAACATCCATTGACTTGGAGTGTGGCTTCAAAATAGTTCCAAGTGTCACTTTTAAATGTCCTTTAGGAAGGACATTTAAAAGATGAGGTGAGTACAAAGGAAAGTGACCAGGGTAATTAAGGCACTGAAAACAGCATCATATTAGCTAGACTGTCAAAAGAAACAGAGGAAGGAGAAAAGGTAGCACAGGGTTTAATTTCTTTCCTTTAACATTTGAAGGAATATCAAATGAAAGAGGGATTAGATGTGTGTTGGCTGGCCCTAGAGTAAAAAACTAGGACGTGAAAGTGATGGGGTGCTTGGACCCCAAATTTCTCCCTGGCCTCAGAAACACTATCCCTGGTAGTTTCCCTCCAGTCCAAGGACCCTATCTCTGGCAATTACTCAAGAGCAGGCCCAGTGAGGCAAACTATGTCTCCCTGTTACAAGAACAAGCTAACTTCTGCAGAATGTAGCATGTATGAACAGGACTATCTTTTACCAGTAGAACTATTAAGTACTGAAGCCCACAGTTACTGTATACAATCCAGAGATCAAGCTATAGACTTCAACTCACAAAATGATCTTGTTACAGTCATAGCAGACCAAAAATACACCCCTTAGGAAACCCCCCTCCCCAAGGTTTCCAGTAGTGAATGATGTAGTTGTATGTTATTACCTAATTAACATACTTGGCACATAATTCACTACTTTTCCTATATAAGCTTTAGCATGATTCCTGTTAGTTTTCAAGTTCCCTAAGGAGGTCTGCCTACCCTGGTAGTACATGGACAGTTGCTCTTGATACCTTTGTGCTAAATTCAGATGGTTTAAGTATGTTAAGAGGGTATAATGAAGTTTAATAGTATATTAAGAAGAAAGCCAATAGTTCAACCAAATTTCAGATAGCTCTTTTGGAAGAACAGTCCATACTTACCCCACTTCCTTGTTATTTTCCTCCTACTCCTGTTTGGCCCTTGTTTCTTTGTTCTCCTTGCCAGATTTCACTCCTCTGGGCTCAGTGCCCTCCACTCCAGATGACTGTTCAGGCTGAGTACCAACCTCTGTCCAAGACCACAACCCATCACCCTTGGACCTGACATTGGTCAACTTCCAGGTACTGGCTAACGAACCAACCCCTTGAATGGAGGGACCTCAAGAGACAGGGACAGCTCTATGCCCAATCCCAAGATGAAGCAGTTTCAGAAGCTGAGACCTTCGTCCCTTATCCCAAAAGATTTTAGGTCCCATCTGTTTAAGGCGGGAATGATGGGGTGCTTGTGTGCTTGTGTTTGGACCCCAATTTCTCCCTGGCCCTAGAAGTACTATCCTTGATAGTTTCCCTACAGCCCAAAGGCCTTACCTCTGGCAGTGACTCCGGAGTGGGCCCAGTGAGGCAAACAATCTCTCGCTGTTATAAGAACAAGCTGACCACTGTAGAATTTCCCTTGTATGAACAGGACTATCTTGTACCAGCAAAACTATCATGTACGCATGCCCACAGTTATGTATATGATCCGGAAGTCAAGCTATAGACATCAACTCCCAAAGCTATCCTGTTTCAGATATAAAAGACCAAAAATATACCCATTATGAACCCTCACTCCCTCCCTCCCCACGGTTTCAAGTAGTGACTGACATAGTTGTAATAATGGTATCATCTAATTAGCACACTCAGCACATAATTCACTACTTTTCCTATATACACATAAGGAAATTGTCTCTCAGAAACTTGTTGTTCATGTAAGTAAATATGAGGTGGGAGTCAAACTCATGGCCTTCTTGTCTCTAAACTCTGACACTGCAGAAAAGTGCTGAAATTGGGCATTTTCATTCTTCTTAATAGAAATTTTTGTAGGAAAAATTCAGTAGCACCTTCTCAGAGATGTCCTACAAAAAGCTGTTAACTAGCTATGGGTTTGAATCAAAGACCCCTGAAGTCCTTTCCTAATCACAAAATTCCCCTGGGCGTGGGCATTCAGCAATAGCTACCTTTATTCTGACCTTCTTTTCCCTTATAGAAGAATAAAACCAAGTGAAAATACTATACTTTAAAAATATAATCAAATAAAATAGAACACAATGGAAAACATCCACTCTGACATATGACTTACTTGCCCAAGGTCATACAGGAAAAATTACCTGTATGGTAATTGGAGGAATGATTTGAATCCACATCCTGCAACTGAACTTTTAATTCCCTTTGCACTGCACTATGGTGCTTTCTCCTTGACTTTCCTTCTCTTGGGCTTCCTTGTTCTTTCTATGATTTTCTTCTGACCTCCTAAAATAAATCCTATTCCTTTTACTATATTATTTGACATATAAAAAACAAGGAATCTTTGAGAAAAGGTGCCAAAGGTTATTTATTTAATCCACACTTGGACAAGAATATCTATCACAAAATCCCCCCATAATTGACAATTTAAGATTGTTAATTCAGGATAAGAATACAAAAGCCTTTGAAAATGTAATTTAAAAAAATGTTGAATTGTATGTAGATTGTAGTTCATGAATATCATCAGACTTCTTTCACATCAAATCTGGTCTAGCTGTGCCTCACCTATTCAAGAACTATGAAAACAAAGTTTAACAATATGAAGAGTTTCACTTTTATACCTTCTAAGTTATTTATTCTGCATTTGTCCTATCATTCTACACAGAACACACCTACATGTATGCATGTGTGTATAATACATACATATATGTATATATACACGCACATATATTTTCACTGTATTATCCTTCATATTACCTTTCTCAACTTTGTGTCATTTTAAATTTTGACAAGTATATAGTCTATTTCTTCATTCAAATCATTGGATAAAATGTCAAAGAACACAGGGGCAAAAACAGATACTTGAGGCACTGCATTGCCAACCTTCAGCCATGTTAACATGGATTCAATCTTCTTTAGATTCACTGATTTAACCATTTCTAAATGTCAACTAAAGTTTGGTTTGACGCCATTGAACTATTATAGGACTCCCAACACCCCCAGGCAGCTGTCAGTTTTCACACTTTATAGACGTTATTCTGGGATGGCATTCTTATATAATATTTGGATAACTGAAATGTCACACTGACATTTTATGTGTGTGCGTGTGTGTGTGTGTGTGTGTGTGTGTGTGTGTCCCTTATTGATGCCCACATTTAGTCACAATTAGACTTTTCTAATATAGAACAAATCTGTGATGTATTTAGTTCATTTTTTTTGTCCTGGTCCACCCAGGAGTTTTAATTTAATTATAACTTGATCTTTCTTATTTTGTTTCTTGTCTAGCCTGAGAGGTAGGCATGAGATGAAATTTCTAGTGGAGGAACATCGCCATCTAGTGACATTTGGGATATCATTAATTCCAAAAGACCTGTTGCATTTTCCATTCTGTAAGCAGTAATGAAATTTAACAGGACAAAACTTTCTCTGAAATGGATGAAATTAATGCAATGTTGGGTCCCTTGAATCAAAACAAAACAAAATAAAGCAATTCATTGAGTCTGGTTGCTATCTGTAGATGTATTATATAGGATTATGAATAGCAACCATTTAATATACAAGGAATGATATATCATATTCACTATACTTTCAGATCAGTTAAATTGCTCTCATGTCCTCATTACACATATTTTATTTCTGCATTTTCAGTTATTTATTGTTGTTAAAAATGCAGGATTAAATATCAGTCTGAAAACACAATTGACAACTATATATGAACATATTTCAAGCAGTGTTTTTTATTATTTCAAAAAACTGGAAATGAAGGGAATGTCCTCTTGGAGGCAAATGCCTGTATTTATTTGGATATGAGGAAATAATAAAATGTTATTATAATAGAAAATGGTGAATATGAGTAATTTGAAGAAATGTAAAGGGATTAAACGTAGAATGGTACAGAGGGAAGTAGGTTGAGGCAAGAGACCAATATTCACAGTGCTTACAACCATGGAAAGCAAAAAAAAAAAGTCAGGAAACAGATTAATGAGCTGAGCAATCTTGATTCCTGAAGCTTGATCATGAATTATGCATCTGTCCTAGTGATAGAGAGAGTGAGAATATACAACAACATCTAGGGGGGGAAGTGGATTCTATGACTATGTAGTCAGTGTTTGAGGTGTTTGATTGTGATTGTTGTTTTGTTTGTTGTGGCCTATATCTGGGAATGTGTTAGTATGTCAAGGTCTGCTTTGAAAAAGTCCATCTACAAATGAGAATTATCATGAATTCTATAATTCATAGTCTTCCACAGTTGTCTGGCCAACTTAATGTGTGGCTCTTTTAAAGTTTACTTAATTGTGCTTTTTGTTTGTGATTGTTTGCAAAGTGACATTTAGTGGAAATAATTCTGTTGAACCAATGGAACAGCAGCCAGAGAGAAGAGGTAAAACTATGTCTGACTGCCAAAATTTGAATGGAAAGAATAATATCAATTAAAAAAATCAAAATCAAATGTATTCTTTGAATGACTGAGTTTGGCCTCAAAGGAAGGATGATAAAATGTGTATCTTTCGCTCCTTTCAGAGTTATGTGTATGAGGAGGTTTGGTGTTGAGGGAAGATTTGGGTGTGGCCTTCTACATATAGTAGTAGATTCTATTAATGACTTGGGTTTCATTAAACTGTTTTTGTCTGCTGTTGTCTAGATAAAGTTTAATGAGATTCTATACACTGCTGAACAATGCACTCATCTGATGTGAGGCATGGGATATTTATGCATGCATGTATCTTCATATATATGCATATGTGTATAAACTTATACACATATGTATATATATTATATATGTATATACACATATATTAAAAATTTGTGCAAGGGGACAAAGAGAGAGATACCATTCCATCACAAACTGGTCTCTTACCTTAGCTTCTTATTGCTTACAAAAGAGGCTTCTTGTCTTCAGGTGACAGAGAAAGACACACACGTTCAGAGAACTCCTTTACATATGCCATTCTATTAACAGCCAGTGTCCTAGACTGGCCACTTCTTGCTTTCAAGGGACTCTTCCTGCCTATCAGGGACAGAAAGTCACCATTCCATTGCCTACAGGACTCCTCTCATGCATTTTTCTGGCTTCAGGAGTTGTAGAAAGATACCATTCCAATCTGCTCCATCCATCTATGTCCTTCCCTGACTTCACCTGCCTGCAGGGAAAGGGAAGCAAGTCATTCCATTGACTCCTTCCACTAGCCCTTTGCTTAAGCTATCTAAAATCCAGAAAGGACTCTACCTTGACTCTTAACCCCCAGGGATGTTTATAACTCATTCCTCAATCAGTACCACTCTTATGTGGTCATGCTCTTCCCTTCCAATTTATTCTAAACAGCTGTGTATCATTATTCAAACTTCATTGTCTCCATCCCCCACTGGCCAATCATTTATTGCCCATCCTCTTAACTCAATCCCCCTCTCTCAATGTTCCACTCTAAATCAACCAGTCCATTCACCTGTGCTAAGTGAAAGGCTTACTCCATCAGTAACAAACCTCTGATTTTAAATATTTTCCTTTCCAAATCAGATGAGATGGAGGAGTTGGAATGTTCCCTACTTACATTTCCCCTTCCAAGCACATCTTCTACCACATCACTCAGTAACCTCTCCTCCTTTGAAGTTCATTCAATGCTGATCTACCATTTAATCAAAATTCTTCTAGCTATTCTCTAAGATCTTCCAGAATACCCCTCTTCTTTCCTCAATGATTTCAATATTTGGCTAACAGTTTGTTAGTTTTTTTTTTCTCTTCTCCCCAATTCCTGCCCTCCTAGTAGGGGATTTTAACATACATATTGATTTTTTTTCAATTACCCTGAAAACCCAATTCTTCAACTTTCTAATTTCACGTGAATTACTTCTTTGCCCAACCTCACATACAAAGATAATCATATCCTTGATCATGCCATTACTAGCATATTTATTATTTTCATGTTGATGAACTCTGAATTTCCTATATCTGATCAACATCTCATGACATCCCATTTTCCCTCCATTTTGCAATCCAAATCTTATTTCTAGTCTATACTTTGAAATTGAGTCCATCTACCTCTATTTTTTTCCAAGAGATAATTCCAGCATTAGTTAATATCTCCTCCCTTTTTTGTCATGACACTTTGGTGAGCCATTTTGACTGTTCATTAGACTGTTCTCTTAAGTCTCTTGGTTTCTTTTTCTATTACTGATCTTGCCATGTCAAGTCTCAACCTTGGATTACTGCTATTATCTGAAGCTTTCACTCCTATTCATCTGAGCAAAGCTGAATAGAAATCACAAAAAGGTTACATAATCTCAAATGGGCTCTCACCACAGAACAGCAGTCATTTTTTATATATTCTTAGTGACTCAGTTTCCTACTCACCACTGGCTTTTCCAAACTATTTTTTCCTCCTCAAACTTCCCATTACATTTACTTCCTCTAATCTCTCGCCCAAGGATGTTACTCCATATTTCACAGAAAAAAAATGAAGCTATCTGCTTGGAGCTCGCTCTTTTTTCCTTCTCCTCATCTCACATCACACAGATGCCTTCTGCCATGATCTTGCTCATCCCTTTATTACATGAATCTATGGCCCTTCTTGCCAAGGAATTCCCTTCTCCATACTCTTCTATATGTATAAGTGATTACAGCCCAAGATGTCCTCTCCATGATATTGTCCCTCTCCTTACTAGCTGATTCCATATTACATAGAAATGTAGCTATATCTCCCTCGTACCTAAAAACAAAACAAAACAATACAACTTTATCCATATGTCCTCAATAGCCATCATACTATATATCTCCTCCGTTTCATGGTTAAATTTCTTCTGCTGAGTTTCTTTTTAATTCTCTGCAGTCTGGTTTCTGACCTCATTCTCCTGAAATTATGCTCTCCAAACTTGTTCCCTTAACCACCAAATATAATGGCTTTTTATAAATCCTAGTCTTAATGTCTCTGGACTTTTGATTTTGTTAATTGCCCTCTTCAGATACTCTCTCCTCTCTAGGTTTTTGTGACACTGCTTTCCCTTCATTCTTATCCTGGTGACGAAAGCTTCTTCATCTCTTTGACTTTCTGGCTTGCAACCTAGGTATCATCCTGGACTCCTCAATCTGTTTCATGTTTCAGTCCCCATAAGCTGTCTTGTGGCTCGAGCACAGAAGTCCAGCTGAGAGATCCACAATCTTGATGTAGCAGGCCAGCCACAAGACCCCATGGCACAGGTGCTGCAGACCAGCAATAAGGCTTTGGGCCCCAATACAAGAAGCTTGGGACAGTATCATCCACCCCAGAGCAAAGCACAACTTTAAATGTAATGAAATAGCCTGTAATAATAATAAAAACAATAATGAATAAGAATGAAGAGGGGGAGAATAACGAGGAGGAGGAGGGGGAGGGAGAGGAGGGAGAGGGGGAGAGGAAGTAGAAGGAGGAGGAGGGGGAGGAGAAGAAGAATGAGGAGAAGGAGGAGAAGAAGAAGAAGAAGAAGAAGAAGAAGAAGAAGAAGAAGAAGAAGAAGAAGAAGAAGAAGAAGAAGAAGAAGAAGAAGAAGAAGAAGAAGAAGAAGACTGAGAAGGAGAAGGAGAAGGAGGAGAAGGGGAAGTCAAAGAAGAAGGCAAAGGAGGAGAATCTGACCATAGAAAGTTTTTTATGTGACGACAGCGAAGATAAAATGAAAACTCAGAAAAAGACAACAATGTCAACATAAGTACATGGTAAATCCTCAAATATATGTGAATTGATTTAAGGCCCAAAAAGATCTCCAGGAAGAGTTACACAAAGCATTTTAAAAATCAAATAAAGGTAGAAGAAAAATTGGTAAAAGAAATGAGTGATGTAAGTGAATTATGAAAAGAGTCAACAGCTTTGGTAAAGGAAGCACAGAAAATGGGGGTGGAGGAGATGTACAAAAATCCAATAGGGGTGGGGGAACTCCTTAAAAAGTAGAATTGGCCAAGTGGAAAATAAAATATGAAAGTTAATTGTAGAAAATAATGCCTTAAAAATAACAATTGGGCAAGGGGAAGCTAATGATTTCAAGAGATATAAAAAAACAATCAAACAAAATCAAAAAGAAAAAAAAATAGAAAAAAATTTGAAACTTCTCATTGGAAAAGTATCTATCCTGGACAATAAATCTGGGAAAGATAATTTAAGGATTATTGGACTACCTGAAATCCATGATTAAAACAAGGTCCTGGAGACCCTATTTCAAGAAATTACTAATGAAAATTGTCCTCATATCCTAGAATCAGAGAATAAAATATGAATTCAAAGAATCCAATGACCACTTCCTGGAAGAGATCCCCCAATGAAAATTCTGAAGAATATTATTTTATCTCAACCATTATGGAGAAACATTTAGAACTAGGCCCAAAGGTCCATGAAACTGTGCATACCCTTTGAGAGGAATGTTATAGACAAATTCCAGACCTCCCAGGTCAATGAGAAAATACTGCAAGCAGTTAGAAAAAAACAATTTAAATATTATGAAGTCACAGTCAGGATTACATAGGACTTAGCTGCTTCTACACTGAAGAATCAGGGGCTTAAAATATGATATTCCCTAGGGCAAAGGAGCTAGGATTACAACCAAGAATCACCTACCCAGCAGAAATGAATATAAAATCCTTCAGGGGCAAAAAATGAACTTTCAACAAAATAGAGAGCTTTCAAATATTCCTGATGAAAAGACCAGAGCTGAGCAGAAAATTTGATTTTTAAATACAAGACTTAAGAGAATCATAAAAAGGTAAACCTGAAAGAGTAAACATAAGAGATTCGATAAGATTAAACTTTTTCATCCCTGCATAAGAAAATAATAATTTGAAACACTTAAGAACTTTTTCATTATTATAGTAGTTAGAAGGAATATATACATATACATAAATGTATATATATTTATAGAGAGCAAGAAAGAAAGAGAGAGAGAGAGAGAGAGAATGCAAGTATAAGTTTATTTTGATGGAATGAGATTAAAAAAACAAAAGTAAAGGTTGACAAAAGAAGATCACATTGGAAAAAGGGGGAAGGGAGAAGGGAGAGATCAAATGGGGTAAATTATCTCATGTGAAAATGTGCAAAAGATGTATTACATTTTTTGAGGAAAAGATGGGGTGATAGTGGGAATTGCTTGAACCTTAATTTTAATTGAAATTTGCTCCATCCCAATCTTATAATATAATTGGTGCAGTCATTCCACAATTGATTGGCATTGCCCCTATTTTCTTTGCTACCTCAAAAAGAGATACAGTAAATATTTTTTAATACAAGTAGGTCTTTTCCTTTTTGCTTTGATATCTTTGGAATGTAGTTCTAGCAGTGGTATTGCTAGGTCAAGGGGTATGCACAATTTTATAGACCTTTGGGGCTAGTCTTACATCTTTCTCCAGAATGGTTGGACTAGGTTATTCCCTAGGAATTTCAGAAGGGGATTGGTGGAATATTTTAATTTCTACTTTGCCCTCTGATTGAAAAGTATCTGGGCAATTTTCTTTTATGATTTCTTGAAATATGATATCTAAGCTCTTTTTAGGATTGTGATCATTGGATAATCTAATAATTCTTAAGTTATCTATCAATATTTTTCCAGGTCATTTTTTTCTTTGACATATTTTATGTTTTCTTGCCTTTTTATTATTTTCATTTCACTTTATTGTTTCTTGATGTCTCATGGAGTCATTAACTTCCACTTGATCAATTTTAATTTTTAAGGAGTTATTTTCTTCCAGGAACATTTGTATCTCTTTTACCATTTCAGATCAATCTGAATTTCATATGAAGTAGAATAATGACAAATGTGTCTCTTCAGTTGTCAAAACTGGGAGTTTCTCTTTCCTTCTATTATTTAATGGACATCTGCAACAACTTCACAGGGTCAGAAGGTCTAGATGGGTAGCAATCTCCAGAATAAATGGAATGTAAGAATTCATGAGTTCCAGGATGCAGTGAAGTAGTCAAGGAAGTCCTCAAACTTTGCAAATGGAATCTCTCTATCTGTTATACTCTGCACACCTTGACTTAAGTATGTTTGGGGAATTTAATAGTAGATCATTGAAATAAAATGATTGATAAAGAACATGATTGAATTATATTGTTGTTAGGTGAGGGAAGAACAATTAGGGCAGAAACTATCAAAAGAGTCACAAAGGAAATAAAAGAAATACATTTCTCCCTGAACCCCTACTTCTCCATCAGTTGCTGAGATATAAATATTTTGTGGTGTAATTATGTTTCCACTTATTCAGTGTTTATGTCATGTGTAGCCATTGTCCTTTTCCCTTGAACTATTGATACTTTTACCTACAATGGCTCCCTATTACCAAACAAATCATATATATATAATTTTTTGTGCAATATTGAAGGCTCTCCATGATCTTCCTCTGTCCTGTTCATCTTCAGTAACTTACCATTGAGCCACACTGCCCTACTTGCTAATCCTCATGATGATGTGTCATCTTCTTATATTTCCATGTAATTGTACTGACTCTTCATCATGCCTGAAATACTGTCCCACTATGCCTCAAATCTTAGAATCCTTATTATTTAGACTCAGCCATTTCTTTTTCTTTTTTTTTTAGGCCAGTTGGGGTTAAGTGACTTGCGCAAGGTCACACAGCTAGTAAGTGTCAAGTGATTGGTCTGAGGCCAGATTTGAACTCAGGTCCTCCTGACTCCAGGGGTGGTACTCCACCCACTGTGCAAACTAGATTCCCCTTAGACTCAGCCATTTAATGAAAGAAGCCTTTCCTGATCTCCCTCCTTACTGTCCCACTTGGTGCTAGTTTTATTTTCTCTACACTTAACTTCAAACTACTACTTTTATCTTGGATATTTTAATTCATATAAGCTACATCTCCCATTCAAATATAAATTTATTGAGGGCAGGATATTTTTTTTTACTTCTTCCTTATATTTCTTGGTCTTAGCACAATGCCTGACACATGGGAATGAATGGATTTTAACTTAATTTTGTTTGTGTCTTTCTACCTTTATTATTTTTGCTGTTGTTCAGTTGAGTCTGATTCTTTGTGAGTCCTTCTGGTGTTTTCTTGGCAAATTTACTAGAGTAATTTGCCATTTCCTTCTCCAGCTCATTTTGTGGATGAGACAACTGAGGCAAATATGGTTAAGTAACTTGCCCAGGGTCACAGAGCTGCTAAGTGTCTGAGGCTTGATTTGGACTCAGGTCTTCCAGGACTGGTGTTCTATCCACTGCACCACCTAGTTGCCCACTTCTGTTCTATCTGCTCTCTAATTCAGAGGTAGGAAACTGTGGCCTGAGGGTCAAATCTAATTTGCTAGATTTGTCCTGTAGCCCATAGTTTGTTCGACCTCTATGAGTCTGTTTTTCACACGACTATCAAAGCTATTTTACTAAATGCAAGCCTTACAGGGTTACGTAGAAACTCAGTAAACTTTAATGACTGGCTATCATACCTAGGATGGTGGTTCTGAATCACCCTGCATTCTTTTCTATGAGTACTTGTGACACATAGAACATTTAAGTTACTTAGTTAGTAAGTAAGGAAGGAAGAAGAAGGAGGAGGAGGAGGAGAAGGAGGAGGAGGAGGATTCCCAAAAAATTGGACCTCCAGACCTTGACATTCCTTTCTATTCTGTCAAATAGACTCTCATATTCCTCTCTGTATGTGTCTGTTTCTATGTCTCTTTTGTAGTTCTCTCTTTGCCTGTGTCTCTGTTTACCTGTCTGTTTCTGTCTCTCTGTTTGTCTGTCTCTGCATGTCAGTCTCTCTCTTTCTCTTTCTCTGTCTGTCTCTTTCTCTCTCTTTCTCTGTGTCTCTGTCTCTCTCCCCTCATTCTTACAAATTGCAGCCAAAAGCAGTTTTGTAAATTTGCAGATAGATACACTTGCTGTTATGACTTTCCTGATGCCAAGTCAGGAAGATCTGGTAGAATATTATAGCAGAGAGGCAAGACCTAAAAACTGTCAATTTATTATCTGTGTTTCTAAATACAATGAACTTACATCTCTACCACATGGCACCAGGAGGTAACTGTCCATATGCCCTGGAGGGGCATAAAGTTGGACTAATGTTGTTTAATCAAAAAAAAAAGTTATAAACTTCCTCTGGAAGGATCATTTTTTCAGACTGTCAAAGTCTTATAAATACTTCTGCTCACATGTTAGAATCTGCTCAGATGTTCTTTTCCCTTTTTTCACACTGGTGCTTCAGAGAGTTGAATGCTATATTTATTTTACTTTGCAATGCAGAAATGTTCCTCTTTTATTTCTGAGTTACAAATTTATGATGAAAAGATGTGTGTCAATCTTCAGTCACCTTTCCAGTGCTGGGCAAATAATTACTTGTTCTCAGTTTCTTAGTTTCTTCATGATTTGTACTAGTCTTGATCTGTCTATGTCTGCTTTTTAAACACCTGCATTTAATCAGAGTTCTTACTAAAGTAAGCATCTGAAGGTTGTGTTTGCCCAGTAGGTGGAACACAACTTGGCCACTGGTAAGGCATATGACCAGTAGGTATATAGGGCAGTGAAATCTTAAGCTACAGATGTTGGGATACAGATACAGCAACTAGATTCCAGGCTAATTATACATTACCAACTTTTTATCATATTTAATAGTTACTGGTCAGGAAATATGATTTGATCAGTGGTCATTTATAATCTCTGTGCTAAGTGAAGTTATAATGATGACTTCAATTCAGCTTGATTAATTAAGGAGTACTGGATATAAGGGACTGATTTAAACATCACCCTGAAATCCCTTGGATTCATCATTCAACAGCAGTAAGTTTTCTAACACATTACCTTACTTCATTTTCTAGAAGAGACAAAATGTGTATATGTACTTGTGTGTGTATATGTGTGTGTATGTCTGTGTGTAAATATTGTTAATCTGGTGAGCTGAATGAAGATAAATGACAAGACTGACACTCCTACTGGGTCTCACAGATGTTGTAAGGATTATATTTAATGACATAATGTAGGTCTTAAAGGAAGGCAGTCAGAAAATGTGTCTCTTGAAGATGCTTCATCCTTTATTGATTGATATGTTAATTCTAATTTTGTCTCTTTTATTAGAATTTCTAACTTTGTAAGTTACTTCCTGAAACTGCCTCACACATTTTTAATCATTTCATTTCTCTCAAGTTAGGAGGGAGATGATTCTTTTTTTTTTTGTTTTCTTTTGTTTATAGGCAATTGGGGTTAAGTGACTTGCCCAGGGTCACACAGCTAGTAAACGTCAAATGTTTGGTCTGAGGCTGGATTTGAACTCAGGTCCTCCTGACTTCAGGGCGGGGGGCTCTATCTACTGCGCCACCTAGCTGCCCCTGAGATAATTCTTAAAAGGTAATATATTGTACTTCATAATGGTAATTTTGCCAGACTGGACAAAATTAGAAACTGAGTTTGTATTCCAGAGATAGAATACCAATCAATGTCGTTCACTAAGCAAGAATTGTGCTTGTGAACAATAGAAGGTGTATTCTAAATAAAGCACCTTATATTCTTAATATTTAGGCCACCACAAAAAACAATTTAAATTAACTAAAAGGATGGACAGAAGCAACAATTTTATCATCATCATCATCATCATCATCAACATCATCCCCATTTTATAGATGAGAATATAGAGGCTGAGAGAAATTATTTATTTGTTCACAGTCACACAGCTAGCTCTTCTTTCCAACTGTAGCATTCCTTCCACATTGAGAATTGCTTCTACTCAAAGGAATCCTTTTATTTATCTCATGTATTTGTTTGTTTTCCTTTTCCTTTAACAAAAACATGGAAGGTTAAAGCACAAAGAAATCTTAGAAATAATCTAATTGAGGCCTTCTAAATTTACAGGTGAGAAAATCAGAGAGACAGAGGGGAGTGTTACTTGCCAAAGAACCCAAAGCCAGGAAGTGAAAGAATATGGTTTTGACCACAGGTTTTGTTTTTTGTTTTCCTTTTTTTTTTAATTACAAATCTAGAGTTTTTCCAGTATCCTATGTTGACTCTGCAAAAATTGTAATTGAAATGTTGAATTTTCTTTCCTGGAGTCCCACAGCTGGAAAGTCCCAGAAGTAGAATTTGTAATCAAGCCTATTTCCAAATTACATTTTAAGTCTAATGCCTTTGATCTTTTATCTAATACCTATTAACCTGAAATGCATTATAAGCTTTTGATTTTCCCTGAATTGCTTATTTATATTGATATTTATCTATCCCCTCTCCCTCTTTGATACCTATGATGTAATATTAGGGCGTGTGTGTTTGTGTGTGTGTGTGTGTGTGTGTGTGTGTGTGATTTTCCTATTCTGTGTGTGCAGTGCCTGTTTTACAGGCATTAATTATCACCAAGAACTGTGTCACTGATCCCTCCATGGAGAGGAGGGAAGAATAGAAAAATGCAACGGGATTGAGTTTTTCTTTTGTTAAAATTCTTGGTAAAAAATTCAGTCAATGGAAAGGTTGAAACTTTTGGTTTGGTAGCCATTTGTAACTTTTTATTCACAAATATTGCTCCCCCTCTTAAAGTGGGAAGAACTGGCATAAGCTTTTGAACAACAATAATGATTTCATATTTATGGTCCACTTTATAGATTGTAAAGCATTTACATATTAATTTTCACTTAATCCTCACAGCTGCTTTGTGTGGTGTAAAAGTTCCTGAAGACCTAGGGAGGATTTTTGTGGGAGAACTCCCAATGTAGGCACAGCCAATAACCAATTCAATGTAATCGTCATCATCAGCAGCAGCAGCAGCAGTAGCAGCAGCAGCAGCAACACCATTGTTACAATTGTTGCCTTCTTTGTCACTGATATTTATGCACCCAAACTTAGGCTTACAAATAACTTTACACACATTATCTTCTTTGATCCTCAAACTACATGGAGTAGTTTTCATATTATTCTCCTTTTGAAGATGAAGAAACTAAAGATCTGAGAAATAAAACTGTAGAACACATGAATAATATGAAATGAAGCTAGATCTTGGAGCAGACTACAGAAACCATCCAGTCCAATCTCTCCTTTTCTAGATGAGGAAACTGAGGTCAGAGAAGTTAAATATTAAGTCTAAAGTCACATAATAATGAGAATTAATATTTCTTCAGATTTCTTGGCATTTGACTTATCAGTGTGAGGAATGGATGTTATGGGAAATCTGTCCAATGGCAACCATCCTGTAAAGGATAAGCACCCTTTAAAAGTAGAAAGGTCTAAAGGTGGAATGAAGAAATTGCAGGAGAAAGGGCTTCTCATTCATTGAGGGTCATCAGACAATAACTGTAAGATTAATTATTAAGGTTGTTGTAGGGCAGGGGTATCAAACACATGGCCTATGGATGGTATATGTCCAACAACACACCTGACTGTGGCCCAAACCAAATTAAAATGCAATTGGGAAATATTAAACAAAATAAATGAAAAATATAATAAAACATAACTGATTATACATTTTAAACTGAGTCAGCATGCAACCCATATCGATCTTCATTGTGGATTAGTGGCCTTCATTTCAATTTGATTTGGACACCACTGTTGTAGGGCACGTTGTGCTTTGGATATGGATTGAACTAGCTAGGTGGTACACTGGATAAAGTGTGGAACCTGGAGTCAGGAAGACTTGAATTTAAATACAACTTCAGACACTTTCTAGCTGTGTGACCCTGGGAAGGTACTTAACATTGTTTGCATTAGTTTCCTCATCCGCAGAATGAGTTCAAGAAGGAAATAGCAAAGCACTCCAAAGTTTGCTAAGAAAACCCCAGATGGGGTATTTAAATGTCAAGCACAACAGGAATAACTGAACAACAACAAAAATATACCCTCTGAGGTCCCTTCTAACATGGACCGTTCTAACACTGATATTGCATTTCTTTCTCCTCTCAACTGAAGTGGCTCACCTATGAGTACCACAAAAACCTAGAAGGAGATCTGAGGGAAATTTCTGGCAGTACAATAGGCTCTTACACCTTTTCCTTATGCCAGAGAATCCCCTGCAGTGTCACATTGAATTATAGGAGCTGATTCCATTTTTCAAATATGCCTAGAGTGAGTATAGAATTTTCTGTTTATTTTTTTCTTCCTTAATAGTTTAATTTTTACGCTTTAGACTTAGAGAGAATTTTCACATTAAGTACAACAATGTATAAATGGATAAATTAATGTTTCTGGAGTACTTGTAATAGTAAGAATGTACTTTTTTATTTCTTTAGACAATGCCCTTATTATTTAACTATCAATGAAATAATTATCTCAGTTTGATTCTTGCTGGGAGATAGAAGACCTGGAGAGTGCAAATATTGAGCAATAAAAACATCACTGAACTTTAAGGGATTAATAAAGTCAATACCAATAAATAATAACTTAACACCACTGATAATCAAATTATTTTTAAATCATGTTTAAATATTTAGAAATTGTTTATTTTTAAGACTCAGTTCATCAAAACTAAGTTATATCTGACATCTCTGCTAAGTTCATTCAAGCTATGCCTGAACAAGAGTCTCTTGAAAAACATATACTACCCACGGATATCCAGCATTCATCTGAAAGCTTCTTAAGAGGGAGAATCAATTATGTGACTAGGCACCCAGTTTTGGACAAGCATAAATTTGGGGAAAAAATAATTCATATCCTTGAGCATAAACTCTTTTTCTCTTTCAATATACATATGTATATTATGCCTATATGTACACACATAGCTGAATGTATAAATGAATACATGCATGTGTACATGTACTGGTACATGTATGTACTTGTGTGTATTACGTATGTGTGTGAATTTTCTTCTATCTGATAGCATGTCAAATATTTGAAGACAACAGTTAGCATGTCTTGCCTCAGTTTTCTTCTCCAGGGTAAGCACCCACTATTAAGGCAATTCATCTCCTATCATGATCTCAAAGTGTGTTGTCAATTTACTTCCACATCTCTGGACATTTCTCATATAATATTTTAATAAAAGTAATGAAAATATTCATAACCCTAATGGATGAAAGACATTTTACATGAAGATGACTGCACTAAAATATTTCTTCTAATTTCAGACGTGGAACTTAATCCTGAATATAAAGAAACAAAAGTAAAATGAGGCCTAAAAGCAATGTCACAGAATTCATCCTCCTTGGACTTTCCTAAGACCAAAACATCCAGATATTTTGCTTTCTCTTCTTCTTATTCTGTTATATCAGTCTTCTCACAGGAAACCTTGTCATCCTCATCTCTATCTGTTGCAGTCATCTTTTCCATCAACCAATGTACTATTTCCTCGGTCACTTGTCTTCTATGGATATCTACTACACGTCCAGTGTTACACCAAAACTAATTGAAGATCTTTTAACTGAAAGAAAAATCATCTCCTATGATTATTGCATGTTTCAAATCTTCAGTGTGCACTTCTTTGTCAGTATTGAGGTCTTCATCCTGACTGCAATGGCCTTTGACCGCTATGTTGCCATCTGTAAACCTCTCCACTACATGGTCATCATGAGCAGAAAGAAATGCAACCTTCTCATTTAGTGGCTTGGGCTGGTGGGGCTGCTCACTCCATTCCCCAGTTGTCCATGACTCTGAAGTTACCCTTCTGCGGCCCCAGTGAAATTGATTACTATTTCTGTGACATTTTCCCCTCACTGAAAATTGCCTGCACAGATACCTACACCATTGGTCTTCTTGTTGTCATCAATTCAGGGATAATTGCCTTGGGAATCTTTTTGATCTTGTTTGTTTCTTATGCCATTATATTATGGACCCTACGCACACATTCAGCTGAAGGGTGGCAGAAAGCTCTCTCCACCCGTGGGTCTTATTTCACAGTTGTTGTTTTGTTTTTCATACCTGCAAGTTTTTCCTACCTTCAACCTCCCACCACCTATACAGAGGATAAAGTGTTTGCTCTATTCTATACCATCATTGCTCCAATGTTCAACCCAATAATCTACACTCTGAGAAATACTGACATGAAAAATGTCATGAGAAAGGTGTGGTGTCAAAATATCTGGAGGAAAGGAAATCTAAATGAATTGCATTAGTTTGTCTCTTGTGATATGTCATGAAAGGAAAAATGTGTTGGTTATTGGAATGTAATTTTAGGATTAAATGTTTCTATGAAAGGCCTCTTTTGCACAAATATCAATATTTGAGTACAGGCAGGGTGATAGACATGACTGTAGTGATGAAAATAAAGACAAATACATTATTTAGTGAAGGAAGTTAATTGTGAATATCAAGCTTTTATTCTGTCATATTTTTTTGTTCCTCTCCCAAGTCATGTGTTTTTTAAATGTGTATTATGTCCCAATTTTCTTGTTCATAATATAAGGCTTACATATTATCTTCTGTAAGATATATTAGTTTGCTTCCATTAGAATAATAATACAAAGATACCCCTTGCAACACTGGATCATTATATTGTAAGCTCATTGAGAGCAGGAATTGTCTTCTGTCTCTTTTGCTATCCCCAGAGTTTACTACAATACCTGCACATAGATAATTCTTAATACATCTTTACTGATTGCTTGATATTGACTGATACCATTTTGTGCATTCATGCTTTTACTTTGTAACAGTGTACTGAAAATGAAATCTAAAATAAAAACTAAAAGAAAAACAAAATCAGGGACTGCTATACTCAAAGAATTTCCAGAACTTGAGTGCCGCCAATTTCACTAGACTGCCTATTAACATGAAGAAGTTAATTTTAAATAAAATTTCATCAATGAAACCCTTTTCACTGTTGATAGTTCTTATTTTTGATACTTTCAGTTTTCTTTTTTCTTTTTTTTTAAAAACCAAATTATCCAATGGTTTATCTTTTTCATAAAATCAGCTACAAGTTTTATTTACTAGTTTTTTTTATATAATTTCAAATAGTGAGATTGAGGTAAAAAGAGAGGAATCCAATATTATGATGAATGTTTTTTTAGTTTAATAAACGCTATTTAATAAATGTGCATGATAATTAAGACCTAATTGTATGACCAATAAAAGAGAGATTGATAATTTAGTAACTAATAATGAAATACCAGAATATACCTAATTCCCATAGAATTGATTCCCTTAGAATCTGGGATGAGAATAAATAAGACAAATTAACAAATAGCAGGTGGAAAGTAGAGTTATCACCCCACATAATCTACATACGGGAGTAGTTGATTCCTAAACCCTGTTATGTCTATAACATAAAATAGTATATAAGATGCACAGGAGTGAAAAAAAAACCATAGTTTACTAATTTATCAAAATAATAATTAGCTGATATATAAAAACTGAATGATTTTTAGGTTTGATCATTTTTATCTGGAATAATTTTTATTTGGGAGTTGGTTCCTTTGGAACACCATTGACCTCCACCATTTATCTTCATGTCCTGACTTTTTTACACTATTTTGGTTATTTGCCAGTGTTAATGGATTTTTATTTCCTTTCCTGACACACCTTCTTCTCATTCCTTTACTAGTTATATCTCTCAGAACTACTCCTCCTCCCCATATTTTTTTTCTTTCATATTCACATCATCATGGATATCATTCTATCTCAGTATTTCCACCAAGTCTCCACTGATGTCTCATAAATCTATATCATTAATCCTCATCTCTCATCCAAGCTTTTCCTTATGTTTCTGTGAGTGGTTTTCTGAATTTCCTTTATTACAAAAATAATAACCCAACATTCAAAACACACTTTTTTCTCCCCACTTAAACTCTTCCCTCTTCTCAACTGTTTTTCATGTTACCACCATAAAACTCATGAGCACTACTGATTTGAAACAATGGCACATTTTTGGGGAAATTTTCCTGGTGTGTGTGTTTGTGTGTGTGTGTAAAAACACTTTGGTCAAATCATTTCTATTCTGTGCCACAAGTTTCTCCATCTGTAAAATAATAATGACAATGATGATTATAGTGGTTATGAGGATGATGATGATGATGATGATGATGATGATGATTGGATCCATGATTTTATTGACATACAGAACTCCAAAATGAGGATAGTCCCTGTAGCACTTCAGCTTAACATCTCCTTTGTAACACATAATCTTAGAGAAGTCTTGGAACCCTAAAATATGGAATGACTTACCCAGGATAATGCAGAAAGTATGATTCAGTGGTGGCACATGAACCCAGGTTTTTCTGGGATCATGGCCATCCATTTTGCCAGTCTTTATCTCATGACAGCTTACATTTTATTTGTATATTATATTAAAGTGCATTGAGGACTCATTTTTTATTCCCTTATGTGGTCTTTATAAAAACTATTTAAGTAGCTACAATTATTTGCATTTATTTCTCAGATTCCTTTAGATATAAATGCTAAATCAAACTTGATATGGGATTCAAAGCAGACATAGATGGCCATAATTGACATAGGTGATATAATTTGTTTCCTTACAGTAAAAGCTGTCATTTCTGTATCACTTCAAAGTTTGCAAAGCACCTTACATAATTTTATTTAAGCATTAATAAAACTGTGAGATAGATTTTCCAAGTAATATTTCCCACATTTTACAGATAAGGAAATTGAGCCTTAGATGGGTAAAATGATTTGGCCAGGGCCCCACAACTCAGAATTGTCAGAAGAAATTGAAGCCTCATCAACAGTCCAAGGTCAATTCTCTATCTATTATCATGTGTTCTTTTGAAGCTTACCAAATCCAGGAGGAAGTTTTTTTTTTTAATCCTATGATTGCACTTCCTATATACATTAACACATGCCCTTTTTCCATGTATATGGATTTTATTACCAAAGACAAAATCACAAAAAAAGGTATTAAAAGAAGATAAAGTTGCACTGAAAATGATACATTTATACAGATGAGTTAGATATTTCAGAGCATATTAGGATCATGTTTTTTGGGGGGTTGACTCAATTTTTATATTCTACTCTCTAACATTATGAAAGGCAACATGCTTCTAAAGTGTCATTTCACCACTCTTTCAGGCATGTTTATAAACTTCAAGTATTCCTTCTCATAAATAACTTTGATGGTCAAATGTCTATGGATTAAAACACTACTGGCTAGAAATTCCCCCAATAAACTCATTCCTTACAGTCAATCAAATAATGTTTTGGTACTGTGGTTTTTAAACTGCTAAATTCCCAGCAAGATGGATTTTATGTTTGTTTTATCATTTATTTGTTTTCTCATTCATGGTCTGAAAAGAGCTGAGTATGTCTCATCCAAATTCTGATAAGGTGAAATTTCAACATCCCCACCTTCTACACCATAGTCATTGTTACAAAGAATAGATGAGTAACAGTCTTGCTAAATGGGGTGAACACTCATTCTGTTACAGATGAAGCCAATCTTGTTCATTTACAACAAGCAGACTCATGGGAATTAACAAAACTTTCCCACAAACAATTTTGGGATTCAGTTTCCCTGCACCCAGTTTGCATATATCTGTAGGATTTGAAATACATATAAATTACTGGCAATTCTCACTGCTTTGCTACCTTTCGTTGTGACTGATACATGGTATGGTAACAACAATAATTTACCTATAAAGGCAGAAAGTCAAAATATATTGCCGTATATTCTGAAAGGAAACAAGTTGTTTATTTTTTTTTAATGAAAAAATAATTCCCCAACTCCAGGAGGCTGTGTGAAGCCTACATATTTAAGTAAGAGTGATAATGGAATCTTTAAGAAGGCTCATCTCTGCTCAATCCCCTTTACTAATTTGTTAATATAGAATAACATATTCTAGATGGTGAAAAGAGGAATCAGCATGTAGCCTTGTGACACAGAAGTACTGTGGGGTAAGGTCTTCTGGGACAACCACAGATATTTGCTCAATTCTGTGTGTTCTTGTGCTTTATTCTGATGTGACTGTTCTTCACCAGGAAATAAAACAAGAAGGATCTGCTTCTATAATCCTTAAATGGTATATACACTGAATTGCATTGGTTTTGCAGTTGGTAAGAACATTAGGGAGTGTGCCAAAGATCATTCAGTTACTAGACTCAGTCCCACCTTGACCATGAACCATGATCAAAGAAGCTTTGCTATTATTCCTGGATAAAGAGTGGCATAGTACTCCTCTATGACTTCACTCGATATCTGAAAAGTTTGGACCAAAGTATCCTTCCTTGGCTACCATTCCCCTATTCATGTTATCACCAATATTGGTATGTAAACTTCTTGAATAAAGGGGCAGACTGGGGTGGGGTGCCATTTACATCTCCATTTTTGAGCCCATATAGCAAGAAATCAATAAATTTTTTTTGTCTTCTGTAACTAATTGTTTCATTTATAATCACCTAGAAAGTGTTATGCTTTTCAAAATAGCATTTGGTTCTCACAGGCTGATGAAAAGCGCTCAAATCTTCACCAGGATCCAGTGTGTGGTTATGGGGGTGGGGAGCGGAGACAAATTGAAATTCATATGTTTAAATGGAATAATAAATCTATTTTTCTAGACCACACCTTTTGCATAGCATTTTTCATCTCTGCATTTCTCAGTGTATAAATGAGAAGATTCAACATAGGTACAATCACTGTATAAAATATGGAAAATTCCTTGTTATTATTGCCAGCTCTAGGTGGAGGGACATAAGCGGAGATACAAGGCACAAAGAAAAGGACCATAACCATGACATGGAAACCATAAGTAAAGAGAGCTTTTCTTCTACCTTCTGATGAATATGTTTGAAGGTTATATAATATAGCAATATAAGATGAAATCAAAACCAAAAAGGTAACCAAGGCTACCATCCCAGTATTTGCAATGACTAAGCAATTAACGATACTTGTGTCCAAGCAAACTAGATGCAGGAGGGGTTTTACATCACATGTATAGTGATCAATCTGGTTAGGGCCACAGAAAGGTAAACTAAGAATCATGAATAGCTGGGCAATGGAATGCCAAAAGGCTCCAACACAAGCAAGCAGAATAAATAAGTTACATATTTTTCAGGTTCAAAATTAGGAGGTAGTGTAATACTTTACAGATGGATATGTAGTGATCAAAGGCCATGGACGCTAGGATGAGCATCTCAGCACTACCCAGTAAATGAGCACCGAAGAGCTGAGTCATGCAGCTGTTGTAGGAGATGGTTTTACTTTTGGCAAGTAAGTCCCTGATCAGCCTGGGTATGATGGTGGATGTATAACCCAAATCCATAAGAGACAAGTGACAGAGAAAACAGTACATGGGTTGTTGAATCAGATAACTATAGGAAATGGTAATGAAGATGACAAAGTTGCCCAAAAAGCATTGCTAAACAGCATAGTAAGAAGAAAATAAAACTTAAAAGCTTAATTTCCTTGTTCATGAATAGTTCCCAGAAAACAAATTCTGTGACATTATTCTGCATTGCAATGCACTTGAAGTGTGATGAGTCTGCTCATATATATATATATATATATATATATGTATGTATATATGTATGTATATCATGTGAAATCATACAGAACATCACAATTACCTTTATATTTCATTAGAAATATAAAACCAAATGAAGGTTGTTATGTCAAAAAAAATCTAGTCATAATATTTTTAGATCAAAGTCACCAGATTGTTTTAAATTTAGTCAACTGTAGGTATGTTTTCTAAAATTAAATGTATGTTCCATTGTCTTTTTCATTATTTCAATCCATTTTTTTCTATTCCTTTAAAGATTCAAGATAGCATTCAATGGCATGACTAGTTTAAAAGACTGAAAAGTAGGGTTACAATTCATCAAAAATTAATATTTAACCCAATGCCACTCATTATGCAAGGTGAATGAAAACATAATTGAGCTTAACATTGCTATTGGGTAAGGAAGACACAAAATAAATATCCTATTTTACAAAATGAGATAGAATCAAATATAGCCATTAGTTAGTAGAAATGTAGGTTACAAAAATAATAATATTACTAAAAATGACAAAGTCCCAAAAGAAAATTCACTAACAACCAATTAACAGAGTCAAATAAGTTATTAAAGTCTTTAAAAAAATTGGAGTGAAATTTCCCAAGTTAGAACAGCAAGAAATACCACAAAGCATAGCAAAGCAAGAACAGGTTAGAATTTACATTGGTAAAAGAAGATTTTCAGAAACACTATAACAGGATGTCTAAGAATTAAAAAAAAAAACTGTTATTGCCATTTCTGAAAGGAAGTCATGGACTGAGGAATCAATGGGAACATTTGATGATTATAATGGGGTGAGGGTGTGAATAATTTTGGCAAGCTTCTGGGCAAATGGTATTGAGCAGATGTGTGATCAAACTGGAGGTGTAAGAAAAAGAGAATTAAAGAGAGTAGCATCCTTTTTCCATCATTCAGTCTCTTTGTAACTTTTGACTCTGTTTATGCTTTTCCCCTGGTATTTCCTAGTTGTTTTTCTTCATTTTCTCCTCATCTCTGATCTCCAAATGATTAATCTCTTTCTCTCTGTATGTCTTTCTCTCTCTGTCTCTCTCTCTCTCTCTGTGTCTCTCTTTCTCCCTCTGTCTCACTCTGTCTCTCTCCATCTGACTCTGTCTCTGTCTCTCCCTCTCTGTGTGTCTGTCTCTGTCTCTCTTTCTCTCTGTCTCACTCTCTGTCTCTCTCTCTGTCTCTCTCTGTGTCTGTCTCTATCTCTTTGTCTCTCTCTGTCTCTCTCTTTTTTCTCTCTCTTCTTTTTCACTCTTACCCTTTCTCCCTTCTTTCCTTCTCACCATAGTACAATGTCTAGTATGACTTTGAACACATAATAGAATCTCTCTAAATTTCAATTTTCTCATTTACCAAAGTGTTAATAATAGATACTTGGACCATCTCTCCTTTTATTAGGTTCACATAAAATAGTACAGGAGAATGGGTTTAAGTAAATATAATATAATTTACTATAGAATTTTTATCACTCTACAGAAATATTATGAACTTGATAGCCAACCACCCCCAAATGATGAAGAAAAGAATAAACTGGTTTATATAGGGAACTAAAATATGTCACATTTTCTTAACATATCTAGCTTTACAAAGCACTGTCCTCCTAACTTTCTGTTGAGGCAATCAGTGTAATCCTACTCACTCCTCAGCTGAAGACTTTTATCAACCACTCGAGGAAAGAAATTTGATAATTTTCTTGAGATTGAACAACTGGGAGGATAAGTGAATTTTAAAAGGAGAATGATAATACAGATAATGGAAATATAGGCTGGTTTGTAAAAGGGTGACTGATTACTACGTGATATATGTGTGTGCATTTGTGTGTGTGTTCATGCATGTATGTGTGAGTGTATGTTTTTCCTTAGTCTATTTAGCTCTTCCCTACATTAGGAATTAAAATAAGCATCAAAAATAGGAGTCAAGGTTTACTATCAGTAACTTAACATACCACATAAAGGCTTAAGGAGGCAGATAAATATGGAGATACAGTCTATTTGTGAATGTGTGTATGTGGGGGGGGGGGTAATCTTAAATTTGTTCCATACCAAAGTCAGATACATACCTGGGTGATGTTTGCTCATAAAAAACTAATCCTGGTGCCTTGAATCATGGATTGCTGCTTGGGCAAACAATGCTAACAAAAACAAAGTAATGCAATATCTCAAAAGTAGGTGTGATGTAAGAATATTTCATTCCAAAGTTCTTCACCCAGAAGATGGCCTTTTACATGAGTCTCATTCTGTACACATTCTTTTACTCACTGGTTTGGAATCCAAAGGAGAGGCCATCACATCATCAAAGCCATCACACTGGCCACACATACATACTTATAAAGCATTTCAATTAAATTGTCTTCCAAAGAAACCTTATTTAATAGTCTCTGAATTTAATGGTTTGTGAGCATCTAGGGGATAAATTCCCAGAGAGATGTTGAAGATGCCAAAAGAAAACACCATTATATTTAGAAGCTACATTTTGGTGCCTAGGGAGATCACTTTAAAAAATACTTTTTTGGACATGGCCAAGGTTCTTTCATTAACACATATATCATTAGCCCTATCTTTGTCATTGAGTTACCCTTTGGATTCTACTCCCTTTCCTTCCCACTCCCAATAGCTTAAGAGAATTTCAGAAGTCCTACTGTATATTCCATTTATCCTCAGGATGATTTCGTTTAGGTGATGGTCATT
Source organism: Vombatus ursinus (assembly GCF_900497805.2). Lineage (NCBI taxonomy): Eukaryota > Metazoa > Chordata > Mammalia > Diprotodontia > Vombatidae > Vombatus > Vombatus ursinus. The sequence goes on from NW_020953941.1 coordinate 455,124, forward strand.
AGGGGAAGAGGAAGTATAGAATATATACAAAAGTGATTGTCCCTAATATTTGAGATCATCTCCATAATACATTTGACTCATATGGAGACACAATCTAGTATTTTAAAAGTAATCATCATTTTACCCCTCACAATTTGACTTGTATTCTTGTTAGCCTAGACAGACAGCTCACAGCTTAGATTGCCCATGAGGTCTTTATCATAATATTCAATTTTCATTCTTTGTTTTCATCTTCCTAAATCTCTGCAGCCTTTGACACAGTTGAATACTTCTCTAATATTTTCCTGCTTGATTTCTATGACAGCACCCTATTCTCTTTCACTTTTACTTTCTTAAATTATCATCCTTTTTTAACTTTATGGACTCAATTTATGATCCATGTCCTGACACTTGAAGTCAATGTTTCCCAAGGTTTCCATGTTTGCCTTCTCAATTAGAAGAGGGAGGAGAGGAGGTAATGAGAAAATTTGAAACTCATTTTTTAAATGTTGAAAATGTTTTTTCAAGTAATTCAGAAAAATAAAATATTTTTGAACCAAAAAAGAATGTAAACAGTCATAAATAACTGGAAAAACATTAATGACTCCTTACTAGATCATGCTATTATCTTAATCTCAGTCTGATTTTTACTAGCCCAGACTAACTGCTCTTGGACATTGCTACCTAGATTAATTTACTTATCCAGTGACACACAGATCAAAGTACTGTATGTTGATTTATAGGCAAATAAAACAATTTAAAAAAAAGACTTTGGTTACGGTAAAAGCCAAGGATCTCAAAGGAAATACTGGAAAACAAAATTGGAAATGAGGTGGTTTCAAATGAACAGATATCAAATTATATTACAAATAAATAATCACAAAATCTATTAGCTGCTGGTTAAGAAAATAGAAAAGTTGATTGGGGAACAGATTAGGTGCAACATATACAGAAAAGCATGAACTCACTTTTATAATATTTAATGAAATCAAAGTCTTCAATTGCTGGAGTAGAGGCTAACTGTTCAACAAAAGTTGCTGGGGACATTTACATTTATAGTATAAGCAGAATCTAGTCTGGGCAATTCTTAGACTGGGGAAAGGAGCCTCTGTCCTTTATCCCTCCATTAAAGTTTAGGGTGACCCATCTTATTGAGAAAACCAATGAGGGAAGTCTGGAAGGAGATGGATTGAACTGTCCAGATTTTTGGAGGGTGCAGAGTCTCATGATTAAACCATGTTCTCAGCAGGAGCTAAAGTCTTTTAGCCCATCTCTTCATTAAAAAGTCCACCAATACAATCTCAGAGGGGGCAGAGCCAAGATGGCAGTGGGAAAGCAGTGACTTGCTGGAGCTCTCGCCCAAACCCTCCAAATACCTATAAAAAATGGCTCTAAACAAATTCTAAAGCAGCAGAACCCACAAAAAGACAGAGTGAAACAAATTTCCAGCCAAAGACAGCCTCGATGTTTGATCAGAAAGGTATATCATGCCAGGCGGGGAGAGGAGTGCAGTGCGGCATGGGCTTGCAGGTCTCAGCACCCCTGCAGTAGGCCTCAGAGGACTAAATCGTGGATACTTGTGGCAGTTTCTAGACTTCTCAACCCACAAACACAAAAGACAACTTAGAAGGTCAGTGGGAAAAGTCTGACTTCGGCGAGAGAAGGAGCTAGGTCTCAGCTGCCCCGGGGCCATGGTGGTTTCCTGAGCTTCCTGCACACAGACTGAGGGGAAATCAAGTGGCTGATCAGAGGAGGATTGCAAGGTTCTCTTTGCCAGTGCTGAGGCAGGAATCTCTTGCTTTACGGGTGCTTGAATCTGATCGCAGTTCTGAGGGGCGGTCCTGGGGCTAGAAGGAGTGCTGGTGTGGTGAAGCTTGTTGTGGCAGTGGACAGAAAACACCTCGTTCCTTATCATAGCACCTTGGAAGAACTAAAACTTTTCAGATCCCTAGAAGTATCTCTGAAAACAACTGTGCAAACCCCCAAAGCTTGGGACAGTACATTCTCCACATTGGAAAGAGACTTTTACCTTAACAAACAGTTTAAAACTCAAGTAATTGGCCAGGATCATGAGTAAGCAGAGCAAGAAGAATCAGACTATATTATCTTACTTTGGTGACAAAGAAGATCAAAACATACAACCAGAAGAAGACAACGAAGCCAAAGCTCCTACATCCAAAGCCTCCAAGAAGAATGTGAATCAGTCCCAGGCCTTGTAAGAGAAGTAGAGGAAAAACTGAGAGTTTTGCAAGAAAATCATCAAAAACAAGTTAGCAGCTTGCTAAAGGAGACCCAAAAAAATACTGAAGAAAATAACACCTTAAAAAATAGCCTAACCAAAATGGCAAAAGAGACCCAAAAAGTCAATGAAGAGAAGAGTGCCCTAAAAAGCAAAATTTGCCAAATGGAAAAGGAAGTCCAAAAGATTACTGAAGAAAATACTTCTTAAAAATTAGAATAGAGCAGTTGGAAGCTAGTGACGTAATGAGAAATCAAGACACTGTAAAACAAATCTGAAAGAATGAAAAATTAGAAAACAATGTGAAATATCTCATTGGAAAAAACAGCTGACCTAGAAAATAGATCCAGGAGAGAGAATTTAAAAATTATTGGACTATCTGAAAGCCATGATAAAAAAAAAAGCCTAGATATCATCTTTCAAGAAATTATCCAGGAAAACTGTCCTGATATTTTAAAACTAGAGGGCAAAATAGAAATTGAAAGAATCCACTGATTCCTGAATGGGATACCCAAAGGAAAACTCCTAGGAAAATTGTAGCCAAATTCCAGAGTTCCCAGATCAAGGACAAAATATTACAAGCAGCCAGAAAGAAACAATTCGAATATTGTGGAAACACAATCAGAATAACCCAAGATTTAGCTGCTTCTACATTAAGGGACTGCAGGGCATGGAATATAATATTCCAGAGAGCAAAAGAGATAAGATTACAATGAAGAATCAACTACCCAGCAAAACTGAGTATAATCCTGCAGGGAAAAAAAATTGTCATTTAGTGAAATAGAGGACTTTCAAGCATTCTTGATGAAAAGACCAGAGCTGAATAGAAAATTTGATTTTCAAATACAAGACTCAAGTGGAACAGGAAGAGGTAAACAGGAAAGAGAAAATCATAAGAGACTTATTATGGTTGAACTGTTTACATTCCTGCATATAAAGATGATATTTGTAACTCATGAGACCTTGGTCAGTATTAGGGTAGTTGGAGGGGAAGAAATTATATGTACATATATATAGATATAGATAGATAGATAGATAGATAGATAGATAGATAGATAGATAGATAGATAGATAGATAGATAGATAGAGGGTACAGGGTGAGTTGAAAATGATGGGGTCATATCTGGAGAATAAAATTAAGAGGTAAGAGAGGATTATACTAGGAGAAGGAGAAAAGGAGAGGTAGAATGGGGTAAATTATCTCACACAAAAAAAAAAAAAACCACAGAGAAGAAAAGGCTCTTACACTGGAGGGTAAATGGGGAAGGGTGAGAGGGAATGAGTGAATATTATTCTCATAGGATTTGACTTAATGAGGGAATAACATACACACGTAATTGGGTATGGAAATCTGTCTTACCCTACAGGAAAATGGTGGGTGGGGACAAGAGAGTAGGGAGATGATACAGAGGAGGGCAGATTGGGAAAGGGGGTAATCAGAACCAAGTACTTATGAGGAGGGACAGGATCAAAAGAAAGAATAGAATTAAAGTGGGGGTGGGAAAGGATTAAGAGAAATAGAGTTGTTTTTCACAGCATGTCTACTATGGAAGTGTTTGGATTAACTGCATTTATATAACCTATATTTAGTTGCTTGCCTTATCAATGAGGGTGGGTGGGGAAGGAGGAAGGGAGAAAAGTTGGAACCCAAAGTTTTAAAAATATATGTTTAAAAAAAGTGTTTTCACATGCCACTGGGGAATAAGAGATACAGGAAAAAGGTTACAGAAATCCATCCTGCCCTACAGGAAAATTGAAGGGGAAGGAGATAAGAGAAGTGCAGTAGAGATAGAAGGGAAGGCAGACTAGGGGAAGGGGTATTCAGAATGCATGCCATCTAGGCGTGAGGGGAGGGGCAAGATGGGATGATAATTTGGAACTCAAAATCTTGTGGAAGTAAATATTGAAAACAAAAAATAAATAAAAATTACCATAAAAAAAAAAGGTCCACCAATAAGGTTTGATTTTCACTTGTCCAGGACATCTCCTTTTTTTGTTTTTAATTTAATTTTTTTTTTTACTATTTAAAGAGTGTATTCCTGAATATTCCAAAATGGAATACAGAAAAAAAAAACCTGAAGGATTTCCTTTACACGTTTTCCAGCTGTATACCTCATATCTCTGTCATAGATCTGACTATGATCTATTCCAATACAATAAATCACATATTGGACTTTGGAGTTAGAAGACAACTTGGATGTCATGAAATCTAAATCCCTCCATTTACAGAAGAGAAAACTGAGCATAATATGGTGAAATGATTTGATGATTGTCATAGTTAGTAAGCAATGAAGCTGGTCTTCAAAAATAGATGCTCTGGATTCAAATTCAATTTCTTCCTGCCAACAGATTTTTCCAAGTTCCAAAATAAGGAACAGTGAGATAGATACTATTGTCTTCTGTTAGAATATTTTAAATGCTATCAATGGGATATAATAGGTAAAGCAATTCACTTGTAGCTGAAAAGTTTGATTTGGAATCATAGTTCATTGTGCTATGTTTCTTTCTTTCTCTTCCTTTCTTTCTTTCTTTCCTTCTTTTTCTCTTTCACTAACAGACTTACATATGATGTGCAATATAATAGTATTTCTTTTCAAGATATTAAATCTCTCAGATGTAAATGCAAAGGGAGTAGAAAATGGGAAGTACTTTCCCATTTATATGCTTAGTTGATTTGAAAGTAGCCAAAGAAGGAGCAGCTAGGTTGCACAGTGGATAGAGCATGGTCTCTGGATTTAGGAAGAACTGAGTGCAAATCCGGCCTCAGAAACATAACACTCACCAGCTATGTGACTCTGGGCAAGGCACTTAATCCCAACTGCCTCAAAAAAAAAGAAAAAAAAAGAAAGTAGCCAAAGAATAATTCTCATTAAAATTATGGGATTTATTGTAAACCCATTAGGATAAATCCATTTCTCTTCCTAGAGCCAGTGGCTGCTAGGAGGATGACAGAAAGCTGTCCTACTGAGAAAAGTCTCTAATGGGATGACATCTAGTATATGTTACTATATAGCTTGTAGTTTGCCTTTAGGTACATGATTTAATGTCTGAGTCTCATTTTACTCACAAAATAGGAATTGTAATAGATATGTGACATATCACAGCCTCCTGGTGATAGGTCAGATAATATTTGACAATGTTCTTTGAAATGCATTAAGCTCTGTGCCACTGTAAGGATCACTCATGCTAATTGAAACTATTTTCACCTAAATTAGTTCTCTCCTTCCTCTAAAATATATTGGAGAAAAACAAACTGATGCCTAAAAGAAATATTAATCATATTTCCATGACTCATAACAGTTTTAGATAGCACTTTCCTCATAACAACCCTTTTTGCCATATTTTTTTCACTCACGTTTGTCCCATAAGTGAAGACAGGGAAGTGAATAACGGCTCAGTGACAAGCAATATGTGTGGGAAAGAGAGGAAAATAATTTTGGGGAGTGTGATAATATAGTGAATAGAGTCTGAGGTTGAACTGAGGTTGCCCAGTTGATATGTCTTCCATTTTTATGAGCTGTGCAGACCTTTAACAAAACCATTAAAGAGTTTTGATTACTTAATCTATGAAGATGATGATTTGAGAAGGAATGCATATAAATATAGATAAACACACACATTAGAGGGGCATTTCTGAAATTAGCAGAATGGTGCTATGTACAAGAAGGGGATATTAACCTGGGAACCATGGATAGATTTGAAGATGTCTGTGAACTTGGATGGAAAAAGATACATCTTTTTCTTTTAATATAATTTCTTCCCTTTGTAATCCTATGAATTGCATTTTATGCATTTAACACTATTATCAGGTGCCCATAAGCTTTTCCACACAGCCAAAGATCATCCAGGACACAAAAACAGATTAAAAATTCCTAGTCCAGGGAAAATCTAGGACTCAAGGCAATGAAAATAAATATAACGTGGAAAAGAAAACAAATAGAAAACAACTCTAATTATGCCATGTTATAAGAAACCAAGCATAGCACCTGAAAACCTGAACTGATACCTGAGGAGGCATTGATAGCAAATATCAATCTGTGTGGTCCAAGACAATGACTGATTCTCCAAAACATTTTTTTTTTCTCAACTGCAAGAAAGCTGTGTTTTTCGTGGTCATTGTAACTAATTAGGATGGCAAGTAGCGCTCTGTCTCTGTCTCTGTCTCTCTCTCTCTCTCTCGCTCTCTCTCTCTCACTCTGAAACAACATTGTTGTCATTCTTTTGGACATAAATCTTATTCTACTCCAACTCACCTTCCTATCATCTGCCAAATCAATTTTCCTAAAACACATGTTTGATCATGTCACCTCCCTATTCAATAAATTTTAATTGGATCTCTTTCATTCTTTACAAAGAAACATAATCTTTCAGATTTTTAAACCTGGAGCATTCCTCCCTTCTCAGTCTTCTTACACTATACTCCCTTCGAAATACTCCATGATCCAGGAACACTGTCTACTTTTCTGTTCTTCACATAGAACCATCAACATGGAGAAATTGCAGTCACTCATGCCTAGAACTCTCTCCCTCCTCATCTCTGCCTCCTAGATGTTCTGGACTCATTAGAGTTTTATCTAAATTTCCACTTTCTGCAACAAGCCTTTCCCAGGCCTCCATAGTATTAGTGCATTTTATCTGACACTAGCTCCAATTTATTCTCTATATATCTTTTTTTACCAAGTTATTTTCATGTTATTTCCCTGATTAGGATGTGATTTTTTTGAGATGAATGATTTTTTTCTGCCTTCCTTTCTATCACCAATGCTTAACAAATTGCCTAGCATGTAAGAAGCCCTTAGTACAATGCCAGTTGACTGAGTAAGTGCATACTGTACTCAGGACTCAGCAATGTTGAACTGCTTACTCTCAGCTTTGACTTTCATCTGTTCATAGGTTTGGATCTCCTTCTGCTTTCTGTCTCCCTTAATGTTGGACTTTCCAAAGTTGATTTTTTGTTCTCTTCCCTTTACAGTCTTCTTTGGCAATAGAATCTCCTATCTTGGTTTCCAATATCATTTCTTTGCTGACAGGTAGTATAAACTCTTACCAATCTCATCCTATGTCCTGTATATCAGAGCTAGACTTTCAATGGCATATTTAGAATTTCCCCTTTGATATCCTTTTGGTATCTCATGGTCAACGTGTCCAAAACAAAGCATCCCAATTATTCCATCCCAAAGACCTTCTTTCTTATTATTTAGTCTTGGTCAATAAAATTCACTCAATTATACTTGAAATATTGGTGCTACTTGCTGATGTTTCTCTCATACTTCCCACATCCAATCAATAACTTAGTGATGTATATGCTATCTTTATAATACTTGTGAATTCATTACCTTTTATTGTTACTGATACCATTAGAGCATTGGCACTATTTACACTACATTTGGAATATTACAATAGCATCTTAACACATCTCTGGTCTCTGTAGACTTTTCTCTTCCCTTATCCCTGTAATCTCCTATTCATTTTCAAAGGAGTGCCTCTTCTGTTCTAATATTATTGTATCACCCTTTGGTTAAAGTGCTTCAATGGATCCTTATCACCTACTTAGCAAAGTTCAAAATCCAAAATGTTCCAGAACTCTTGCAATCCAGCATGCTCCTTCCTTTCTAGACTTAGCTCACAATTCTCCCAACTATAGACTCCTGTGAGGCCAGTAATGAATACTGCTCACATATCAATTCACTCCAGACTCACTTCTACTTCCATTTTTTATGGTAGAAGATTATGGAAAAATGGTTAGGAGAAGAAAAAAAAATTACCTAAATAAGAAAGATCTCTCACTTAATTTCCTATATGCACATAACCTTAGTCATCTTTGGTAGAATGAATAAGGAACAGCCTAAACAACTCCAAAGGGTGTTGACCCATATAAAGATGGAGACATTCTTATTGATCCAGATTAACTTGATTTGAGGTAAATGAGTCAACCAATCTACTCTCTAAGAAGTTAAGAAGTACTTGCAGAATGTAGAGGTCCCCTTTTCTTTTCTGCCTCTTGTTATGAATTCCTTGACCTCAAAGAACATACTGTTTTTTACATACAGTAGGGAAAGCCCCACAGTAGAATAATGCATGCAGAAAAAGAGCAGGCATGCCTTGGCATGAGAGGAACCTTGACCAGTATTTAATTACTGCTACTCTAGGTATAACCACAGTATTCAAGCAGTAGAAGCAATGTTGTGATTGTTGTTCTGCCTTTTCATATCATTGCTTCATATTTTCTACAAACGGTGATTAAAGGACAAGAAGTGAGGCACATTTTGTTTAGAATTTTTTCTCTGTGCATACTCATGATTTTCAATGAGTAATTTCTATTGTGGAAGAAAAAAGAGTGGGGTCAGGACCACCTATTACCTTTCATTTCATATTTGGTTTGTCTCCAGGTGTGTGTGTGTGTGTGTGTGTGTGTGTGTGTGTGTGGGTAACATTGGTGATAGTACAAGAATTTGTAACTCCAACTTGTAGCTCATCAGATGAGTTACTTTTCTTAGACTCACCTTATGAGTGCCTGAATTGATATTTCTTAGCAGGTGATGATGATGATGATGAAGTTAAATTACTTGCATAGACTCACATAGCTAATAAATGTCTATACTAGGATTTTAACTCAGTTATTTCTGATTCCATTATGCAGTCTTGTTGACTTTGGACATTTTTTTTTCTTTGTCTAGGCAATGGTGTTAAGTGACTTGCCCAGGGTCACACAACTAGTAACTGTTATATGTCTGAGGGAAGATTTGAACTGTGATCCTCCTGAATACAGGGCCTGTGTTCTACCACTGCACCACCTAGCTGTCCCAGACCATTCATTTTTTATATGGAAATTAGGGCTCTCTAAGTTCTAATGACATTTTTTCAATGTAGGAAGTTTCTTTTGAAAGGATAGATTTCCATAAAACTGAGAGCCAAAAAGGAACACAGGAACCTATCTCTTGAATTTCTTTTCTTCAAAGACATCAGCTGAAAACAAGGGAGAGTAAATTGGAAAGTGTCATTTCTTTCCTAAGTCTTCTCCTTTCTCTCTATATTTATGTATTTTTCCACCATTCTTTGGTTTCTCATCCTTGAAGAGGTCTACTGCCTTATAGAATTCCTTCCTCCAATTGGTCAGTACTTATTTCAACATCCCTTTTAAAGAAATATCCAGTCTAGACATTTTCATTCCATCACTCCTCAATAGGCTCTGCTCTTTACTGTTTGGAATTCCTTTCCTGCCATGCCCCTCTAGATAGACCTAGTTCTCCCATGTCTTCTCTTCCCAAATTGTCAGCACTCTTTTACATGTTGTGTTTCATCATTAGAGTATAAGTTCCTTGAGGGCAAGCACTGTCTTTCTTTTTACTTGTATTTGTATCTCAAGTGCTTTGCACACTGCCTGACACAATACTTGTGGATTTGGCTGAAGTACTTAACTATCAAAGAAAAACTTTGATTTCTTCACAGTTGAGACAGAGCCTGTCCCTACATCACAGCTCATTTCTTTGTCATTCTTTGAAGAGGAACATATTCTGGATTTGGGATGAGTCATGAAAGAGAAGAAAAAAGATAGATTATTCTTTCTGTTAATTCTTTTCATAGTATATTATATGTGAAGTAACTAAATTGTACAAAGCCTGTTGCCAAACACCAACAGTTATACAAAGTTTTCATGAGGATGTGTCCCTGGTTTTCACCTTGAACTTGATGTATTTTTTTTAAAGAATACACATTAAGGTGCGTTTGGTGGCACAATTACCATTTCTACATCAAGGGCATAAAGTGGGAAACCAATAAAATGAAAACCCATGTTTTTATTTAAATAACAATGACATTTGGGTTGACCATATCTTCTGCATGGCGTTCTTCATCTCTGTATTTCTCAGTGTGTAGATGAGAGGGTTCAGCATGGGTCCAATGACAGTGTAAAACATGGAAATCTCCTTATCATTTTTGATGGCACTGGGAGGTCCAATATACGTGGAAATGCAGGGCACAAAAAACAGAACAACAACCATGACATGGGAACCACAAGTGGAAAGGGCTTTGCGCCGACCTTCTGATGAGTGCTTTCTAAGATTGTATAATATGACAATGTAAGATGCCACCAAGACAAGAAAAGTAGTTAACACAACCATCCCAGAATTAGCTATAACTAAGATATTAGCAATATGTGTGTCTGCACAGACAAGTTTTAAGAGAGGTTTGACATCACATAAATAGTGATCTATTTGATTAGGGCCACAAAATGGTAACCTAGCTACCATGAGCATCTGAGCAATGGCATGCCAAAAGGCCACCCCCCAGGCCATCAGGATCATTGTGTTACATCTCTGTCGATTCACTATGGTGATGTAGTGTAAGGGTTTACAAATGGCAACATAGCGATCAAAGGCCATAGACACCAAGATAAACATCTCAATAGCAACCAGGAAGTGAGCAGTAAAGAGCTGAGTCATACAACTAATAAAGGATATGATTTTTTCTTTAGCAATTAAGTCCCTGATGAGCCGAGGGACTATGGTGGATGTATATGCTAGATCCATTATGGACAAATGACATAGAAAATAGTACATGGGTTGCTGGATCAGATGGCAGCATGCAATGGTGATAAAGATGCTAATGTTCCCCAGGAAAATTGCAAAATAGCAGAACAAGATGATTACAAAAGATATCATTTTGAGGTCCTGGTTCATGAAGAATCCCAAGAGAACAAATTCTGTGACATTGTTCTGATTTTCCATGTGCTTCAAATATTTTATAAATATCTAGGAGAATTCTAATTCTTCTGAAAACACAGAGAATAGGATAAATTATCACCAGCATCATGGTAGATGTAAAGTTTATCCCCAGATTATTCAAATATACAAGGCATTATTAGAGTGAATAATTCTACACATTTACATTTGGGAAAATCAAAGAATATATTTTTTTTCACCTAGGTCCTAGAAATTCTTTGAAAATTTAGTAACTCAACCAGTATCCTTGCCTATGCTACTAAAATCCCTTTATGTATGCAGTTTAAAAAAAAATCATAATCTTTAAAATTTGTGACAATTTAAAAAATCCCTAAGATTTTTATATTACTCCATTAGGCTGTTAACTTAATAGCAAAACCTGTTGATTATGTAGTATTAATCATGAAAAAACCAAAGTTCATACACTGATTTAGTAAAGAAAAATAAGGAAGACAAATAAATACTATATATTTATTCTAAATTATTAAATAGACAGAAGACATAATACAATATTGTTTAGCAGAAAATTGAATATTAAACTATTAAAAGTCAATATGATGAAAGATATCCTAAAATGATTTGAGAATGCCTTTTCAATATCAAATATAAATAGGTGGAAAAATATTTTTAAAGTATAGTAACAAATAATTTTTACCTTTTTCCTATGCCTGCCTCCCTCCCACAATCAATTAACAGTCCATGACTCATTATAGGTACCTTAGGCATTAAATAATTAACACAAGGAGGAAGGAAGACAAAACATAAAACAAAGAACTGACAAACATATGCAAGTGTCATGTGAAGTTGAGCTCAGAAATTGAATGACTCGACAATAAATTGAAAAGAATTTTACAAAAATCTTATAAAACAATGTGGGGACTTTTTTTTTTCTAAATCATAGACTTGGAGTGCGATATGGATATATTTAAGCTTTGGGAACAAGTGAAGCTGAAGTATTGGTAAGGATATCTGGTTAGGCTGGATTTGTGGAGCAGAATGAAATGATGTGTTGTATCTTTGCTCTCCATCAGTCCATACTTTCTCACATTTTTGTCAATCTCTTGTGTACTAGGTGTATCTGTGTTACTCCCATTCTTTTACATGTAAGGGTCTCTCTTCCTCCCTCTCTTTCTTTTTGTACTCTTCTGTTTATTTCCCTGCCTTCTATTCTTACTTTGGTTGTCCCTTAGGTAAATGACATATTGAATCATTGATTTCAGACTTTGGTATTTCAAGCTTGCCAGGATCCGCAAGAATTCGATCTTCATTTGCATCATCTTATATTATCCTACTTTAGTTAATAAAATTTTAGATTCCATGCTGTAATTTTTTTGGCGGGGGGAGAAGAACCGCAAAGATCTTTCTAACAAGCAATTTCATAATCAAAAAATTGGAGCCACAACACAGAGACCAACATTTCCAGTCCTGGTGGTCTAGGAGAGCCTGTTTCTATTCCTAGGTACTGTAGACCACAGAAGATTACAGACACCTGGGACTGATTCTGATGGGTGAGTTTACTGTGGCTGCAGTTAACTTAATATAGATAATTTGAGATACTGAGTCTAGATTACTGTTGTGCATTTTTCATATTATGTCCTATCACTTGCCTCTATGTGGGTTCATCCAAAGCTCCCGTGAACTAAATGGTCAGTAAATGAAGAATTGTAACTAATTAATGGGAAAGAGATGGAGAAGTCAAGGTTGGAAGGAACCTCAGGGGAAATCTTATATGGCTTCCCTCATTTTGCAGATGAGAAAGTTGAGGCTCCAAATGGTGAAGTATTGTCTAAGTTCCCACAACTATGAAGTAGAAAAACACAGGTTTAACCTAGTTCCTTTGAATGCAAGCCTACCATGTTTAACAGGTTATATTAAAGAGACAGACAAAGAAAGAGAGATAGAGAAACAAAGAAGGGGTGGCAGAGGCAAAGAGAAAAGAGAGAAAGAGAGAGAGGGAAGGGAAAAGGCAGACAAGTAGAGAAAAAGAGAGGATTAAAGACAGACAGAGAGCAGAGATTAATAGAAAGACTGAGAGGAAGAGAGAGAGAGTGAGTAAGAGAGAGAAAGATTCAGAGAGACAGAGAGACAGAGAACAGAGGCAGAAAGAGAAACACAGTAAAAGAGATAAAGCAAAATAGAGAAATCAAACACACACACACACACACATATATGTACATATATATATATATATATATATATACATATAAACATGTTAGGTCTCCTCAAAGAACCTTCCAACTATGGCATTCAGTGAATGATTTTTTCTACTTTGCTGGAAAGTGGAAATTGGCTAAGGGATATAGAGAAATACTGTATTTTCTCACACAAGAAGAAAGCAAGCTAGGACCCAATAGCTTCTTAGAAAAGGTGGTAAAGAAGTTGACCAAAGGCCACTTGGCAAAGATAAATTAATTCAATTGAACTGATTCTGTATTTTTGAGAAGCATTGATACTTCCTGACAGAATTTACTTGTGCTTTCATTCCCATCCAACTTAGTTAATGAACATGTGATTTGGGGGCTAGGAGTGACCTTATCAGTCAGTCGTGCCCTTCAGAGACTGACTGACCCTACAGGAGTTGCATTTTCACAGAAATTGGAAGAAAAGGATAGATCATAAATTAATAATCATTCATTATTATGATATAATATTAATTTTTCTCAATACTGTGGGATATAGTTACTTTTATATTATTGGTGCTTGAATCTTAAATGTTTCATTGCCCCAAATTTTGAGAGAGTCACAATTAGTGCATGATTTTTCTTCACATTCCAGCTAAAAATCCTAGCTGCCCCTGCACTCTTGAATCTTAAATATTTCATTGCCCCAAATTTTGAGAGAGCCATGGTTAGTGCATGATTTTTGTTCACATCCCAGCTAAAAATCCCACCACCCGCTAAGAAGCCTTTCCCAATCCTTGACTGATCTAAGCCTCCACAAGTGTGGAGGTCACATAGTCAAGTCTCTACAAAAGTTTCAATCCTTTTCTTCTCTTAATTATGTCCATATTGAAGGAATTTTAAATGAATATATAAAAAAAAACTGCTAAATATGTTCTAAAGTAAGCAGCCTCATATATAGCATGGCAACTAGTATAGGACCAAAAGCAGTGAAAAGTTTATGTACGTAGAGATGGACTCACATTACTCTAGATGACAAGGATGATTCATTCAGGATGTCCTCTCATTAAAAAAAAAAAAATTGTCATGAAGCCTATACTGCTGCCTGGCCCTTCTTTCCTAACAGTTATCTATTTAGATGGTGTCTTAAAAAAGGAGTTGCATGATGTACATGTACTGCATTGAATGGTTCTTTCGTCACCTGGAAGAGGAAGAGGTCTTCTTCTGGGTGATGTTCATTCACTGGAAGGTGTCAAGGGAGACTTAGGGCCAAGAAATATGATTTTTCTCTGAGATAGGAGTCCAGAGAAGCACAAATAGGTGCCCAAACATTTGGACTCCACATCAAAGCTTGCAATGAAAGAAACTTCTAGGAATCTTTATCTAGCATGCTTTGATTTTCAAGGTATGTGTGGGCATCAGGGGATAGACTCCCAAAGGCATTTCAAGGCAGTCTATCAACCTGTAGATTTACAACACAGTGAAAAAAAATTGGTGCAGAGGGACATCATTTTTTCATTTTCCTTTATGGCTCCTGTCAGGTATATTTAGCAGGTATCAGGTACATTTTGCTGACCAGTCGCAATGCCTACCAACTATATGCACTACCAAGTCATACTCCCATTTAGAATTTTAGAACTGCATCTGGGAGTTTCATATAATTGTAGGAGTCTATCGATTAGATGGTGCAGATGGAGACAGAAAACATACAAATTTTTTTTCTTTATTTTTTTCCTTGTAGCTGAGCCAATGAAGCCAATACCAAGGGAGGCATGGTCACATTAAAAAAAATGTTACTTAAAGGTTCCCAACCCTGGAGGTGAATGTGTCACCAATTATTTCCCTTACTCCTGAAGTTCTGTAGCATTTGTCAGTTCTTTCCCCTCCTGGCAGAAATGAAAGTCTCCCTTGAAGAAGGGTGGTGGGAAGAAAAGGCTAGAAATGCCTATTCTGTTTCCCTTTGAACCACACAATGACATCCCCACGTGACTTGTGGGGGTAGAGGTGGGGAACAGTCCTCACAACATAGAGTCTTACTGTATATTGAATTTTAAAATTTATTTTATTAAATATTTCCTAATTACATTTTGATATTGTTCCATTAGATTTGAACATTGGGCTACATTGACTAAGTTGAAATTCATTAAGGATAAATGTAAATTCTAGCACTTAGGTACAAAACATCAAATTAATAAATGCAAAATAAAAATAAGTGGTTAGTTCAGATGGTTTGAATAAAATATTTTTTGGATTTTACTAGCCCATAAGCTTAACATGAGTCATTTTGATGTTCCATTCATAACCTTGTTGCAGTTTTAGGCTGTGTCAATATAGGTAGAGTTGCCAGAAACATGAAAAGATTAATTTCAGTGTATCCTGCTTTTGTCAGTACTCATCTACAGTGTCCAAATCTTAGTTCCAAGGTTTAAAAAGGATATTGACAGTGGATAGAGCATCGGAACTGAAGTCAAGAGGACCTGAGTTCAAATACAGTCTCAGTCCAAACACTTGACACTTACTAGCTGTGTGACCCTGGGCAAGTCACTTAACCCCAATTGCCTTAAAAAAATTAAAAAAAGGATAAGTTGAAGAATGGTGAGAGCAGGGCTACCATTATGGTTGGAAAGCCTTATTCTAAGTCACATGAGGACCAAGCAAAGCAACAGAACATAAAAGACTTGAAAAAGAAAAGACCCAAGGTGGACATGATGGCTTCAATTATATGAAGAGATGTTATTTGGAAGAGATTTCTATTTTTCCCAGTATAGAACAAAGAACTATAGGTAAAGGATCTAAAGAAGCAAATGTTCACTTGTTCACTTGGAATCAGAGGAAAAAAACTACTCCTTAAAAATTAGAGCAATCTGAAAAGGGGGTGAGGGAGGACAAGAAGGGGGAGGAGAGAGAGACAGAGACAGAGAGAGAGAGAAAGAGAGAAAGAGAGAGAGAGAGAGAGAGAGAGAGAGAGAGAGAGAGAGAGAGAGACAAAGACAGAGACAGAGAAAGAGAGGCCTTCAAGCGAATGAACATTTTCAAGGAAACTTTTCTCAACTATTTCTCAACATTTCTCAACTATTATAGCTATCAATTATATAACTCTTTAATGTTTAGATACTCCTTTAAAATATTCTTTCATTTTATGGTCATAAAAACAAAACAAAATAAAACAAAACTGAGAGATAGGTACTGTTCTAGTTGAGGGAACTGAGACTGATAGAGATTCAGTGACTTGTCTAGTATCACATAGCTAGTAAGTATCTGAGGTTATGTTTGAACTCAAAAATGTTGTGATATAATATGTTAAATTCAAATATGTCTTCCTTTTCTATATTTTCCCTATATATTTCAAAAATATATCAAGGGTTGTTGAGGTCTCTACCAAATGTCAAATTCATTGATTTTGTTACAATTAGTCCCAATAATGCTATAGTTACGAGGTGCCTTTTCATGAGGGTGCTACTCAACCAGTGTATTCTAAATGCATACCCACTCTACCACTGATGTAATATATATTTATTGGAGAGTGTTCCATATTTAAAAAAATATATATTTTTCTCTCTTTCATACCAGTAAATTTCTTTGCTTTTAGCTAGTTCTAGCAACTGGCAATTGCATGTGAATGCAGTAGTAAGTGTGTTTAAGTTATCATTTAAGTAGTGTTGACTCTGAGAACACCTTGACCCCAGGGTCAAATTTCCTTAAAGCACCTAATCCTTAAGTGAAGGTGAGAGAAAGGAAGCTATTAAAGAATCCCTACATCACTCCTCTTCTCAAAACCCTCCTGTTGCTCCAAATTGCTTATTGAGAAAGTGCAAGTAATTCCTTACTTAAGACCTCCCACAATCTGCCACCACTCTTAACTTTCCAACTTTAAAGCCCAGGACTCTGAAACATAGTTAATGTTCTAGCCAAAGTGGAGAGCTCACATAATCATCATTTTTTTCTTCTCTTCCATCATTTATTGACATAGTTCTCAACTCCTGAAATGTCCTCACTGATGATTTACATCTTTGAAAATTATCCTTCCCCTTCAAATAAAGTCCTTCTCCTTCAAGGCATCCTTGATTCTCAGATATGAAATTATCTTAATTTCTCTACTCCTATCAAAGTATGTTATATCTCCATTTTGATGGATTATCACATTCTACAAAGTAGTTATTTTTTGGTTAATACCACAGGTCTCAACTTTTTCAGTTTTCAGATTCCTTTCAACTTAAAAAAAAATATTTAGGACCCCAGAGTTATTTCATTTATGTAGTTAGCTCAACAAATATTTACTGTTTAGAAATTTAAACTAATGATATTTAAGATACTTATTAATTTACTTGAAGTAACAATGAACTCATTTTGTTAACATAATATATTTTATGAGAAATCTGTGTTTTCCAAAATAAAAAAAAGGGAGAGAATGGCAGAGATTAGAGATTCACCAACGCTTGGTAAAGTCCATTCCATTTTGGAAGTTATTTTTCCTCTCCACATAAAACTTAAATTTACCTCCTTATGACATTCATTCATTATTCCTCGTTCTGCCCTCTGAGATCAAACAGAAAAAAAAAGTTAATCCATTCTGTACATAGTATTATCATATATGTATATATTTATTTATAAATATACATAAATTTGCATATATATAAATATATATACATACATCCATACATATGCTGTACTAGATTCTTTCATCTGAAAGGTCCACAGGAACTATCTTAAATAGATTCTTATGCCTCTCACTGAAAGCTCATATTGTACTTGCATATAGTAGGTCCTTAATAAATGGCATTTTAAAAATTATATCTTGGTTTTACTACCCATTAGAAAATTAGGGACACGGTACTGTGTATTTTAAAAGTGTCTTATTTTGCTATGTGTGTATACACACATGCATATATATATATATATATACATATACATTCAGAATTCTCAGAAGGTGAAATGCAAGGTGATATTTAAAATGAATGAATTTATTGATGAAAAAAGTACTAAGCTCTTCCAATACACCAAGCATTGTGCTAAAGGTTGTTAATGCAAATAAAAAAATAATATCTTTATCTTTAGAGAGCAGACATTCTCAAAGGAGATAATAACACATTTTTAAGAAAGTGGTAGTTAATGTGGCCTATTTTGATCTGGAAAGGTTAAAACACTTATGAGTGCAGTCATAGAACTGCAAGTTGACAGGAAGGTGGCATAATCAATTTCAAAATATTTAAAGTTTGAATCGTTGTTAGACTTTCTAGATAAAGAAACTAAGACCTAGGAAGATTACCTGATTTGGCGAAATGTTGTAGAACAGTTTGAAACTCTCTTGTTAGCTACAGCACCTTGGAAACAACCTTGCTCATGAGCAACAACCATTCCTCTGATCCCTATAGGAATTATATTAATTGATTAGAATGTCAACTCACTGAGAGAACAGATCATCTTGTTTTCTTATGTTTGTATCCCCAGCACCTTATACAGTGTTTGGCTTGTACTAAGGACTTAATAGATTTCGATCTCTCAGTGTGTCTCTGTCTCTCTGTCTATCTCTCTCTTGGTTTCTGTCTGTCTTTCTCTCTATCTCACTCTCTGACTCTGTCTTTGTCTCTCTGTCTATGTTTCTTTTTCTCTTCTCTCTCTCTCCTTGTCTCTCTCTTAACTCACAAATCCAGTACACTTCCCATCATACCATGCAGCTTTCCCTTAAAGTGCAGACAGGCAGTCAATCACTAAGCAAGTATTGAGCACTTGATAGGAGCCAAGCACTGTGATAAATACAGAGGATAAAAAGAAATTGAAAAACCCAAACCTTCTTCCTACTGTCAAGGGAGAATAAATTCCAAGTAAAAACAAAAAATAACATGAATTTATTGTAGATCTAGATTATGTACATCCTTTTAAAGTACAGTGTCCAAAGAAATCAATCTGAATGAGCAGGTACTACGTGTAGTTAACTGGGAACCAGGAAAGCTCTCCAGAAGATAGAATTTGAGTTTGTCTACAAGGAAGCCAGGGAAGCTAGGAGGTAGAGATAAAAAAAAGGGAAGCGTGGAGGCACTGGGGATAGACAATACAAATACAGGTACTTAAGATAAGAAGTGTAATTAATGTAGATAAGCAAATAGGCCAAGGTAGTGTGTCAAGGGCCTTGAAGTATAAGAAGATTGTAACTGAGAATTGTAGAGAAGAAATGGGAAGGAATTAAAAAAATAAGAGAAAAGTGATTACTTCACAGTCCTTCTATAGGCTGCCTTTGCTGATTCCTTAGGCTATATTATTATTTTTGACAGTGTTAAACATCTAGACGTGGGATAATAATTTGCATGACAAATGAACATTATAATAGATTATCCTTTTCTTTAATCTTTCCCATTCCATATCATTGGAGGAATTATTAATTTAGAGCTGTGTGAAAATATTATACTAGGCACCAATCCAGATATAAAGGTACAGAAACTAAGATTGCTGATTTTCATTCATGACTTCTTGACTTTAAAAAATAATCATTTCCATTCTTAGTAAAGAGTGAGGGTTTTTTTTCCATTTTCTTAAAAGAATTCTAGTTCATTTGAAATTAAACCGTATATAACAAATCAGTAAAAACACCGAGTTTGTAGATGTTTTTGAATAAGTCTCATTAGCAGATTAAGGATACAATTTAATTCTACATTTTGTTTTTTTCTATATATTTAAATGAAAATACAAAAGTTTGTTTTCATTGAGATGATGGGTATTCTTGTAAGATTAAATATTTATCCAGTAGCCCTTCTCGTTCTATTAAAATATATTTATACCTGTAAGTTAAAAATGCAATATAACTTTAAAAGATATGACACTACCTTAAAAGTCCCTTTTAATGGACTTCTAAATCATGAAGATCTTTTTTTGGTGAGGACTCACCCTATATCAGTCGGTTCTTAAAATAATTAAATTGAGTTGGTTAAAAAAAAGGAAATTCCTGACTTTTAATAAAAAAGTATGACTAAAAGCTATCATTTTAGAGATAATGCAACAAATATTAAATATGAATATGATGCTGGTTGTCAAAAACTCAAATACATTTTTTTTGGAAAACTAGGAAAAAAAATAACAGTAAACAGATCTTTTTTTCCACTCACCTGATCCATTTTACATAGACAATTAGCAATCAGTGAAAAATTATAGGCTTTCAAAAAATAGAATGAATGCCTAAATAAAAACAATGAAATACATAAAACATGACAAACCAGCCACAGCTCCCAAACTGGACCCATTAAAATATACAAAGGAGTATTTTACAATGGACTAAGAAATGACTGAGATGAATTTATTTCCATTCCTGAAAGGAAAGTGTGGACTAATGAATCAGTGAGTAGGTCCCTCTGATCATCACAAAATCAAGAAATACTACAAGGTGAAGGAGGAAAAATGAGACTAATTAAGAGAAGCAATGATCTTTACTGTGACAGTTGTAAGAGATATGAGTGGTGGTTTCTTTTTGCAATCTTTGCAGCAATTGAGGATATGGTAAAGGCATAATGTTCATATGAGATTTGGGGAAAAGATTGAGCTGTCTTCTCTTTTGTTTCCTGGATGTATCACCATGTTTCTGATTTTTGAGGGTGAAAATATCTCATTACCCTCATTCCTCCTCCTTCTCCCCTTGTTTCTTGTTCCTTTTCTTATCCTCCTTCATATTTTCCTCTTTCTCCTTTTTATATTCTATCTTTCATCACAACTTACAATACTCCCTGGATAAAAGTCATACACAGCCACCAATTCCCTCAAATCAAATCATTCAAGCATTGAAGGACATATCAGAATGTTCCCCACCACACCTCTCTGTCATAAACTTGTGGAACCCAAATCCACTGTCCTTGAATGTTTTTATTTTTTAAAATAAATTTGTATATTTGTTTATTTTTTTTCCAGCATGGCAGGCAAGATACCTACAACAGTATTTACAAAAAACTTTCCACCATCAATGAATATGGAACAATCATACTTGGATACCAATATTTATTTCCTAGATGTTCCAAAAAAAGATGCAGACATAAGAGAATAATGAAAAAAGTTGGAAAAAAGAAACCTGAATCATATGAATGCTAGAATTAACACAATTACAAGTGAAAAGAGGCATCAATTTTTAAGACATCTGAGACTAAGGAAGACTGTTGTTCAATCATTTCAGTTGTGTCTGTCTCTTTGTGACCCCATTTGGAGTTTTCTTGTCAAAGATACTAGATTGTTTTGCCATTTCCTTCTGCAGAAGGAAGATGTCTGGGGTATAATATATATACATATATATATATATATATACACATATATATGTATGAATATGTATAATGTAGTTTCTATTATTAATATTACATTTAACATATATAATTAATAGTATATATATGTATATGTATATGCATATA
The DNA here is from genome assembly GCF_900497805.2 of Vombatus ursinus. Taxonomy (NCBI): domain Eukaryota; kingdom Metazoa; phylum Chordata; class Mammalia; order Diprotodontia; family Vombatidae; genus Vombatus; species Vombatus ursinus. The sequence continues at coordinate 476,560 of NW_020953941.1, forward strand.
TATTTGTGCAAAGGATAGGTACAGGAATGATAATCTTATTGCTACATGGAACTTCTAAGTGAGAGAATTCCTCTGTCAGTTGATGTTAGCACTTTTGCTTTAAGTAATGGTCTTAGAGAGCTTAGCTGCCTAGAATACTGAGAAGTTAAGTGACTTGCCAAGATTTAGAGAAACAATATGTTTCATATGTAAGACCTTGGTGCATATAAGAATATCAACAACTATTGATCTATATGCTTAATTTCCCATCTATAAAAACGTGATTGATAACAATTTACACTTCGAATAAGAACATCCTTCATACTTTCCTTCATAGGGAATGGACAGGTTCACATGTGTTATGCCACAGCCATTCTCTTTTGCAATCATAGAGGTGACTGCAAAGTATAAAATTCAAACTACTTCAAAAAAATAGAACAATCCAAATCAACAGGCATTTGTTAAGTGCCTAGTATACCTCCAGTCAACTGTTGTAACTTTTCAAGTGGTACAGCAAGATTCTAACTTAATGTTCTCTCAGTAGGGTCTGTCATGTATCCATCCAACCTATACAAAGTTTCTTGATATATAAAACATCCAAGATACCCCCTGAGAATTGATATCAAGTAAGGCATAAAATAAGGAGACGTATGCTCACCAGTTCTGGTCACCATTGTCCTGAAGGACAATCAGAAGAGAAGCCAAGTTGAAAGGGGGATTCCCTTTAGATGCTGAGGTCTTAACCATATTCTTTTTTTTTTTCTGAATGACATTATATTCCTTGCATCAAACCTCAGAACACTATAGAACTTTCTGGGTAAGTTACATCATAAACTTTAAAAATTGATCTAACCATATAGACAGAATGAGGAATAAACAAAGAAGCATACAAACAAACAAGCAGATAAATGAAGGATGTCTTTCATTTAGATTATACCATGAATGGAGAAAGATTTCCTGGGTAATGTAAACATCTTCTCATCTACTTATATCTTTCACTGTAATTAGATCAATCTTTATTGTAAACACAAATACACATATACACTGGCAAAGGCTGGGTTACCTTTTGGAAATTTAATGCCTTTTAATTTCCTCAAACTTCTGCAAATAAGGGTCTATCTTATTAATATAATTTTCAAAATGCAGTTTGCCATTAGCTTTATTACCCCTTTAGACAGAAGCTTTATCTTTGTAATACAAAAAGGAAAAGAAAAAAAAGTTAAAGTATTGTTGTATAGAATATCACATTCAATTAAGGACAATCATTGAAAACATTATCTAGAACCAGAAGGAATGATAGTTGGCATGTAGTCTAACACGTCCCCCATTTTCTGATAAATAGTGATGGTAAAGAAAAATGACCTATTTAATATCACATAGCTAAAAATAAACAGAATCAGAATCAAAACCTTGGTTTAGTCATGAAGTGTCCCTTCACTAGACATTTGGATTAAATAGTAAGAGGAAACAATTCAATATGCCTAAGGCCACAGGTAAGGGAATGGGTGAGTGGGTAAAATGGGGATGTTTGAATTGCTAGGATTGACTCTGTATGGAACAGAAAGATAGACATAGACACAGACAGAAGGAAAGTGACAGTAACAAGGACAGAGACAAAGAAGAAAGTGACCATGACAGTTACAAAGACAGGAAGAAACAGAGATAGAGAGGTAGAGAATCAGACAGAGACAGACCAAAACAGAGATGGCAAGAGAAAGAGAAATCCAATGAAGGAAATTGAAGACATATGAGTAAACAAATAAAATTTACCTAAAAGCAAAAGCAGCTCATTAAACAATTCAAATAATTCAAACCAATTTAATTCTTCTACCTTCTTGAAAGGAAATATAGTATAATGGAAAGTGTGGAGACTTTACATTATAACTCACATAGATTTGAATGCCACCTGTAAAAATTGCTATTTGTAATTTTGTATTATTTTTGTACTATGATTACAATTTTTACTATTAAAAATCACTTTGACTCTCTCTGACTTCATTTCCTCATTCATAAAATTGAAATAATTAACCTGTATCCATTATCTCACTGAGTGGGTAGAAGCAGCAAAGAACGTAATCTATGTAAATGGTTTTGAAAACCTTAAAAATGCTTTTCCAAATATCAGGAATTCTTAATCCTTCAGTGCTCAACTTAGTTGCCACCTTCTCCTTGGAGTCTTCACATCATACCTAATGTTCTACTTACGTGAGCATATGTTGTATTTCTTTACACACCCCTAGGCCTGTAAAAGAATGTAAGCTTAGTCATTCCTTAAAAATGCCAATTCTGAAGGGAACATTAGAAGAACATTATAAGAAATCCATTCTAACTTGTGTCTGAAAAAAGGATCCCTCCTAAAATATACCTGGGAATTTATTCAGCCTTTCTTTAAAGATCTCCTTCCAAAGGCAACTCACTTTCCTTTTCAATAGCTCTTTAACTTTTGGTAATTTTTCCTCATATTGGGAAAAAATTTGTTTGCAACATCCACCCCAAAATCCTACATCTATGCTATGATTTCAAGCTAAATAAAAGAAGTGCACTACTTCTTCCACAAGAAGCTTACAGTTACTTGAAGGCAGCTCTCAGTTCATCACTTCCCTAGGAGAAATATCATAAGTTATTTAAATTACTTTTTAGGTAACACAATAGAGAAACCATCAACTCTCTTGGTTGCCCCATTTGGGACATTCTGTGACCAATCAGGGTCCATGTGAAACCTAGGATGGAGCACAATACTCTGAATAGGGTATAAACAAGAAAGAATATAAAGGACTGTTCCTTTCATAGTCCCAGATACAGGAGTGGGGAACCTGTGGCCTTGAGGCCATGTGTGGCCATCCAGGTCTTCAAGTGCAGCCCTTTGATTGAATCCAAACTTCACAGAACTTTAACAAATGGATTTATTCTGTAAAACTTGGACTCAGTCGAAAGGCTGCACTTGTGGACCTAGAGGGTCACACATGGCCTCAAGGCCGCAGGTTCCCTACCCCTGTAGAGACTATGCTTCCCTTAAATAAGTGTGAGAATACTTAACTTTTTTTTGTCACATAATATTATTGATTTATATTTAATTTTCAGTTTGCTGACTTATCCTTTCCCTGTTTTTCTGCAAAGTAAAAATCTATATAAACATTTTGTGTTTCTGAAGTACATTCATTTGAAAATAAATAATAACAACAAGAACAAAAGGGGAAGAACTGATTTAAAGAAAAATACTATAGTCCAGTGCTGTGAGTCATACTTACTTTTGTTGTTGTTAGGTTGAATCTATGATTTTATCACTGTAAGGAATTCTTAGTGAGGATCACTCCTTTTCAATACATATGGATAACTGCACTAGACATTGTTTTAGAATTCCCTGAGTCCTTGAAAGCTTCAATGAATTGCCCAGGTCTACACTATGTGTCAGCACTGGGGCTTGACCCCATGTCTTCCTTGCTTTGAGGCCACATCTCTCCTCACTTCCCAACATTGTCTTTCAATTTTTATGCAGTAGGTACTTAATGCAATATGTACTTGTATGCAGTAAGTACCTAATATGTGACTAAGTCTATACTAAAAACTTGGATAAAAAAGATAATTCATGCTCTCAAAGATCTTATTTTCTAATAATCAAGAAATATTTAGAGAGTAGTGTTACCCCGGAAAGCATACTTTGCTTTGAATAGTTACAGGAATAATGAGGAAGTCACAGGGCAGTAGAGAGCCATTCCTTTCCAGTAGCAGTGGTTGTATTCATTTTATAATCATTATAGAATCAAAAATGAGAGATTACTACAAATTATAATAGTAGTAATATATTAAAAGGAGTGTTTATTTGGGGTAGAGAGCTTTTTGGCACTTCTAGTTAAAATACAATTCTTATAACACTATTGGTAAAACTCCCTCCCCGCCCCCCCCCCATCTTTCATGACTCAGTGTCCTGTTTTGTGCTTTGGCCAAGACATGCAGGTATCTCAGTCTGTCCGCATTTGAGTAAAAGGGTCAAGAGGTCACTTGGAAAGGACATGTCCACAAGTACTTGAGTTACCACTCAGAATAAATGTGTTGCATAACTCTTGTTCATCTTATTTTGAGAATTTGAAAGCTTTTCCAAATCTCCATGTGGATACTAGTTTAGGAATAAATTTTAATGAGTAAAATATGTCCTGGGTTTAGGGCTAGAGCAGTTACAGCAAGAAGGGACCATTAAATTCCTGTATCTTCCAAAATAGAGTCCACATACTGAATGTTTACCTATGTATTATTTCTGACGGTTTTAGACATTTTATAAGGGAACAATATCACAATGGGGAAGCTATTGTTTTTCTCCTTACCTTTCTAGAAAACTGAATTTTGTTTCATTTAAATTACAAAGGACTTGAAAGTTGCCAGAGAATTCTCTGTTAATCTGGAGTTAATCTCCAGATTTTACAAGTCAGGAAATAAAAGCTCAGAGTGAGGAGTGACTTTTCAGTGTCACATGCCTATCAAATGTCAGAACTGGATTCAAACTCAGGTTTTAGGGCCCATATACAATGTTCTTTACTCCAAACAAAAAATAGAGTTTATCAAATGTTCCAAAGGAAAACAACACTATTTCTTCTTTAATTATGACATGCTGTTATTTTTTTTTTCATGGATTTGAATCTGAGATGTAAGTGTGTGGTTATTTTAATAGAATGCCCTTTTTGTGTGAACTATTTAATGAGATAAAAATAAAAAAAGACCAAAGTGGTATCTGTATAAAAATTATGGAGATGACTAAAAACTCATTAGGTTACATACATTTCTCCCCTTAGTTGAGGATTTCTTAGTCTTTTTATATGCCAAATATTTCATTGTCCATTGGTGTAAATTATAAAACCTTTTTTAGAATGTTGTTTTGAAATAATTGAAGGAATTTTTTTAAAATCAGGAATTAGTTGATACAGAGATAGCTTTTCTCATCCTAGTTCATGGATTCCATGATATCTATTCATTGTCTTTTTCTATGTATGTAGATTCCAAGTCAAGAAGCCCTGCTCTAGTACAATGTGTCTTCAGGGTAGATAAAAGGAACTGCCATGATGGAAATATCCTGGAATCAGGAGACATGGATATAATCCTGACTATTGTAAAATTTCTTTCATGATCTAATGTAACTCTCAATCACTCAGAGCCTCACCTTCCATATCTAAAAAATGGTGGATAAAAATCACCCATATGACTGGAATATAATAATCAGGTCAGACAATATATGAGAAAGGGCTTTGGAAAATTTCAAGTGCTATACCAAAGTACTCACTGTAACTGAAATCTTGTCAAACAAAAGAGTCAGTCAGTCAATTCCCAAGTTTGCTCCATAGTTGTTGATGTTAGGGGAGTAGGTATAAATAGAAGTTGTGTGTTTGACATGTTTTGTGGTATTAAGAGTCATCTGACTCTTATATAGGGATAGAATAGGGAAGAAAGGAGTGAAGAGAAATATAAAATATGATGGGATGAAGGGAGATAAAAAAAAATTATCTTACATTATCATATATAACAAGGTAGATTCATCCCTGATTGATGTTCACTCATGAAAACCAAACCTGGAGCATGAAATCTTGACTTCTCCCTGGGTAGTCACTACACAAAGATGTGAAATCCTGTGGTGTCTCAAAAGAGGATCTCAAGACTGTCTATTGCCCCAAGCCATCCCAACACTGTTTTTTGCACCACTTGAGAGACAATGGTCTTATTCAGGGTGATAAGAATTCATTTGAATTGCAAGAGGATTTGTCACCTTGAAATCTGCCTTCTCTCCCAGATAGGATCCCAGAGAACACAAACAGACACTTTAAGTCCCAGGCTAGAAGACTAGACATTAGTTTTTTAAGCTGAAAAAAAAGTCTTCTAAGACACTTTTGTCTAGCACTCTCTGCTTTTAATGGTACATGTGGAACCAGGGAATGCATTCCCAGAGGCATTTTGAAGCAGCCAGATTTTTAGACTATTTAGAGTACAGCAGCAAACTTTAGTGTAGGGGGAAATATTTTTTTTTCCTTTTTGTTTCTTGGTTCCTGTCAGGATTCTTCATGAATATGAATATCAGACACTAAACTTTTGGCATTCAAAGTCCTTTACTCAAAAATGTACTTAATATCTTACTTATATAATATGCAGCATACTAATATATATATATGTATTAATATATATTACAATTAATAACACCTCCTTAATAAAATTTCAAAAGAACATCGGGAGATTCCATGTCAACAAAGCTTTTTATGACATGATACAAAGAGATACTGAAATTTTCAGCTGGGTTTCTTCTCCCCTCCCTGCAATTTGTCAATTACAACAATACCTAGGGACAGAAACTCACTTTTAAAAAAACAATTCATACAAAACTCATTGGCATCTGTTTTTATTCCCAATATTCTAAAGTAACTGCTGTCTTGAATACTGACCGTAGCATACTTGTCAACAAATCATTCTTACATGACTTCTGCAGTATTTGACTCAACTGAATGTTCTTCTCCTCTATTATATCTCTAGGTTTCTTTTTTTTTTAATTCTGTGATACATCACATTGTCTTGGTTTTCATTCCTCTCTTGCCACTGTCTCTAACATTTATTATCTCAGACAGTCTTCCACTTCCTGATGCCTTACCATAGATGCTTTTTTTCCTTTACCCTCTAGTAGCTCCCTCTCCCTTCAAATCTTTTATATTGTCTTCTGTCTGAAAATCAAAATCCCATTTCTGTGGATGATAACACAATTTTATCTCCAGGCCAAACCTGTTTCCTGAACTTCAGATACTCATTTCCAATTGTTCCCTAGGTATCTCCCTCTGCATGTCTTATGGTTGCATTAAAGTAAACCTTTTCAAAACTGAATTTGTACCTCCTTTTTTTTTATTCTGATTTACTTATTTTAGTCAGTTGTGCTCCCATTATCCTATTTTAGAAACTTTAGTGTTCATTGTTGAGGTTTTCTTAGAGTACTACACTTGAACTCAGCAAGATTATCTTTGCTCAAATGTTTGCTAGCTCTGTGGTCAATCTGGTGATAGAAGGATAAATATATCAAATGTGTCTAACCCTCCATTACCACTTTGGGCCAAGGATTCCATCTAACCTTGATGGGACCACCAGGCAAACCTCATGACTAGACATCCACCTAGCTACCCTGTGAATTCATACTTATCTCCAGTTCAATTGCAAAGATTCTGCTGTTCCCATTGCCCCACCCTGCTCAAGAGAATGTATTTAGCTTTGGATTGATACCTGTATGGAACTGAATTGACTGTGGGTGAATACCTTAAAAAATCCTTAAGTCTTGGTATTATTTATTTACATAGCAGTAATATTTAGTTTGTGTGTGTGTGTGTGTGTGTGTGTGTGTGTGTGTGTGTGTATACTTTTACAGGGTGGTCAAAAAGTCTTAGTGCAGACATTGACTTTTGGTATACCCAGTACATATGCATGTACTGGTTATTTTGGTTACATGAACCCTGCTGAGTAAAATGAGCAGAACTGGGAGAATATTGTGTGATGATCAACTATGATAGACTTAGCTCTTCTTAGCAATATAATGATCCAAGACAATTCCAAAAGACTCATGATGGAAAATGCTATCCACATCCAGAGAATGAATTATGGAGTCTGAAGGTACACACAAAACAGATGCCAAATAACTGGTAAGAAACATTTATGATCAAGAAAAAAAACAAATACCACAATTGTCATATCCAAAAAATATTTCTTATTCTATGCATTTAGATTAACATCTCTGTGCTATGAGGTATGTAGCATGTTTCATCATTCCTCAGGAAGCAAGGTTTATTATTTCATGTGTCAGAGATATTAAGTCATTCATGTACTAGAATATACATATTCATAGTATTTCTCCCAAATAGAATGCAAGTTAATTGAGGGGAGAGACTCTTATTTTATATTTATACTCTCAGACATTAGTATAGTGACTGACCTGCCTCATGGCATTTTTGTTATGATCAAATGAGATAATGTTTCTAAAAAGATTATATATTGTTTAAAAACAATATATAAATGTGCATTATTATCATTATCATTTTCAGTATCATGGTTATCACTATTTCCTTTCCCATAACCTCCTGTATTGAATATTCTGCTTCTGAATTATCCACCACATTCATCTAAATCTATTCTTACTGACATCACCCTCTTATAGTTTCCCATTCCCATGAACTTGACTTAGTGCATTAGCTTTTTTAATAGGTTTCTCAAACACTTTTCTTACCCACTATAAAGCATCTTTCAAAATTATGACCCATCAACTTTCTTTATTCATTAATCTTATCATATCATTGTATTCAAGGGTTTATCAAGGTACTTGAAGAAAACCTGAACACTGTATACCAATTTATAACATTCCAAAATTTAAGGGGCAGGCAAAAGAGAATATGAAATATCAAGGCTTTACCCTTTTCAGATGTAGAATAGTCACATTTTCATCATTTCAGATTTTGAATTTATCATTTTATAAGTTGTAAAGGATGGAATAAGTGAAGAATTCACACAGTGTGTGGCTTTTGTGAATATTATAGTGTATGCAAAACTGAGTTTAGAAAGTCAATAAAAACAGTGCTTAAACTTCTTTACTCATTTCTATAGTGTGAAAGAGCTCCTTGTCTAAATTTATGAAATTCTAGTGTTTAGCTTTTGAATGGCTGAAATATCAAAAACGTAGTGTCCTTTCAAATAAACTATCCAACTCTGTAGTCAAGATCTAAGGAATCATTCTTGGCAGAGAAGAAGAGAGTCAACTGTGGGGACAAAAAAAAAAAAACCAACACAGAACTCTGCTCTTGCGAAGGATTTTTTTTTTTTTACTTCTTTTCCCTTCTGCTCTTCCAGAGTACAGAAAGAAGAGATGATGATGTTGGGGCTGGTGGTTTTCCTTCTCCTTCTCTGCTTGCCAAGACAGAGAATATTTAGATCAAAGTAAACAGAGGGAAAATAAATGTGAATCTGTTCTAGGAGAGTACTCTAGACCATTTTGAAAGAAAGGACATAATAGGTAAGAACTTTGGGAAACAAATATCAAGACTGGCACTGAAATATGGCATAATATTAATGGGAAATTCAATTACCCTATAAAACCATAAGAGCTTTCTTTATGCCACAATTATTTACATATGCATTATACATATATATGCAGGTATATATACATGTACATATGCATATACATATATATATATTTACAAACACATAAGTACATATTAATGACATTGCCTTCAGCTTCAAATCTTCCTGGTTTCTATAGAAAAACAAATGAATTTGTAAATTTTAGAGTTATTGAGCACAAGTCTTTTAAATATCCAACTCAACATTGAGTATCAAATCTTTGAGGAACAACTTTTGGAAATTGCTTTGAGATTGTCCTGTATAGACCCATGTTGATTTTTTTTGCTTCTTTTTTCTTATATATTTTTAATTAACAAGAATTTATTTATCACCTCAGTTATCTCCCTTTTCCATTGGGAAAAAGCAAGAAAAGGAAGGAAAAAACAAATAACTGGGAAGAAACATTTATGATCAAGAAAAAAAACAAATACCACAATTGTCATATCCAAAAAATATTTCTTATTATAGAATAAAGATTAACATCTCTGTGCTATGAGGTATGTAGCATGTTTCATCATTCCTCAGGAAGCAAGGTTTGTTATTTCATGTGTCAGAGCTATTAAGTCATTCAAAGATAAAAAAGTTCAAATTGAGGAGTCATGAATATTCAATATTTCACCTGAAGAAGATTCAGGAGTTTTAGCATACCATAAGTATGTTATGAGATAGAAGTACAATAAGGAAAGGGAAAAAAATCCAATATAATTATAAACTGCTATAAGAGGTATATCTACAATTAGTGAGGTGGTATTTCAACCGAACTCATCCCTGATCAGATTGCACCTGGACTACTGTGCTCACTCCTGGGTTTCACTTTTTACTGGTAATATTGACAAGCTATATAACAATCTGATAATGGTAACCACAATGGTGAAGAACTTCAAGACCATGACTTACAATGACTGGTTGAAGAAATGGTATATTCTTACTGTTTTCCTGTAGGAAAGGAAACTTGAGGGATGAGCATAATTGCAGTCTTCAAGAATTTGAAAGTTTTCTCTTTTTTGTAAATAGTATTTTATTTTTTTTTCCAATGAGATATAAAAACAGTTATCAACATTCATTTTTATAAGTTTTTGAGTTCCAATATTTCCTCTTTCCTTCCTTGCCCTCCCCACTCCCAAGACAGCAAGCAATCTGGCATAGGTTATACATGTGCAATCATTTTAATCACATTTCTACGTTAGTCATTTTGTGAAAGAAGAATCAGAACAAAAACAGAAAAACCGTGAGAAACAAGAAAAAAAATGATAATAATATGTCTCAATCTACCTTCAGACTCCATAGTTCATTCTCTGGATGTGGATAGCATTTTCCATCATGAGTCTTTTGGAATTGTCTTGGATCATTATATTGCTAAGAAGAGCTAAGTCTATCATAGTGGATCTTCACACAATATTCTCCCAGTTCTGCTTATTTTACTCAGCAGGGTTCATGTAAGTCCAGGTTGTTATGAAATCTGCCTACTCATCATTTCTTAAAGCACAATAGTATCCCATTACAATCATATACCACAATTTGCTCAGTCATTCCCCAATTGATAAGTGTCCCCTCAATTTCTAATTCTTTTACAGAATACACACACACGCACACACACACACACACACACACACACATACACCCCTCCTATAAATATTTTTGTACATGTGGGCCCTTTTTCTATTTTTATCATTTCTTTGGGATGAAGAACTAGTAGTACCAACTAGTAGCTGGATCAAAGGAAATGCATAATTTTATAGACCTTTGTGAATAGTTCCAAATTGCTATCCTGAATGATAGTTGGAGAAGTTCACAACTCCACTAACAATGCATTAGTATCTCAATTTTCCCACTTCTTCTCCACTATTTATCATTTTCTTTTTTTGTCATGTTAGCTAATCTGATAGGTGTAAGGTGGTACCTCAGAGTTGTTTTAATTCACATTTCTCTAATCAATAGAGATTTAGAGCATTCTGATTTGACTATATGTTGCTTTAATTTCTTCTAAAATCTGCATGTTCATATCCTTTGACCATTTGTCAATTGGGAATGACTTTTATTCTTATAAATGTGACTCAGTTCTCTATCTATTTGGGTAATGAGAACTTTTTCAGAGACACTGGCTTTAAAGAAAAAAATTGTTTCCCAGCTTTGAGAAAGCATTTCTTAATCAAAAGATTTTAGATTTTATTCAAAGCATGTAGAACTAGGAAAATGAGTAGAAGTTCAAAGATAACAATTTTGGTTTTCATGGAAGGAATAAATCCTTACTGAATACGGTCAATCAGAGGTTGAATGGATTACTTCTGGATATAGTGACTTCCTTCTTCTCTCAAAGAGGTCTTTAAACAAAAGCTGAATAACCTTTTGTCATGGATATTGTGGTGATTAAAGCAATCTATTGTCCTTTTGTTCAGTATTCCTTATCTATAATTCTATGATTCCTTTTACCAGGGCTCATTGATACAACATAATTATTTAACATTCTTCTAGTCCTTATTCATAATCCAATCAATATCCAGATTGAAGTCTAACTAATTTCTTGCCCTGAGCAAAGTTCTTCCAAATCTAGTTCTTCCATCCTAATTCCTCACTCAGTCCCTTTCATAGAGCTCCAGGTACAATTTCAATTTTCTTTTATGAGAGATTTACATTGATTCATAGCAAGACAGTCATCTTGGTGTTGGAAAATCACCTCTAATTATCCATCACAACTTGAAACTCTGACTTTTTTTTCTTTTTCAGAACCTGCTTCAGTACTGTACAAAGGATACAGATTAAACCTCACATTTGTCATTGTATCATTTTAATTTGATTTCTTTGCATGTTAAAATTGTATCTTGTTCTGGTCTACTTGAATTCCTTCCCCTTCTTGTCAGTATGACGGGGTTGGAATCTGAGCCTCAGAAATAAATCCTCTGGCCCCTAGACCACTTCCCACCCTTGGTCCCAACTAGGCTCCATTTCCCACCCTTGGGAATTCTATTACCTTATGGACACCTAATCTCCCCTCCATTTGTCTTGCCTCCCTATGGCCCCTGGCCATTTCCTACCCTTGGTCCTACCTAGGCTCCATTTCCAACCCTTGGGAATTCTATCACCTCATAGACTACTTGGATGCTTCCCACAATCTTTCTTTATATAACGTCCATCTTGTCTCCATTAAGAGGCTCAGATTTTCACAATCTAGCCAATAGCCCACAGATGCTCAGATTCCTTAAGACACTAGCTAATATGGCAAATCTTCAATAAACTTCATTTTCAGCTGCAAGAAGGCTTGGGTCAAATTCTTTCGGGCAGGACCCGGGTATCATGATTTTGGGATTCCAGGACCCTTAACCTCTAGACCACATCAAGTATAGCAAGTTTACAAATCAGTTGAGTATATGTGGTGTTCAAGGAAAACTGGCACCTTTGGTGTGAGGGCTTGCCAACTCTTTCTCAGGGCCTCTCATTCACCTTTAGTGTCTACCTGGAATTCAACTCTCACCTGTGGTTTCAAGAGCTGTAGAATGTGCACTGGCCACACCCCAGTATAACTATATTGGTAGATAGGCTACAATAGGTTGAGGGTACTTGAAGGGCCTCAAACTCATGAGTGAGTTGGGAATGACGGGTGTCTACTTCCAGCATGAGAAGAATTCTCCTCAGAATGGGCTGATGAGAAGAATTCATTCCAAAAGTCATGAGGGCAGCTGAAGCTAGTGCTGTGGAGCATTTTAGAACTTGGTCAGACATCAATGATGCAGTCATCCACTGCATCCTGGACCATCCCTAGACTTCTTGACTTCTTTCTTACTACTGGACTGTAATGATTCTGGAAGAGAGAGTAAGGCTGATGACTTTATGAAACTCTGCCTCTCTCTTTCCCCATCACCTCCCCCATTACTCCCTGCTTTCCTTCACCATCCCACCTCCTGCCCCATTGCATCTGCCTCTCTACCAATCTCATTATTTGTCTCTATATTTCTGTGCTATTCACCTCCACTTCTTCTAAGGTTATTAAAGAATGATTACAGCCCCATTTACCACTGCCATCATGATTGTTCCCAGAGAGTACTCAAAGAATCAGTTGTGCTTGCCTCCTTTTTATAATTCAAGTATTTCACAAATTATCAATTCACATTGAGGCTTAAATGGTTTGATAGGATAACAAGAAAACACATCATTTTCTTTGATCCTTGCAATCCTGAGATATTATTTAATTTATTCAATAAATATTTAATTAGTATAAATTGTATGTATGTATATGTATATATGTATGCATATATATGTGTGTGTGTATATATATGTGTGTGTATATATATATATACATATATATATATATGTATGTATGTATATATACACATACATACACTTACCTGTTCTTGCTACTGGGTTATGCAGAGATCAATGATTTAGACAAGATGAACCCATATCTTTTCAAAGGTATTTCTTGGGGTGATTCTAAGATTCTACTCATGCCAGAAAATTGAGGAATATGAAAACTGACTTTGACAGTATGGTATCAAGTGATAGATCAAGTTCAATGTTATATGTTTTATTTTGATCCTATTATATTTTGTGGCACCACAGCTTCCACATGGCATTCTTCATTTCTGTATTCCTCAGTGTATAGATAAGAGGGTTCGGCATAGGTGGAATCACAGTATACAACACAGAAAACTCCTTCTCATTATTGTTGTCACTGGGAGGTGGCACATAGGTATAGACACAGGGCAGAAAGAAAAGGACTACAACCATGATGTGGGAGCCACCGGTGGAGAGGGCCTTGGGCCTACCCTCTACTGAGTCTGTTCAAAGATTATATAATATGACTATGTAAGATACAAGAAGGACAAGAAAAGTAACCAAGCAAACATCCCATTGTTAGCAATGACCAAGATACTAACAACATGAGTGTTGGTTCAAACCAGTTTCAGGAAGGGTTTCACATCACATATGTAGTGGTCAATCTGATTAGGGCTACAGAAAGGTAACCAACCATGAGCAGGTGGGCAATGGAATGCCAAAAGGCCACTGCCCAGGCAGTCACTATCAGCATGTTACATCTGCACCGGTTCATAATGACTGTGTAGTGCAAAGGTTTACAGATGGCAATGTAGCGATCAAAGGCCATAGATATCAGGATAAACATTTCAACACCTCCCAGCAAGTGAGCAGCAGAAAGCTGAGTCATACAGCAATTAAGGAGATCTTTTTGCTCTTGGCAGCTAAGCCTCTGATCAGTGTGGGGATGATAGTGGAAGTATAGGCCAGATCTGTGAGGGCCAGGTGACACAAAAAATAGTACATGGGTTGCTGAATCAGGTGACTTCATGTGATAGTGATGAAAATGATGAAGTTACCCAGGAAGATTGGAAAATTACAGAGCAAGAAAAATGCAAAACATATTGTCTTCATCTCTTTGGTCAGAAAAAGTCCCAAGAGAACAACTTCTGTGACATTGTTCTGATTTTCCATGTATTTAGAGTAGGTGATGAATATAAATTAGAATATTAATTTATCTGAAATTAGGTGGAATAGGACAAATCATCATTGGTATGTGTTATATTTACAACACATAAATCCATTTTGAGAGAATTTTTAAAACATAAAAGATCTTTTTAATTGGCACACTGATCATAAAATGTTAAACCGAAGTTTCTAACTTTAAGTCATAGAATTCCAAAAAAAAAACTAATATGTAATTATCTCTCTGCTAATACTTTTTCAAGGTAAATATATCCATTTATATCTACAGTTTCAATATCACAACATTACTTGAAATAATATGAACATATCTTAAACTCCTATATGTATATAAGTATATACATATATACATATATATATTCAAATTTGTATGTATGTATGTGTGTACATACGTATATATCCCCACTTCTAGGGACAATTATCATTAATGTATTTTAAAGTATCTGGTTTTAGTTTAACAGTTTTAATAAGGAATACTATAATTGTCAAAATCTAATATGTTTATTATAAGGGAAAAGTAACCTCTCCTATTTAAAAAAAAATCTGTTGGGGGATGATGCAAATGATAAGTAAAGCCAAGTGAAAAAAACAAACAGAAATGTCATGGCATTTGGTATTTGGCAAGGGAGAGAGGGAGGCAAAAGAAGAGGAAGAGGAAGAACATGATGAGGAGGAGGAAAGCATGAAAAGCAGGGTAAAGGCTTTTAAAAAAGGAATAATGATGAGGTCCCTTAGTTCCTCATGTACCTTTGCAAGTTTTTGGGGAAGCAATCTTTCTTCACTTAAGAAAACAAACAAACAAAATGTTACTGTGACTGACAATGATCTATCACCTCAGCATCAAAACTTCTTTTAAAACATAGTAAGGCTGGTCCCTGTGTAGATTTAATCTTGCTGACCATAGCTTTCTAGCTTCATGAAACCTGTTGGAATTTGGATTCTCCAGACAGAGCCTTGGAAAATTTGAATCATATTAATTTCTCCATTTTTTCTCCTTCATGATTAAAGATTTTATATTTTATATTTTGAAACTTTCAGATCAAATGAGTTGAAGGCTATGTATATGTTTTTCTACATAGCTAACTTTTCACTTTTGTAATTTCCTCAATTTATTTTCTTTCTTTCTTTTTAAATTTATTGATGCACTTTGATGTTTAATCACAGACATTTCTCAATTCACTGTTTTCCATTCCTTCGTTGTGGAAACAAAGTACCCCATCCCACTCCTAGCTAGATCTCCAGTGTAAATAAAGAAAGCATTTTCAGGTACATGAATAACATATTTTAATAGCCATCCTAATTTAGAGCCTATCTAATATGAAAAACAAAAACTTTATTACTGTTTAAATATTATTACCAAAAAAACCCCACAGAAATATAAGCTGACCTTGATTGATCCAACGAAGTGATTAATTAGATTAATGACATATTTAAGACCAGTGCTCTCTTCCTAAAAGTTTGAAGGTATCTCAGATTATTCACCTGGCTTATAACTTCAAGGTGGAGATGAGAGAAACCACAGAAGCACTACTTATAGAAAAAAAAAACCAATCAAGTTGAACCAACCATATTCACTATTTGTAGTGTGATACTTTTCTGCAGAGAGAAAAGAGGCATCTGTCTTACCATCTGTTCCTTAGAGCTAATATTGGTCCTTGCCTGGCCCTTTCTTTGTTTTTTGTTTGTTTGTTTTGCTTATTTGTTCCTTAATCTATCTGTTTTTTTTCCTCAGTAGTCCTTGAAAGGAATGTTCCTCTACTCTTGATTTTATCTCAAGTAAATGAATTGTAATTCAACCACAACAAGGGATGGGGTATGACCCAAGAGAAAAAGACAATATTTTCAGTCAATTCACACATTAATTATCCCAAAGCTTTGTGTATAGAAAACTATCCTATAACTACCCAATATCACAGAGCAATAAAACATGCCATCCTAAACTCCAAAGGTAAAGGATATTAACTTGAGCTGCATACTCAAGAGTAGAGTTTCACATGTGTGAGGAAAAGGAAATCTGAATGGATGTTTTAAGATGTAGAGCTGGAAGATGCCTTGGGGCGGTGAAGTGGCACAGTGGATATCATTCCAGTCCTGGAGTCAGGAAGACCCATCTACCCGAGTTTAAATTAAGCCTCAGACACTTTCTAGCTGTGTGACTGTGGCCAAGTCACTTAACCTTGTTCAAGGATGGGAAACCTGCAGCCTTGAGGCCACATGGAAAGTATTTAGCTACAAGACTTTTGAGTACTTCTTCAACTCTAAACCTATGATCTTTTCATCTCTAAAACATCCTTTTAAAGCTTAATAATCAGAGGGATAAAGTGATATTTTCAAAGGCACTCACTTAGCCAATCAGTAGTTTATTGGGGATTCAAATCTAGATCTGAAACAGTGAATTTAAATAATTTATCCATTGCCATATTGTTATAAAAGGTCAATGGTTAGAGTTAAGAGCTAAACCTCTCAGTTTTCAACAGTTTTATTCATTTGTTTTCTATCATATCCCTTGGCTGTGTTCTTTTCAGTCCAAAAATGCTTCCAGTGATGAAATGAATCCAAAGGGGGAAAAATATTACTGCAACATCATTATGAGTCTATAAATGCCTTAAGTAGAGCTCCTCAAAACAAGAACATCTTTCTTCAACCCTAGCCTTAACAAGTAATGTTCCATGTCCTCAACATTGAAGACCTTTAGGCTCAGGAAGACTGTTGGCAGGGTATTTAATAAAAATAAGATTTTTGGAGGTGGGTGACTAGGAATACCTGAGATAGGGAAATAGCAATCTAGGTGATCTAAGTTCATAAACCTATATGGGTTCTGTAGGAAAAAAAATCTTTTAAAGATTATCTTTTCTTTTCTTTTTTTTTTTTTTTTGCTTATTTGTCATGTGTTCATAAACAATATTGAATAAACATTGTTAAAAATGGGGGGAGGTGTTATTAAGGACAATGAAGTCCTGTAATCAATGAGTGCAAATGCATCCAAGAAAACTGACATTATACCATAAAACAAGAAGACAAATCCATTCATAGGAAATGCACTCCCACCAAAAACATACCTGGTACAAAGAAGTGAAAACTGATGTCTGGTCAAGCATTCCCTCCAAATATGGGCTCTTGTTATCTCCCAAGAGAATGGTCCTTTTTTTATCAACAGACAAGGGTGGGAGAAGGTAATTTTTGCCAGGTGACTCCAATTCAATATAAGGGACAGAGGTGGAAATCTGCAAGAGTTCCCTTATTTTCCTGGCTTGGAGCTCAGAAGACAAACAGGTTTTAACGGTATTAACTCCACCTAAAACATTTAGTCCATTAACTTTTTTCTGTGGAGCCATAGAGAAATGTGAATTTAAAGGCTCTGAGGGACTCCTGGGACTTGCTCTCCCACAAGCATTTCCAAGCCATTAAGAAATGTAAGGCATTAAAATAGAAACAAAGATAAATTTTGGAATCAGTCAGTCAATCAGTCAGTTGGTCAATCAAACATTTATTAAACATCTAATATCTATCAGACAAGACTGCACAAAGGAGAAAAAATGGTATCATGCAGTAACTACCTCAGGATCAGGAAGATCTCAGTTCAAGTTCAGTCTCCAGCAGAAATTGCCCATGTCACCACAGGAAAGTTGATTAACCTTTTAGTGCCCCATGGAACACCATCCTATTACAAAGCAGGTGCTCTTCTACATTAGGAGGTAAAATGCCTTAATCAAGTGGCAACTAGGTGGTGCAGTGGATACAGCACCAGCCCTGGAGTCAGGAGGACCTGAGTTCAAATTTGGCCTCAGACACATACTAACTGTGTGACTTGGGACAAGTTACTTAACCCTAATTTCCTGCCCCCCACCCCCCCAAAAAAGGCCTTCATCAGGAGTTCTATATACCATATTATCCCTACTTTAAAATTAGAAAATAAAATTTAAAATGTGCCAGACTCCATTGAAGATACTGAGGATACAACCAAAAATTAAATAATCTCTGCCCTTGAGCAGTTTGTAGTCTATTGGATAAAACAACATGTATATGTTGAAGTAAATTTAATTAAAGTGTCAGACCCCTTCATCTTTATCATTCAATTGAACCCATTCACGTAACCCAAAGAAGGTGCCTGGGTCTTCCATATGTCCACAAATGGATTCTGTTGATTTATAGATATGACAGTTAAAAAAAAAGTATAGACCTGTATTTTTCCTCAACATCTGAGCGTACCTTTGAAACAAGGCCATTATATCTTATATATGGTCATCTGCTTTTGAAATCTGGCTTCCAAGATTTTCTATGGCCTCACAATTACCAAATTACTTTCCATACTCCTCATGATCTTTAATCTTCCAATTACCTTTGGTATTAACACCCCTTTTTCTGAGCAATACACTCCTCCCAAATTCAGGAAAGCAGAGCAAGTTTTGCATGAACTGATGTTGAGTAAAATAAAGAGGTGCAGAAGAACAATATAAGCAGTGAAGACAATAAAAATGAGAAAAAAAAGAGATAATTGTAAAACTGTTGATCTTTGATTAAGTGACAAAATTATAATCACTCCCCAGGGAACAGATAAGAAATATAATGATTCAATTCCATGAAGAATCATAAAAAGAAGGAAATAGCATTTATATAGTACCTACTATGTACCTGGACCAATGCCAAGAGCTTTTTCCAAGCTTTTTGCAAATATTACATCTTTTAAATCTCACAACAACCTTAAAGGCATATACTACTAATATTTCCATTTTATAGTTGAGTAAAAGTAATATACCAGAGGTTAAATGATTTGCCCAAAGTCACACACTAATGAGTGGTTGAGATCTTTCCAAGTCCAGGCCCATCATTCTATCCACTCTACCACTTAAGTACCTAGGAATGCCTATGAAGACATAATGTTGCATTCATGGTAACAAACATCTATGTTGCGTAGCCAATAGAGTAGTGAACTTGGGGTGAAGAAGAACTGAATCCAGAGTAGTGATCTGAGCCCCAAGTGTAGTGATAACCACATAAGCCATATATGGCTCAAAGGAAGGAAGAATAGACATCTCTAGCCTCTTCTCCCCCCACTTTTTCAAGACAGACTATTTATTCTTTTCTGGATGGACAAAAAGAAGGTAGTTATGAAAGGCCACTCCTCTGTTCTTCTCAGAGAGAAGAGATACCAGGCTAGAACTATATTGATCTGCTCAATTTAAATATTGCTCATTTAAAGGACATGATTGGTTTCCCCCTAACTTTTGACTCCCAAGATTTACGTCCAAGGCTTGACTCCTTTCCCACATATCAGTTCTACAATGAATAAATACAGAAAATACTAAAGAAGCCCATTTACCCAAATTGTGTCAGAACAGAGATCAGAGAATGTATACATAGTAGAATAAGTACCAGTTCCACCTTCTCTTTCACAGCTGGAAGCCAGCAACTACTGAATGAGTGCTCAAGGAAAAAGTAAGTGAAGTTGTCCATCTCTTGACAACTCAACCCTGCCCCTTATGGAAGGTACTCACTATGATACCTGGAACATAGGTGCTATACAAATGTAGTCATTTTTGGCATTGTTATCAATCTTTAATAGCCTAATACATATAGCCACTTGAATGTCCACCCAGTACCACAAATTCATCATGTACCTAAATCAAAAACTTTCTCCTCTAACTGCATCTTTCTGATTTCATTGTGTGTGATAGTAAATCATGGCTAAATTTTCTTCTTAAATTGAATTCCTGCCTCTCTTTCTATCTCTCTCACTTCTAATCAGTCATCAAGTCATGTATATTAACTTCTGAAAAAAGCTCTCAAATTCATGCTCCCCTATGCATTCCACTACCAAAAGAATTTAAGGCTTTTTTTCCTCACAATTCAGATTATAATAATGGCCTCCTAAAATTGCTTTCCATAAAGTGTCTTTCCTGCTCATTGTCAATTGTTCATATCAATGTAAACTTCATTAGTTAACAATTTGATCATATCAGTCTTTTTCTTGAAATTCATTGATGGTTCACTCTTACCTACTAAGTAAATCTTAAATTCCTTAGAATTCAAGGTTTTCTACATTGATGTGTTACTTTAACTTTCCAGCATTATTTCAGAATACTAGTGCTCTATCACTAGTCATGTGGGCTTGGACAAGTAATTTTAATTCTCTAGTCCTCAATTTCCTTTTTATGTTGGTTTTAGTAGTTTAGTAGTGTGTGACTCTTCATGATCTCATGCACAGGAAGTCATTCTATCCTCCACTAATACCCAAAGTCTGTCCAAGTTCATGTTTGTTGCTTCCATGATACTATCTATCCATCTGAACCTTTGCCCTTCTTTTCTCCTTTTGTCTTCAATATTTCCCAACATCAGGGTCTTTTGCATTTTGTCCTGTCTTCTTGTTGTGTGGCCAAAATATTTAAGCTTCAGCTTCATTATTTGATCTTCCAATGAATACTCTGAATTATTATTTTTAGTATTGATTTATTTGATCTCCTTGCTGTCCAAAGGACTCTCAAAAATCTTCTTCCCCATAACAGCTCAAAAAACATTGATTGTGCAGGACTCAGCTTTTTATGTAGTCCACCTCTCACAGTCATACATTGCTACTGAGAAAAACAAAACAAAATGAAACAAACAAAAAAACAATAACATAGCTTTGACTGTATGGACCTTTGTTGGTTAGGGGAAATCTCCACCTTTTTTTTTTTGTAAATAGTATGCTGTCTACTTCATTCCAAGGAGCAAGTGTCATTTTATTACATGGGATGTAGTCACCATCTGAAGTGAACTTTGAACACAAGAATATAAAATCAGACATTGTGACTATTTTTATTCCAATTATTTTTCAAGGAAGTTGTGGGACTGGTTGTCATGATCTTTGGTCTTTTCTATATTGTTTCAAGCCAGCTCTTCCACTCCCTTCTTTAACCTTCATAAAGAGGCTTTTTCATTCTTCCCTACTTAATGCCATCAGAATAGTGTTGTCTGCATATCTGGGAGTGTTGATATTTCTCCCAGAAAACTTAATTCCAGCTTTTGATTCATCCAGCCTGACATTTCATACAATATACTCTGCATAGAGAAGTTAAATAGATCAGGTGACAATATGTAGCCTTGTCATACTTCTTTTCTGATCTTAAACCAATTAGTTGTTCAATATTTAGTTCTAGCTATTTACTGGCTTCTTGACCCACATACAGTTCCTTAGGAGAGAAGTGAAATCATCTGATACTCCTAAGTCTTTGAGAATATGCCACATTTTGCTGTGATCCATACAGTCAAAGACTTTAATGTAGTATTGAAGCAGTAGTAGATTTTTTTTTCTGGGAACTCCTTTTCTTTTGTGTATAATCAAGCAAATGTTGACCGTTTGGCCTCTAGATCCTCTCTCTCCCAAAAGAAGCCTGCTCTTCTGGTAATTCTCAGTCCACATATTATCAAAGTCGAGCTTGCGGAATCTTAACATAACCTTGATGTCATGTGAAATCAGCACAGTTGTTCAGTAATTTGAACATTATTTGGTATTGCACTACTTTAGGATTGGGATGTAAACTGGTCTATTGCCATCCACTGACTCCTTTCTTTTTATAAAATGAAGAAATTGGATAATACATTTTCTAAAGTCCTTTCCAGCTCTAATGCCATGATTCTTTGACCTTGGAAGCACTCCATGTTTCAGGCAAACTCTACTACTCACATAAATCTCAGTTTTCCACTACCATGAGTTTGGTTGCCCTATTCCTTACTCTTAGAATGAAATCCTTCAGTTTTCACCTTATATACCACTTTCACCTTAAAGCCCTCACTCATCCTATAGTTAAAAATTTCTTTTCCTTCCATCAGACACACTCATATTCTCTCTCTTTCTTTCTCAGTGGCACTTTATCTTTTTTTGCATATCTATCTCTACATGTCTTTATACTTCTATCCATCTCTGTCTCTCTTTGTCTCTGTCTCTGTCTTTGTCTCTGTCTCTGTCTCTCTTTGTCTCTGTCTCTGTCTCTCTCTCTTTCTCTCCCACTGTCTCTCTTTCTCTCTCTCTCTCTCTCTAACTCAGATATAAACACATATATCCCATTGTTTTTATTGTTGTTAAATCATTTTACAGATAAGGAAACTGAGGTCAACAGGATCAAGTGACTTGTCCAGAGTCCTACAGCTGTGTCCAATGCCACATTTGAACACAGGAAGATGAATCTTCCTGACTCCAGGCCTGGCACTCTATCTACTGCACAACCTAGCTGACTCAACAGTAATATAATTTCATCATCACAGTGAGCTCTTGTTGGAGAACTTCATCTACCAGTTTTGATTAAAAACTTTTCTAAAACTATATTTATTAGAGAGATGCCTAGGAAACTTAGGGACTAAGTTATTTTTTCCAAGGTTAACCCTTCCAATATTGGTCAAAGTTATGCTTGAACACTGATTTTGCTGACTTGGAGACCAATTGTCTATTCACTTAACTATGTTGCATCTTATTTCTCTAATATTCCTATCACATCACCTTTGTACTATAACTTTACAGTTATGGACTATTAAAATATCTATTAGACTGAAACCTCCATGAGGAGAAATACATTTTTTGCTATCTTTGTATGTATAGCAGCATTCAAAACTTTTTTTTGAATGCAAAATAGCTATTTAATGAATATCTGGTTATCCTTATTGCTAATTGGAAAAGAATGAAACAACAGAACACACTAAAAACATGCTTTGCAATTAATTGGCAAGAACTAATATTCATAGTGGAATTGGATGGTATGGAAAGAATTTTTGATGACCAAAGTTTTATTACAGTGAAATATGATAATTGCTTCCAAAATGTGTATTGCAATTATAGGAGTACCAATGTAAAAAACTTAAATGGAATGGTTTGCTTTGACAGGTAAGGCCAGGAAATCCTCCCCTTTTTTCTGAGACAATTTGTTTCTATTTTTACTAAACACAAAATGAAAGATAGAGGAATTCAGTTTCTAAGGTCTGCCCCCTTAAATTATAAAATCTTAATGATTATATTAAATTACTTATTTCACTGAAGGCTGAGGGATTTTGTGGATCCAGTTCAATAACTTTAGATATTTTATATCTACTTTTTTTTTCTATCTGTGTTACCAAGCTCACTAAGGAAAGATAGTGAGAATTTCTAGAACAGTGACATAAGTTATTCACATTACTTCATGATTATTAACACATTGTTTTCAAAAAGTTATGGAAACAATTTAGTAAATGAAAAATACTTCATTGAACTCAGAAACTAAAGAGAAAAGAATGATTTATTTCCCAAAGCTTTTTGCAATAATTATAAAAAAAATTAAACAACTTTATTCTCAAATTGGAAGTCATAATTTTATCATCTCTATATAACATGATCAAAACTGAATTTAATCAAATATGCAGAAGTCACATCTCAGTTTGAAAAAATGTTGGTGTATAATCTCTACTTTTGATTGAAATGTTCAACTTGTATAAGGCAATTGACATATTGAGGATATTGTCCAAATCTGTACATATGGGTCAAGTGATTTTTTTCTTCTGAAAGTGACAATTGCAGATGGGCTTAGAATTGGGTACAGTGCTCATAAACAGTGCTCATTCCATAGATGTTAAGCTATTGAAGCAGAACTCTTTAAAAAAAGATATAATATTACATATATATTACAGATATAACATTCAGTTACATTACTGTAACATTCAGTTACACTTCATGCAATGGCATGATAACTGTTACACTGCAGAAATGACATACATGTGGTCGCTTCGTTGGCTGTTGTCCTTCATGCTTTAAGAGGACCAAAATGACATGTGTTATGGTCAAGGTTTGGTTTGCCTGATTATGGCTGATCAGACAATCTCTGAAGGCTCTACCACAGGTCAGGCACAAATAGTTAATATGAACATTTGTAGTGGAGATGTCTCTAAATTTGTATATTTCATATTTCTTTTGAGTTTCTAATTTGCTTAAAGAGTCCAGCATCTATTTTAATGCAGGCATGCCATTCTAGGTGTTCCTATGCTAATGTGTCCCTTGTCTCACAATTACTGGCTGCAGATACATAAATGAATGCTTTTTCACTGGTGATGGCATGTGTCTCACAACTGATACTAAAGTTCTTCAGAGTGACTTTAAGAATGTCTTTATATTCCTTCTTCTGACCTCTGTAATATATACAGGTACAGTATATTGAGATTTACAAATTATCTTAAAAAAGCAAAATGAGTCAGAAGGTAAATTGGTTGATGGTAGATTTTCTAGAAAGAAAGTTACTATCTATCCAACATTTCATTCAGAATATATTCTATCATCCTATTATGGCTAAAAGGTTTCTATGGATACCAAATGGGCAATGGATGCAGACACGGTAGATATCAAGACTGCAACTGTTTTCCCATGGGACAGTTTTCACTAATTATATGTTGGTCATGCCATCACTTGTTCTTTACCTTGCCCTAAAAGCCAATATTTCCCAGGGAGGCTCATTACTTTCTTTTTGGGAAAGTTCCAATATATTCAAACCAAAGTATGCCAGAATGTTTCATTCTCTTTCCTTGTAAAGGGAAATCCACTATGAGGTAATAGCCACAACCCAGTAATAAGGCATCGATTTTTATATCTGCAGCCAGTAATTGTTCAAATGGCTTTATTTTTTGTATAAATATATCATTTCCCTCCAAAGCCTCCTCTTTTCCTCTTCTTTTTTCTCCTCCTCCTCTTCCTCCTCCTCCTCCTCCTCCTCCTCTTCCTCCTCCTATGCCTCCTCACAACCACAAAGTAGCAGCAGCACCGGCTTCAATAACAACAGTAAAAACAACAACAGAAAAACAGCATATACACCGATTATAATAATCTAAATGGAAAGAACACCAAACTGCACAAGAGACACAACTGGATATTGTGAAATTAGAAAGAACAAGCTGAGACCCAAAGAAAAAATATGAAAATACACTTTCCTGTTCCTCTTCTATGATATTCGGTATCTACGGGTGCTAATGTTGCATACAATTTCAGATTTTTTTTCCGTGTCTTTGATTATTCTATTTTCCCTCTTCTTCCTCTTCTCTTTCTTTTTTTTCCATTTTATTTTTTAATAAGAGGTGTCTATGAAGGAGAAAGGAAGTGAAAGGATGGGGTGGTGGAATCTAGGTAAATCTCTATTTATCAACGTATCAATGCAAAAGACAAAACATATTAAAAGTCCGTGGATCCTGACAGCTCATGAAGCCACAATCCTACATTTCTCCTCCCTTTTATATCTTGTCTAGGGTGAAATTGGGTGGTGGTGGTGTTGGTTCTTTTCATTCATTCAAGTTCTCACTTTTCAATTCTCAATCCCTTGTGATGTAATGGGTATAAATACTAGCCCCCTGTCTTAACTCATTGTGCCCTCTCTGAGGTCACCACCACTGATATATATATATATATATATCAGTATGTATGTGTATGTATGTATATGTGTATATATATATATGTTGCTAAAATCAATAAATCAATGTTCTTTTCTCAGTCCTCATTCTTATCTTTCTCTCTCCCCACGCAAATCCTCCTGGGAAACCCTCCCAATGAAAATTTGCACTCACTTTTTGGGGAGCTAGACTCTTATAAGCAACATTTCCTCTTTTCTTGTGTGAAAGGGTTCCTCACATCCTTTTCTGGCCATCTCTATACCTTGAACACTCTCTAGTATATGTAAGAATGTAAGGTCCTTGGGGCATGTGACTATGTTATTTGTTTGAATGTAAACCCTCCACACTTACCACTGTGCCTGGCACATAGTCAGCATGTCAAATGAACAAGAATTTATTACACAAACACCTCTGAGAAGTACTATATTAAGCACTAGGCATACAGATAATTAAAAAAAAAAACAAATCTTGCTCTCAAGGTGCTTACAGTCTAAAGGAGTTGGGGATAAGATGCCCAGAGAAATATACATAGTACACCTATAAATAGTAAAAGGAAGATAATGTCAGAGAGAAGGCACTAAAATAACAGAAGAATAAGATAGGCTTCTTACAGAATGTGAAAATTTAGCTTAGACTTGAGAAGGAGGTGATGAGGAGGAAGACATTTCTTCATAGTAGACAGCCATGAAATATGCCTTGATTCTAAAAATAAAATGTATGTTCAAAAAACAGTAAGGAAGTCAGAATTATTACATCAAAAAGCATGTGGAAGAAAGTAAGGAAATGGGAAAAGTAAAAATGGAACACATTATGAAAGCCTTTAAAGGCCAAAGAGAGGATTTTGTATGGTAAGTACAAAGCAGGTAAGTAGAAAGATTACCTTTCTTCTTTTTCTAGAATGCTGTCCCTTCTCTTCTAACTTTTATAGGCCCTAATCACCTTCAAGCTTCAGGTCGTGTCATTTCCTAAAAATCCTCTTATGATTGTCCCATTTGTTAATGACCCTGCACCAAGTTATTTTAAATTTGCTGTGTTCATAGCTTATATTTGTTAGTGAACCTATTCCAGCTCACCATAATACTTCTGAACAGGGAATTAAAGGTTGAGAAGGGTTAATGCCAGGTAAGGGAGTGTATTTGTGCCCAGTCAGATGAAGACTATGCAGCATCACTCCATTGATAATAAATAAACACCAAGGAGCACTTGCAGGTCTGTACAGAGCAGCCCATAAGCAGCGATGAGAGAAAATAATAGAAGAATTCAACTGAAGATAAAGAATGTGAATAGAAAAGAGAAAACTTTGGGAACAAATTCCTGAGTTTGTCTGATGAGAGTGTGGATTAACACCTCAAACACCATAAATAGGGAAGTAGGTTTGTTTGGGATTTAAGGGAGTGTTTCAAACTCCTGCATAGGGTATAATGGATAATATAAGAATTGGAGAAGTTTGATTACTCTTAGAGAAAGTGGCTGTCATACAACAGGTAAATCTGGATACCCAAAACATGTCTGAGAAGTCTAGGTTTGTGGTATGTCTCTATATACTGGTCAGTGAGTCAGTCAATAAGCATTTCTTAAGCATCTACTGTGGGCCAGGCACCATGCTATGTATTGGGGATACAAAAAAAAAAAGCAACAGATAATTTCAATACTGAAGGAGCTCTTAGTCTAATGACGGCAACAGTAAGCATGTAAATATGTACAAAGAAGTCACATGTAGGAAAAATGGAAAATATGAGAGGGACAACATTAGAATTACGAGGGGTTGGGAAAAATTTCCTTTAAAAAGTGGAATTTATTTGGGTGTCAAAGGAAACCAGGGAAACCAATAAGCAGAGATGAGGATGGAGTTTATTCCAGGCATGAAAATTCTGATCTAATAAATTTTATAGGTCCCATCCCCTAAATGAATTGGCAAACATATGCAGCAGATGAGACAGAGAGAGACAGACAGACAGAGAGAGAGAGACAGAGATTTTGGGGTTTCTCCAAGTCCCCTTTTCACCAATGGGTCTATAAGATGTCACACTTAGAAAGAATATAATTTGGGAAATGACATTAATTAATTGGTAGCCCCAGATGGTTTAACTTTATATTGTGTCTTTATTGCAAGTTGGTATACTTTGATCACTGAATAAGGAGCTAATCATCTAGGAATTGGTTTTTGAAGATATCAGCTGACAGACTTCTGAGAGCAAGTAGGGTAACATAACAGATCTCTTCTATAGTAATTGTAAGGAATGGTAGAAAAATAAGATTATAAAAAGCTAATATGAGAGGAGATAGGAGGGCATTAAAGATAATGGTGACTTCACAGCTTCACTTTGTACTACCCTGTTTTTAGACTCATTCTTGGTATAAGAACCAAGATTTGGGGCATCCATGTAAAAAGAATATGAAATAATGTCAAATATCTTTAATTATTATTGTCCTAAACCAATCATTCAACAAAAATTTATTAAAGGTTTCCTATTTTCAAAGAACAATGCAAGGAAATTAAGGAGATACAAAATTTTAGGCAGAAGGATCTCCGTTTCTCATCTCTGATGAGATGTATCTAAAAGTATTATTTATACCTGAAATTTTGTAAGATACTTCATTTGGGTACTTACATCTTTGTAAGGAGACTAATCTAAATTACAGAAGTGTGGGGTATATGGAGTGTTCAAGGAGAATTAGGTATGAGTTCTTGATAAGCTCTTTTCAGGACTGCTCATCCACTTTTGGGATCCAACTTCACTCAACTCTCACCTGTGACACCAAGAAGCTTTAGCATGTACAGTGGCCACACTCTGATAAACCATCTTGGTGGACAACCTCTGCTAAAGCAAGTTAAGGGTAACCAACAGACCTCAAACCATCAGTGAGTTAGAGGATGTCCTCCCCAAGCATGTGATGATTCTCCCCAGAGAAATAGGCAGATGAGAACACTGGGTTCCAATGACCCTGAAGGAAGATAAAATATATGTGGAGCACTTAGAGCCTGGTCAAACATCAAAGATAGCAAGGTCATCTATTGCATTCTGGGCCACTGCCAGTCATCTTAGATTTTGTGCTGCCGCTGGACTTCAATGACTGAGGAAGAGAGAGTCTGATGATTTTGTGTAACTGCTCACTTAAGTCCAACTTGCTTGCGTGTCACTACATCATGCTTGATGTCATTGGTCCTCTTAAAAATGAAGGATTAATAGCAATATGTGTATACTTATGCATATACACATATGTATTTATATATGCATGTGCATATATGTGTAGATATATGTTATATGTAAATGTTATAAATATATAAATGTTATACCTGTGAGTGGATATAGATGTGTGTGTTCTATATTCCATATTTTCTTCCATATGTATTATGCAGATCTTATTTGGTTCCAGATGTTCTGCATGGCATTCCCCATTTCTGCATTCCACAGTATGCAGATGAGAAGATTTAGCAGGAGTTTAAGTACAGGATAAAACATTCTTTCTCCTAATCAATAACACTGGCACTGGGAGGGTGCACATAGAGTCAATGTAAGACACAAAAAACAGGACCACAGTCATGACATGGGAGCCACAGGTGAAGAGGGTTTTGCATTCAACCTCTGCTAAAAAAATTTTTTTTTAGGTTATATAACACGACAAACTAAAATGCCAAAAAGACCATAAAAACAGCCATGTAATCACTCCAGGATTAGCAAGTACTAATCTACTAGCAATACGTGTATCTGCAAAAATACTTTTCAGAAGGGATTTTACATCACACATGTAATAATCTATCTGATTATGACCAAAGAAAGTCAACTTAAAGACCATGAGCAATAGGGCAAAAGAATGACAAATGCCCCCCCACTCCAAGCAAGCACCATCAATATAGGACATCTCGGACAGGTCACAATTACCATGTAATACAAATGGCAATGTAGGAATAAAACAAAACAAAACAAAACAAAACAAAAAAACATGGATACCAGTATGAGCTATTCAACCCCAGCCAGTAAATAAACAGCAAGGAGCTGAGTGACACAACTCCCGATGGAGATTATTTTTTCTCTTGGCAGCTAAGTTCCTTACACATCTGGGGAACATGGCAGAAGTATAGGACAAATCCAACAGGGAAAAATGACATAGAAAATAATACATGGCTTGCTGCATCAGAGGGTTACATGTGATAGTGGTGAAGATAATATTCCCCATGAAGACTGCACCATAGTACAGCATGAAGATGATGAAACTCATTATCTGCATCAGTATCTTCATCAGGAGTCCCAAGAGAATCAATTCAGTAGTATTGTTTTGAATCTCCATGAATTTAGAATATGTGATTGATATACAGAAGAATATTAATTCATCTGAAATGACATAGAAGATGTAAATTCATCTATTATATTACCTTGGCAGTTCCTTGTGAATATAAAACCCAACTCCAGATAATTAAAGAAAATATAATTGTAGGGGTAGCTAGGTTGTGCAGTGGATAGAGCACCAATCCTGGATTCAGGAGGATCTGAGTTCAAATCTGGCCTCAGACACATAACACTTATTAGTTGTGTGACCCTGGGCAATTCACTTAACCCCATTGAGTAGCCAAATATATCTATCAATAGTTAGATAGTTAGATAGATAGATAGATAGATAATTGTATTACTAGGCATGTTCATTCTTCATGTTTTTAGACAGGAGATCCCAGATTGTGTCAATATCATTCTACACATGGAACATTTTCCAAAATTAAATGTTTCATTTTCCTTGCCACTCAGTTACTATCCATTTATAGTCTCACTTTCAAAAGCATAAAATGATTATAAATAGATGATGATAGTCAAAAAGTCCATTAAATATAATACAATTTCATTACATTTTGATTATGTAAACCTTTCAATAGAAAATTGGATAGACAAATGGGCAAACTCAATATTTTTTCTTAAAAAAAAGTCCTTAACATAATTATTCTGTTTTAGCAGATGTTTACATTGATCTCATTGGACCTTGAATGTGGACATTGAAAAATGTTAAATTTTTTGTATGATAACATTTCTAAAGACCATTAA
Source organism: Vombatus ursinus (assembly GCF_900497805.2). NCBI lineage: Eukaryota > Metazoa > Chordata > Mammalia > Diprotodontia > Vombatidae > Vombatus > Vombatus ursinus. The sequence goes on from NW_020953941.1 coordinate 507,510, forward strand.
AATATGGAAATGGAAGATAAGTATTCAGGAAATATTTTCTAAAAATAACAATTTCCCCTAACATAGTCAAAGAATCAATGAGGGTATTAAAGACTTTCAAAAATAACTTAAACAAAAACAAAAGTTCAAGTGAAGAGAAAAATGAACTCCCCAAAGGATCTAAATGAAGGAGTACATACAGATTATATGCAATGACAGCAGCAGCAGCAGCACCAGCAATAACAACAAGGAAAATTGAAAACATTTTAGCTAGATTCCAAACCTATTCAAACAAACAAAAGGTTCTTTGTATACATCAAGAGGATTTGTGGCTGTGGTCAGAGAAATAAAGATATGAAGGGAAGATATTATGGAGTAGAAGAGAAAGGATTTGGGGTATTTCAGAAAAAAAATATGTATCTCACTTGTGAAACCATTGACCTTGTTAGGAATGGGTGAAGATTTTGTTAAGCATTTGGGCAATTTCAATTGAAGCATCAGAAGAAACATTTGGTGAACTCAAAATTATGTGAATGGAATAAGTTGTAGGGAAGTTTTGACAATTTTCTTTGCAAGTTTTTGACTCTATTTTCTTTGTCATTCTACCCTTATTTCTACTGGATATATTCCCTTCTTTCTGATATACCCCAGTTCCAAATCACCACATTTAATTTATTTCAATTAAGAAGAGTATATGGAGTTAGCAAATTTGATGACTAGATAGATAGCTCTTTTTCAATGATTTCTGTGATCTTTTTTGATTTGTATTATTAATTTATTTTGATTTATCAATAATCACTTCCATATGCTTTTGAGTTTAAAATTTTTCTCCCCCTTCCTCCCCACCACCCTCCCCAAGATGGCACACAATCTGATATAGGCTATATATTTACATTCATACTAAACATATTTTTACATTGCTGATGTTGTAAGTAAAAATTAAAATCAATAGGAGGAACCATCAGAAAGAGGAAACAAAACTCAGCAGAAGAGAAAAAAAATGGCAATTCGACTTCCATAGTTCTTTCTTTGGATGAGGATAGCATTTTCCATCACAAGGCCTCTGGAGATGTCTTAGATCCTTGTATTGCCAGGAAGGGTTAAGTTTATCAATAGTAATCACACAATGTGGCTGTTATAGAGTACAAGGTTCTCTTGGTTCTGCTCACTTCACTCAGCATCAGACCATGCAAGTCTTTCCAGGTTTTTCTGAAGTCAGTCTGTTCATCATTTCATATAGCACAATAGTATTCCATAACATTCAGATACCACAACGTGCTCAGCCATTCTCCAATTGATGGGCATCCTCTCAATTTCCACTTCTTTGCCACCACAAAAAGAGCTGCTATGAATATTTTTGTACATGTAGGTCCTTTTCCCATTTTTGTGATCTCTTTGGGATATAGCCCTAGAAGTGTTATTGCTGGGTGAAAGGGTATGCACATTTTGATAGCCCTTTAGGTATAGTTCCAAATTGCTCTCCAAAAAAGTTGGATCACTTCATAACTCCACCAAAAATGCATTAGTGTTCAAATTTTCCCACATTTTCTCCAACATTTATCATTTTCCTGTTTTGTCATGTTGGCCATTCTGATAGTTGTGATGTGATACCTCAGAGTTGTTTTGACTTTCATTTATCTAATCAATAGTGATTTAGAGCATTTTCTCATATGACTAGAGATGGCTTTATTTTCTTCATCTGAGAACTGTCTCTTCATATCCTTTGACCATTTTTCAATTAGGCAATGACTTGTATTCTTATAAATTTGACTTAATTCTCTATATATTTTAGAAATGAGGCCATTATCAGAGAGACTGGTCATAAAAATTCTTTCCCAATTTTCTACCTTCCTTCTAATCTTAGTTGCATTGGCTTTGTTTGTGCAAAATCTCTTCAATTTAATGTAATCACAATTATCTATTCTGGTTTTCATAATGTTCTCTATCTTGTGTTTGGTCATGAATTCATCTGTTCTCCTTAGATCTCCATAGATCTATTCCTTGCTCTCTCAGTTTGCTTATAGTATCAGCCTTTATATCTAAATTATATACCCATTTTGACTTTATTTTGATATATGGTGTGAGATTTTGGTCTATGCCTAGTTTCTGCCATGCTCTTTTCCAGTTTTCCCAGCAGGTTTTTTTCAAAGAGTGGGATCTTATTACAGAAGCTGGGGTCTTTGGGTTTATCAAATAATAGATTACTATAGTCATTGACCACTGTGTCTTGCATGTTAAACCTATTCCACCGATCCACCATTCTATTTCTTAGCCAGTAACAAGCAGTTTTGATGATTGTTGCTTTATAATACAATTTAAGATCTGGAATGGCTAGGCCACCTTCCCCTGCATTTCTTTTCATTAGTTCTCTTGATATTCTGGACCTTTTGTTTTTCCAAATGAATCTTGTTATTATTTTTTCTAACTCTATAAAATAATTTTCTGGTAGTTTGATTGGTCTGGCACTGAATAAATAAATTAGCTTAGGTAGAATTGTCATTTTGATTATATTAGTTCAGCCTACACATGAGCAACTGATGTTTTTCCAATTATTTAGATCTAACTTTATTTGCATGAAAAGTGTTTTGTAATTGTGTTCATAGAGTTCCTAGGTTTGTTTTGGGAGGTAGACTTCTAAATATTTTATATTGTCTACAGTAAATTTAAATGGTATTTCTCTTTCTATCTCTTGCTGTTGGACTTTGTTGGTAATATAAAGAAATACAAATGACTTTTGTGGGTTTATTTTATAGCCTGCAATTTTACTAAAGTTGTTTATTATTTCAAGTAGTTTTATTACGTGATTCTCTGGGATTCTCTAAGTATAATATCATGTCATCTCCAAAGAGTGATAGCATTGTTTCTTCTTTGTCTATTCTAATACCTTCAATGTCTTTTTCTTCTCTTACTGCTAAAGCTGACGTTTCCAGTACAATGTTGAATAACAGTGGTGATAATGGACATCCTTGTTTCATCCCTGATCTTAGTGGAAATGCTTCTAGTTTGTCCCCATTACATGTTATGCTTGCTGAAGGATTAAGATAGATGTTATTTATTATTTTAAGGAAGACTCCATTCATACATATGCTCTCTAGTGTTTTTAATAGAAATTGGTGTTGTATTTTGTCAAAAGCTTTTTCTGCATCTATTGATATGATCATGTGGTTTCTGTTAGTTTTGTTGTTGATATGAGGGATTATGTTGATAGTTTTCCTTATACTGAACCAGCCCTGCATTCCTGGTATAAATCTGACCTGGTCATAGTGTATTATTTGTGTTACAAGTTGCTGTATTCTATTTGCGAATATTTTGTTTAAAATTTTTGCATATATATTCATTAGAGAAATTGGTCTATAATTTTCTTTCTTTGTTTTGACTCTTCCTGGTTTAGGTATCAGCACCATATTTGTATCATAAAAAGAATTTGGTAAGATTTCTTCTTCATCTATTTTACCAAATAGTTTAATAGTATTGGAAGTAATTATTCTTTAGATGTTTGATAGAATTTGCATGTAAATCCATCTGGCCTTGTAGATTTTTTCCTAGGGAGCTCATCAATGGCTTGTTCAATTTCTTTTTCTGAGATGGGGTTATTTAAATATTTTACTTCCTCGTCTTTTAATAAGGGCACTTTATATTTTTGTAAATATATATCCATTTCACCAAGATCATCAAATTTCTTGGCATGTAGTTGGGCAAAATAATTACTAATTGTTGTTTTGATTTCCTCTTAATTGGTGGTAGATACACCCTTGTCATTCTTGATGCTAGTAATTAGGTTTCTTTCTTTCTTTTTTTTAAATTAGATTAACCAAAATTTTATCTATTTCATTGTTTTTTTTCTCATAAAACCAGCTCTTAGTTTTATTTATTAGTTCAATAGTTTTCTTAATTTCAATTTTATTAATTTTTCTTTGGTTTTCAATATTTCTAATTTGGTGTTTAATTGAAGATTTTTAATTTGTTCTTTTTCTAGATTTTTTTTTAGTTGTTTGCCCAATTCATTAATCTTCTCTTTTTCTATTTTATTTATGTAAGCATTTAGATAAAACTTCCCCTAAGAACTGCTTCTGCTGCATCCCATAAGTTTTGGTATGTTGTCTCCTAATTTTCATTCTCTTGAATGAAGTTATTGATTGTTTCTCTTATTTGTTGTTTGACCCAATCATTTTTTAGGATTAGATTATTTAGTTTCCAATTATTTTTTAGTCTATCTTTCCATGGCTCTTTATTACATATAATTTTTATTGCATCATGATCTGAAAAGGATGCATTTACTATTTCTGCCTTTCTGCATTGCATTGTGAGGTTTTTATACCCTAGAAATGGTCAATTTTTGTGTATGTGCCATGTACCACTGAGAAAACAGTATATTCCTTTCTACCCCCATCCAGTTTTCTCCAGAGGTCCATCATACTTAACTTTTTAGATGTTCTATTCACCTCCTTAACTTCTTTCTTGTTTATTTTGTGGTTAGATTTATCTAATTCAGAGAGGGGGAAGTTGAGGTTCCCCATTAGTATAGTTTTGCTGTGTATTTCTTCCTGTAACTCCCTGAACTTGTCTTCTAAGAATCTGGATGCTATACCATTTGGTGCGTATATGTTTAGTAATGATATTACTTCATTATCTATGGTGCTGTTTAGCAGGATGCAATTTCTTTTCTTGTCTCTTTTGATAAGATCTATTTTTGCTTTTGCTTTGTCTGAGATCAGGATTGCTACTCCTGGTTTTTTTTTTTTTTTTTTACTTCAGCTGAAGCACAATATAATTTGCTCAGCCTGTTACATTTACCCTGCATGTGTTACTCTTTTTCAAATGTGTTTCCTTTGAACAACATATTGTAGGATTATGGTTTTTAATCCATTCTGCTATCCACTTCCATTTTATGGGAGAGTTCAGCCAATTCGCCTTCACAGTTATGATAAATATCTGTGTCTTTTTCTCCATTCTTTTTTCTCCCCTGTTTATGCTTTTCTTCCTTCTTTCCCCCCTGAACTAGTGTTTTGCTTTTGACCAGCCCCTCCTTCAGACCCACCTCCCTTCTATTATCCCTTTCCCTTTACTTCCCCTTTGCCCTTACTCCTTCTTCCCTTCCTTCTATTCCCCCTCCCTTTTCCTTCCCCTTTTACCTCCTACTGCCTATAGTGCAAGTTAGATTGCTATATCTAACTGATTATGTTATCCCCTTCTTGAGTCAAATCTGTTGAGAGTAAGGTTCAAACAGTGCTCATCCCCCTCCCTTCTTTACCTCTACTCTAATAGGTTTTTGTGTCTTTTCCTGTAATGTAATTTACCTTTGTCTGCCTCCTCCTTTCTCAGTACATTCTCTTAGCTCAGACCAATCCACTTATTTGGATCCATTAAACCCACTTGGTTATTTTTTTTTATCACTACATCAAAGTCAATTTATATCCACCCCCTTTACGTATACTCCTCCAACATGGTATAATAACAACACAATTCTCAAGAGTTTCAAGTGACATCTTCCCTTGCATGGATGTAAACATTTTGCCCTTATTAACAACATATTGTATCTTTCTGTCCTATTTACCTTTTTATGTCTCTCTTGAATCTTGTACTTGATGATCAAATTTTTGGTTGAGCTCTGGTCTTTTTATCAGGAACATTTGGAAATCCCCTATTTCATTGAATAACCATTTCCTTCCTTGGAAAATCATGCTCATTTTTGCTGGGGAGTTAATCCTTGACTGCATTCCAAGGTCCTTTGCCTTAAGGAATATCATGTTCCACAGTCTTTTAATGTGGAGGCTGCAAGGTCCCGTGTAATCCTGACTATGGTTCCGTGATATTTAAATTGTTTTTTTTCTGGCTGCTTTTAATAATTTCTCTTTAATCTGGTAATTTTGGAATTAAGCTATTATATTCCTTGGTGTTTTAAATTTGGAATCTCTTTCAGGTGAGGAATGGTGGATTCTTTCTATACTTATTTTACCTTCTGATTTTAGGACTTTAGGGCAATTTTCCTTTATGATTTCCTAAAGGATATTGTCTAGGCTCTTTTTTTCTTCATGATTTTCAGGTAGGCCTATAATTTTTAAATTGTCTCTCCTGTATCTATTTTCCAGGCCAGTTGTTTTATCCATGAGATATTTTATGTTTCCATCTTTTTTTTTTCATTTTTTTTGTTTCTGTTTGATTGATTCTTCCTCTCTCATAGAATCATTAATTTCCATTTGTTCTATTCTAATTTTTAACATATTGTTTTCTCCTGATAGATTTTGCACTTTCTTCTCCAATTGGTCAATTGTATTTTTAAGGGATTTGTTTTCTTCAGTGTACTTTTTTTCCAGTTGGCCAATTGTATTTTTAAGGGATTTGTTTTCTTCAGTGTACTTTTTTTCAAGTTGGCCAATTGTGTTTTTTAGGAATTTGTTTTCTTCAATGTATTTTTTTTCCAATTGGCCAATTGTACTTTTTAAGGATGCCTCTACCTCTCTCATTTGACTTTTAAAATCCTTCTTGAGCTCTTCTAAGTAAGCTTTTTGGGCTTCTGAGCAGTTCATATTCCCTTTTGATGTTGCAGATGTGGGTTTGATGACAATGTTGTCCTCTTCAGAATTACTGTCTTCACTCTTCTCATAATATGAATCTATCATATGTTTCTCTTTACTCATGGTGCTTTTTTATTTCCTGGCTTTTAAAGAGATTAACGTCTCCTAGTGGGGAGCAGAGGGCACTGACCCAAGCTTCTTGTGTTGGGAGCCTAGGTCTTGGTCACTGGCTTTGTGTGCTGGGGCATCTTTTATTGACAATTGGAGGTTGTAGGGTTCTGGCAGCTTACCTGTTGTTGGGCTGGAATCAGCAAGACTGGGACTTTCAGGCAAATCTAGGTAGACTGCTTTTCCTTTCCTTTAGCTTTGTTCAGTTCCTTTTAGATGGGTGCTGCCAGGTGTTTATCTGCCTGAGGCCCCTTGCAGTGTTGCCTCCCTTATTTCTGTTGAGGCTCTGGGAGACTTCTTTGCTGTAGAATGCCAAGACACCTGGTGGTTTTCTGAGCTGGTTTCCACCAGTTACCCCACCCTCACTGAGGCTCTCAGAGGTCCAGGTTTTGGTGTTTGCCTGCTCAACCACCTGAGCTTTGGGATCTCCTCCTGGTTGGCAGTTGGAGGCTGTAGGGTTCTGAAAGCTTATCTGGTGTTGGGCTGGAATCAACAAGGCTGGAACTTTTGGGCAACTCGAGGTTGCTTTCTTCAGCTCCTTTCAGACGAATGCTGCAGGGTGCTTATCTACCTGGGTCTCTTTGTAGTGCTGCTTCCCTTATTTTTGCTGAGGCACTGGGAGACCCATTTCCTGTAGAATGTCGAGGCACCAGAATCTCTTCCTGGTGTGCTAAAGTGTGTCTTTCCTCTAGGTGGCTAGGTGAATCCCGGTTCAGTAATGCTCCCCTTCCCCTAGGGTAAGAGGGGCCTTTCCTGTCAATCCCTCTAGCTATCTGGGCTACTGTACTGCTGCTCCCCAATTTTCTTCTGTTCAGCTGATCCAGGGTTTTTTTTTGGGGGTGATATTTTCTGGGTTTTCAGAGGTTGATAGAGGAGGGTGAGAGCAACTACCTTTTTACTCCGCCATCTTGGCTCCTGGAAGCAGAACCAATTTCTATGATCTTTTACCACATAAGTAGAAGTGCTGAGTCAAAACCATTTTTTTCTGATGGTTTCATTTTGTAATCATGATTTTGATTGCACTGTTACTCACAGGCAAAGCCCCTGTGAAATAAATGGTCCAAGGTAGGAAATCAGTGATGAATTAGTAGTTAATAGGAAAAAGAGAAGTATGGAAGGAAGTGGATATGGGGAGGGAGAGAGGAAGAACAAAATTAATAAATGTTATTTATGTACAGGATAAATTCACTTAAATGGGAGTTAAATTAATTTAACAGGTTGTTTTTTTTTCCCAAAAGCTTCATAGGTTAATGGAAAGTGTGCTAGCTTTAAATCTACTTCTGATACTAACTAGATGAGTAAACATGAAGAATGGATTTAAACTATCTCTACCTTAATTTCCTTAGCTGTAAAATAATTAAACAAGTGAATGAATGAATGAGTGAATGAATTAAAATAAACATTTGCTTTCTACCTCAGAGGGCAGTTTAGCAGATGAAATGAGTTATTGTTTGGAGAATGCTTTACAAACATTAACATGTTACATAAGAATCAGCTCTTAGTATTCCTTCAAAGCTCAGCTCACTTGCTACCTCCTCTGTGAAGCCATTATATTCCACCATGTATTATCCTTTTCAATTTATATTCCTTGCCCCAACATCATTCTCCCCAGTGAATTTATTTTTTTTTCTCTGTAGGTCACAGAAGCAGAACTGCAGAGCTAGAAGCAGCTTCAGAGGCAGTTATCTGAATCTCTAACTGGAAAGGGATGCTCTCTGTTACTTTTCATACTGAGTTAGGAAGACCTGAGTTAAAACCTGGCCTTAGACATTTACTATCTGTATGTCCCAGCCACTGTTTTAACTACTTTACAAATATTTTCCCATTTGATCCTTACGAAAACCATCCTAGGTAGGTGCTGTTCTTATCTCTATTTTATAATTGAAGAAATTGAGGTAAATAAAGTTTTAGTGTCTTGCCCAGGGTCAAACAGATAGTGTGTGAAGCCAGGTTTTGACTTGGATCTTCCTAACATTGGGGCAAATGCTCCACTGTACAAAGAAAGGTGAAAATAGGGATGGAGAGTACTAGGGAACAAGAGCTAATTATTAAATTATTATTTATTATTGCATTTTCAAAAAGCAAATCTAGGAATTGATGAATTTATCTTATGAGACTTTTTTTTTCCTGTTCCCACTTGTGTGGAATGGAAATGCATGAGACACTTGTAAAAAAAATACTATGTGGACCTGCTAGGTGGTGCAGTGGATAGAGCACCTGTCCTAGAGTCAAATCTGGCCTCAGGCACATATCACTCACTAGCTGTGTGATTCTGGGCAAGTCACTTAACCCAAATTGCCTCACCAAAAAAAAATACTATGTGCCCTTATTTAGAATACTAGTTTATTTTATACATGTTTGGTTCAATTGAACAAATACATGAAACATATTGAAAACATATGATAATAGATTTTTTTTAAGATGGGTACCTAGAGATGATTGACTCCAATCCAATTTATTCAATTGGCAGCAAATAAAACTTAGATTCCTAAGAAGTAATATGACTTACTTAGGGTCACACAGCCAGCAAGTTGTGCAAGCTAGGATTCATATGCAGATTTTCTGGATCCAGATTCAGCACTTTTTGTACTGAATTACTCTGTTGGCTCTAAAAAAGGGAAAAATATATCTTTAAAAGGGGAAAATATATAGCTTTATAAGGGAAAAACTCTAAATGCTTATATCAATAAAATAAAGACCAGATCAAGGAATTGATCATGCAGCTAAAAAATAAAAGTAAGAAAGAACAAATTAACCCCCACCCCCAATTAAACACCAAATTGGAAATCTTGAAAATCAAAGGAGTGATTAAAAAAATTAAAATAAAAAAATCATTGAGCTAATAAATAAAACTAGAACCAATTTTATTAAAAAATATAATACATAAACCACTGGCTAATTAATTTTTTTCAAAGGAAGAATTAAAAAAAAACAATAACAACTAATTACCAGTGTCAAAAATGAAAAGGGTAAATTTAACATCAATGAAGAGGAAATTAAAGCAAGTATTAGGAGCTATTGTGCTGAATTCTATGCCAGCAAATCTGATAATCTAAATGAAATGGATGGATACACACACATATGCATGTGTGTGTGTGTGTATACGTATATATATATATATACACACACACATATATATGTAAGTGTATGTATATACATGTATATATATGTATATGTGTGTATACACACAAATATATATGTGTGTTTCCAAAATTAACAGAAGTGGAATAGAATGCTTAAATAACACTATTTTAGAAAAATAAATTTAGCAACTCATCAATGAACTCCATAAGAAAAATACCAGGACCATAAAGATTCACAGCTGAATTCTATCAAACATTTAAAGAATAATTAATTTCTATATTGTACAAAGTAGTTGGAAGAAGAGGCAAAGAAGCAATCCTACTAAATTACTTTTATGGAACCAATATGATTTTGATACCTAATATAGGCAGGGCAAAAACAGAGAAAAAAAACTATGTGTCAATTTCTTTAATGAATATTGATACAAAAATATTAAATAAAATACTGGCAAGAAGATAACAGCAAGAAGATAACAAAGATTTTGTACTTTGACAAGCTGAGATTCATACCGGGATTTCAGGGTTGGTTCAATATTAGGAAATTATCAGTGTAATTGACCATATCAATAATAAATTAAAATTAAACAAACACCTAATAAATAAATAAAATGAAATTATATGATTATTTCAATGAATGCAGGAAAAAAAAAAACTTTTTGGCAAGGCATAATACTCATTCATAGTAAAAACAGTAGAAACCATAGGAATAAATGCAATTTTTCTTAAACTGATAAGTAGTATTTCTCTAAAACAATCAATAAGAGTTATCTATAATGGAGATAAGCTGGAAACTTTCCCCATGAGATTATAGATGAAGCAAGAATGTTCATTATCATCATTATTATTAAATATTGTACTAGAAATGTTGGCTATAGAAATAAGGGGAAAGAAGCAATTGAAAGAATTAGAACAGGCAATGAGGAAAACAAAATATCACTCTTTGGTGATGACATATTGGTATACTTAGAGAATTTCAGAGAATCAACTAAAAAAATAGTGGAAATAATGACCAGTAATGTTATGGGACCCATAAAATAAGCACTTATATATCATTAGCATTTTTATATGTCACCAATAATTTCCAGCAGCAAGAGATAGAAAGAAATTCAATTTAAAATAATCATAGACAATATAAAATACTTGGTAGTCTACCTACTAAAACAAACCCATGATCTATATGAACACAACTACAAAACACTTTTCCCACAGATAAAATCAGATCTAAATAGTTGCAAAAAATATGAATTGCTCATGGGTAGGCTAAGTTAAAATAATAAAAAAATGGTAATTTGGGCTAAATTAATTTGCTTATTCAGTTCTATACTTATCAAACCAGCAAAATTATTTTACAGAGTCAGAAAAATAGTCATAGAATTCATCTAGAAGAACAAAAGTTCAAGAATATTAGGGGAATTAAGGAACAAAAATGTGAAGGAACATGGCTTAGTCATATCACGTATCAAACCGAATCACAAAGGTGCAATCATCAAAACAATCTGGTACTAAGATGTAGAGTAATGGATCAGTAGAATAGATTAAATGCACAATACTCTGCATTGAATGACCATAGTAATCTAGTCTTTGATAATCCCAATGATCCATGCTTTTGGGAAAAGAACTCACTATTACACAACAACAACAAAAAAAAAACTTCTGGGAAAACTGGAAATTATTTTGACAGAAACTAGCTAGAGATCTATATCTCACAACATAAAACAATATATGGTAAAAATGGATATAAGATTTAGACAGAAAGGGTAATACCACAATCACATTAGGGGAACATAGCATATATGTCAGATCTGTGTATATAAGAGAGAAAAAAAAACTGTGATCAAACGAGAAATAAACAACATTACAGGATATTAAAAGGATAATTTTGATTACATTAAATTTAAAAAAATTATGCAAGCAAAACCAATACAACCAATAATAGAAAGAAAGCAGAAAACTGGGGTGGGGAGGAAAAAAAAAACTTTACAGCAAGTTTCTCTGGCAAAGTCTTCACTTTTATTCTTTTAACTTATTTTTTTGTTAAATACAGAAGAAGAAAAGAAAAAGAAACATATTACAAATTTAAATACTGAAGGAAAAGCAAAAAAATGCCATGTGCATGTCAGATCTTAGGAGGATTCAAATTTTACAGCAACAAATTTCTGTTTCAAGAAATCCTATAGATAATATTACACATTGTATTCTAAACTGTCCATCTTTTCTTTGCTTCCTTGGAAGTTTTCTTTTATTTAAAAGCATTTTTCAAATATATAGAGAACTGAATCAATTTTTTTCTTAAGTATACAAGTCAGCAGTAAGCTGCCCCTAATACTCATCGAAAAATAAACAAAAAATCTAGAATAAGAATAAAAGGAGGTAACAAAATTAGAGAAAACTGAGGAAGACATAGATTAAGTGTTTTCTCAAGCATTATAAAACTAGTAAAAGTATTTGAAACTTCACGTGAACACAGCCCTAGGTAGAGATACATGAAAGGACAAAGCATTTGGTAGTATTTTCTAGTAACTTTGCTGAGAAAGAAAGTAGTTAAAGATGCAGCTACATGAAGAAGTGGTTAGAGTACTGAATTTTCAGTCAGGAAGACCTGAGTTCACATCCAGTAATAAAAATTAATCTAATGGTCATCTTCTCAAAGAAATCCCCACATGAAGACTCTTAAGAATATTAAGGTTCAAATTCACAAGTTTTATTTGACAGGGGAACAAAATATTGCAACCAACCAGAAAGAATTGAAGATCAAAAACAAAAGCCAAAGTCAGGATCACACAAAACTTTTCAGCCAACACCCTGATGGAATGCAAATCTTGGAATGTTATATTCTAAAAGGCAAAGGGTATAGGCGTACCATTAAGAATGACTTACCTGGATAATAATGAATAGAAGCCCACAGGGGGAAAATGGATCTTTAATGAAATACAGGACTTCTAAGCATTCCTAATTAAAAGAATGGAGTTGTATAGGATATGGAAGTCAAACACAAGAGGTAAGAGAAAAATAGAAGTTAAATATGAACAAAAACAGTAAGGGAATAAACAAATATAAACTACTTACATTCAAATATGTGGAAATGTTATATTTGTCCCCTTTGAACTCAATCATCATCAGATGTCATTGAGAGTCATATTTAACAGAAGGCCAGTGATAGGTTTTGAATGTCTTGATGATTCGAAGATAGAACTGGAAAGTGAGAAGACAAGGAATACACTGGGGGAGGAGAAGAGAAAAGGAGAGTTAGGAACATTTCTCTCACGTAATCAGAGTTCACACATCTGTATATCTGCAAACAAAGTAGATGGAGGTGGGGTAGACATAGCTGACACCTAAGGCTCATTGTCTTCTGATCTAGACAAAGTCAGGAAGAATTTTGAGTCCAAAACAACAACAACATCTCTTTTAATAGGGAAATAAGAGGAAAAAATGGTAGAAATAATTAAGAAATTAGAGTGAAGGGAGATTAAGGAAGGGAATAGTCTTAAGCAAAATCAACTCTAAAAATATTCAAAAATATTTTTAGCTCTTTTGAGCTGGTAATATGAAGGCATGGCTATAAATTGTGGAATGGGTGAACAAGTAATTGTATATAAAGGAGATGGATTACTATTGTGGTGTAAGAAATGATAAAAGGGAGGACAACAAAGAAACTGAGGATGATTTGTAAGAAATGATGTGTGAAGCAGCAAATAGAACCATAGAACAATCTATATCATGACAAAAAGATTGTAAAGACAATCACCTTTGAAAGATTTAGGAAATCTGATCAGTGTAATGACCAACCACAATTCCAGAGGATTACTGAGGAAATATCTTACTCACCTACTAATCATTATATACAGATGAATATATAGATAAAACGATCTACTTTCAGATATATACATTATTATACATGCATATATAGAATTATGTATATATGTACATGTGTATATGTGTATGTGTATCCAATTCAGAAATTTGTTTACCTTGACTATATATTTTCATAGTATTGTTTTCTTTTATTGTACTTTGGGATGGAGTAGGATGGGGAAAAATAGATTATAGTAGATTGAAAATGATTTTTTCAAAAGAGAAAAAAAGAATAAGCATCTAGTATTAACTACTGCATAATCTCTAATGTGATTTAGGTATACTTATTTAATCTATCTAAAATATAGTTTTTTCTCCTAAAATTGGCAACCAAAATACCTCTAAGTCTTTGTGATAATTAAGAGGAATAATATAAAAAAGGAATTAGAAAGTATCTTACACTGTGAAGATTTGTATTGCCAACTGAAAGAATCCTTTCCTCACTGCCATCCTAAATTCTTTAAAGAGAAATGTAGATTCAAATGTAACTCATTTCTACAGCAATAGAGAATGTTTGTTGGACAGTTTACTACTAATAATTATATTAATAAAGAAGCAAAATTTCACAGATCTCTCTGTGGGAGAATTTCATCAGGAGAAAGGGGAGAAATTTAGAAAAAAAAGGAAGGGAAGCTCAAATAGAAAGATGCAAGGGTAGATAGGGTCAGCAAGTCTTGGGAAGGGTAGCTTGCTATAAAGGGTGTCATCTGAGGCAGTAACTTATCTGGCTCATTGGAAGATCATAAGAGTATATAAGCAATATAGAGAATCCATCTCAACATAAACTATTTCTTCTTTGTGTTCTACTATTCATTGTTAGATGGGGGAAATGATTTTGTAAGGTACACACACACATTTTCTAGTACTCTTTAGCAGTTCTGATGAAAGGTTTCAAGTTAATCTGCTTTCATTCTTTTTTTCTTCTGTTTATGTATCTCCACCTATAAATAATATTTAATACCTGAGGAGATTTTCCTCTATACCTCTTCTTCTTCAAAAATCTCTCATTTTTTTTTGCTTCTAAGAGAGCATAAACATTTTTGATTCTGGTGAGCAATAGGGAGCAATTAGACTTTATTGAATGGAAGAAAGTAAGAGATGACATGATCAGTATTGAACTTTACCAGGTGAGTGAAAAATTTATTGTTGTGGGGAGAAGCTTGAGGCAGGAAGAAAAAAACACGATCAACTATTTTATAGGTGCTTGAGAGAAAAAAAAAATTTCCTCAGAAATTATTTAAAGTTTACTCTGCACAAAACACTGTTGCTATCATTGATGGGACAAAAAAAATGCCTTCGTTCCTATCCTTTAGGTCTTTGGAACCTACTGGTAAATATAACACTTGGTGCTGACTTCTCCTTAGCAGGCTTATACTAAGCCCTTATGTAGTTATTACTAATAATACCAGTTAATACTTGGTAGAGTTCATGTACATATCACAATTAATCTATAGTACAAGGCATGGAATTCATTTTTTCTCTTCATTCTAAACTAATTTTCCCCAAATTGACTTGATTCTTTACACTTATGATCTGATACAGCACAAAATTTCAAATTCAAAGATAGAGTCTCAAAATCCTTTTGAGATGATCCACAGATTCCTAAATATAAAACCAACAACAGCAGCAACAGACTTGATGACTTAGAATACACACATATAACCATGGTTCATCAATCTCCAGCCAGGTGGTTTTGGACTTCTTTCTTTATTTCTATGAGGCTCTCTTTCCTCACCTACAGAACAGGGGACATTTGATTTAATGAGTTCTAACATCTTTTTTGTTACTAGTTTGTGTTCTTTCTGAATGCCCATCATAAAATTATTTTTACAATATTGAAATTTGAAGTAAATGTCCCCACTACCACCACAACCTAACTAGGACTGTTGGGAGAACAATTTCCCAATTCCCCAAATGCTCTGAAATTAGAGATTTGCTCATTTCAGGAATGATTACTCCATAGAGTCTCCCTCTATATAAATATTGATAACTGTGCAGGGTAGAAGGCAAGTTGGAAACACCTCTCTTACTGGCCCAACTGATATGGGCAGAAGCAATGGCATTTGAGGACACTAACTGGCAAAAACACTATTAGTTCTGAACTTAGGCTGTTCGAGTCCTATGATACAACATAGTCTTACTTCTTAGATTGGTGGATAGATAGAAATAAATGGAGATTTTCCCTAATTGCAGAGTGCCTTGTAAAGAACTGATGATGAGATTGATGGTTCAGATTGTGCTGAGAAATTTCATAGAAAACACCCCTGAAAGATATGTTGGATGCTAATGACATATGTAAGTTTTTAAACCTTTTTCTATTTTATTTCTTACTTTTTTTTCTTTTTCTTCCCCACAACAGTGAACCTTGTTATTTGATTGTAAAATGGTAAAATGATTTTCATTAATGGAATGGGAAATTATTTCTTTTTTGGGGGAAGAGGGTACTCAGTCTTAAAATAATAGTATTTAGGAATAGAATGTACCCTAGAAAATGTTTGGTTCAATCCCCTCTTTTTAGATAAGGAAACTCAAAGAGATTAAACAATTTCCCCAAAGCCATGCAGGTAGTAAATAACAGAACTAGAATTTTAATAGCAGTCTTCAAGCTCTACATATAATGCCCCTTTCATTACATCATAATGCCTTAGTGAGGTACATTCTAAGGATTTTTTGGAAGGGGGTAACTTAGAGTTCAAGAATTAAGCTTAATAGACAGAAAAGGAGAACACCGACCAAGAAGTTAGGACACAGAGTATCATCCACTCACCAAATAACTTCAGAAAAGCCATTTCCTTCATGTTCTACTCTCCTTTCTGTAAAGTGAAGACTTTTGACGAATACAGAAATTCTCGATGTTTTGTGTCCTGGCCCAATTTGGTAGTCAGGAAACCTATAAATCCCTTATCACAATTGTGTATATTACTTACATTCATAATCAAATAAAATTACTAATGTCATTTAAGTTAAGGCAAATAAAGTTGCAATTTTTCCTATCTAATTTTAGAGACCACTAGTACCTTTTGAATACTCTAAATCTATGAATTAAGGAAGGTGAACTCCATGACATAGCAAGAATTTTAAAAACTGCAAAGTTTCCTTTGGGCATTTCTAGATCATAATTATTTTTAAGTACTTGAAATGCTGTTTCCTGGAAAAGATTAAACTTACTTTGTTTGAACTCAAATGACAGAAGTAAAAGTAACGAGGAGCAGTTGCAAAGAAGCAAAGCTAGACTTTATGTCAGGAGGAAAGTCATTACATCCTAATAAACAGAACTATATCAAAATAGAATGGATTGCTTTGGGAAAAAATGAGTTCTTCCTCAAGCAAAGTCAGTAAGTGAAAGTTAGATGACAGCTTGTTGAGGATGTTGTAGAGAATATTTTTGAATATTTTTTTTCATGTACAAGCTGGATCAGATAATCAGTTAAGGGTTCCATCCAACTTTGAAATTTGGTGATTCTCCAATCCAAAGAACATTAGATGTTAAACATATATAATGGTTTTAAAAATGACAATAAAATTTCCAGATGAGGATTTATACTTCTTTACCTGCTGTTATATATAAAGAGACTAGAACTGTGATTTAATTAATATAGCAAACTCTTAAATAAGAATATTCTCTCAACCGATGATAATTTCTCTACCGCCTCTAATTTTAAAAGTTGCTCAGAGTCACAAAGCCAGAATGTGATGGAGGAGGGATTTGCTATCCTGATGAAAAAATAAACACAAAATAAATAAGGAAAGAAAGAAAGGAAGGAAGGAAGGAAGGAAGAAGGAAGTAAGGAAGAAAGGAACGAAGGAAGAATTAATGAGTAAATCAATAACTTTTTTTAAAAAAAGAACACAAACATATACAGACATTGCTTAAAGTAGACCAGAGTGCAGTATATTGCTGTTCAGTCATTTTAGTAATGTGCAACTCTCCATCACTTCATTTGGAGTTGTCTTGGGAAAGACATTGCAGTGATTTTTCATTGCCTCCTGTAGATCATTTTACAGATGAGGAAACTGAGGCAAACAGGGTTAAATGACTTGCCCAGGGACATACAATTACTAAGTATCTGAGGCCAGATTTGAACTCAGTAAGAGAGCCTTCTGATTTCAGGACTAGCACTCTGTCCACTGTACACCTGCTTTCCCAGAGAAGAGTACAGAGTAAAGGCAGAATTTATGTCTTGTGTAAATGATACCAAAGACTTGAGACTTAGCCTTTAACTATTAAATTTTTTGTCTTATCTTTTTTCCTGTTTTGTATTTTGTTAGTTGTACCACACTTCCACTCAATTCAATATACCAGATTTCTGACTCACAGGGGATAGTGTCGTTTGTACTATTTTACTATCTCCTACAGATTTGAGCAAAATGATAGATAAAGTTGAAAACATATAAAAATCAAAAAACCACCCAAAATATCAATCATACTAATTAGTTGATTGTAATTTTATTGCATATAACTATTATAATAATTAATTTGCATAATACTGAATTTGATCTGATTCTGGAAGTAGTAAGCACCTTATCACTGGGCATCTTTAAGTGGGAGCTGGAGAAGCACTTATCAGAAATATTATAGGAGTGACATTTACTCATAAAGTGCATAATCTTGATAAAGTGTCTGCCAACCCCAAGATATTGTGGACTGAAAAAAAATGAATTGATATCCATGATTCACACCTTATTTTATTTGAAATTCACAATGACCAGGTGAGGTAAGAGCAGCAGGTATTATTTTCTTCCTTTCGCAAATGTGGAAACAGAGGTGCTGTCATTTTAGATGAATTTCTCATTGACTTCATGAACAAAACAAAACAAGACAAGCTAATAAGGGTTAGAGGTAGTAAATCACATATATAAATATACATATACTCACATATACATATGTGTCTGTGTGTGTGTAGAGACAGACAGATAGAAAGAGATAGATAGAGAGAGAGAGAGATAGAGAGAAAACCCCACTTGCTAGCTTGAGGTGAGCTAAGAGCTTAGTGAATAGTTTGTTTGATTTTATTTTGCTTTGCTCAACTCAATTTTACTGTATTTTTGGATCTTCATTGTCTTCCTTTCATTGTCCCTCCTCAATCCCCATTGAGAAAGTAAAAAGACAAAATGAATTACAAATTCACATAATGAAGTAAAACAAATTCCTGCTTTGGTCATGTCTAAAAAAATGAACAGGCAAGCAACAAAACCTAAATCTTTACTCTTAGACCATTACTTCTTTTACAGGAAATTGCTTTGACATATGAATGCATTTTGTTGATTAATTTTTATGACATTTTAATATTATCCATACTCCTTAGAATTTACTTGATCTATCTCAAAAGATTCTGTTTCCTGCTACAGGAAGTATCCAAGAAGCAACTAAAAGGCCACTTGAGAATATAGCTAATTCTTGCTCAGTTGTTGTTTAGATTTGATATCAGCCATTCCTTCCAATTCTGACATTCTGTGATCCTGTCAGTAAAATGATCAGAAATCATTGCTATTTCGTAAAACTCCCAACTACCCTGCACATGGCATATTGAAGTGATGCATCGAATTACCCATTCTGTAGATGTCAATTTGTATTCATCAACTTTTTTTCCATAATGCAATTCACACAATACTGATATCGCATTTCTGATGTTGTTTTATGTTTATTTTTTTTCAGATAACTACTGGCCAACTTCTAATTTTCTTAAGATGAATAAAAAGAATAATGTCACTGAATTTATTTTCTTGGGGCTTTCTCAGAATAACCAGGTTCAGATTCTGTGCTTTGTCATTTTCTTATTTTGTTACATGGCTATTTTGATGGGAAATTTCATTGTCATCATCTCTATCATATGCAGCCAGCTCATTGAACAACCCATGTACTTTTTCCTGACTTACTTATCCTTTATGGATATCTGCTACACCTCCACAGTGACCCCTAAACTCATCAGTGATATGCTGGCTGAAAGGAAGAGTATTTCCTATCCTAATTGTCTGATCCAGCTTTACACTATGCACTTCTTTGGAGGAGTGGAGATCTTTATACTCACAGGGATGGCCTATGACCGATATGTGGCCATTTGCAAACCTCTCCACTACATGGCTATCATGAGCAGGGGCAGGTGCAATTCATTCATCTTGGCTGCTTGTGCTGGGGGATTTCTGCATTCATTCCCACAGCTTCTCCTTGCTGTTCTCTTGCCTTTCTGTGGCCCCAATGAGATCGATCACTATTTCTGTGACATTTATCCATTGCTGAAACTTGCCTGCACTGATACCCACAGGTTTGGTCTTTTAGTAATAGCCAATTCAGGGATGATGGCACTGGTGGTTTTCATGGTCCTTATGGCTTCATATGGCTTGATCTTATATACCCTGTGGGCACATTCTTCAGAGAGCTGCCAAAAAGCTCTATCCACATGTGGTTCCCATATCACTGTGGTAGTCTTGTTCTTTGGGCCTTCCCTCTTCATTTATGTTAGACCAGCCACCACATTCCAGGAGGATAAAGTTTGGGCTCTGTTTTACACAATCATTGCTCCCATGTTTAATCCCTTGATATACACTTTGAAGAATTCAGAAATGAAAAATGCCATGAAGAAAGTGTGGAACAAAAACATATTCAAGAGAAGAAAACAAAAGTTCTAAAAAGCATTGCTGACTTTCACTATGAGCCTTGATGTAATGACTGAATACCAACTCATTCAGCACAGGTGTATGAGAGGCTACTCTGAGGCTCACAGAAAAAGTGTGGCATGAGGTGTAGTGCTTAAAGAGACCTAAGAGTTAATCAAGTCCACTACATTGAGCTTACCAAAGAGAAAATGAGTCAGGATTAGCCAAATGAGGTCCCTAAGGTCACACAGCTGGTTTGTTGGTAGACCAGCATTTAAATTCAAGTTTTCTGTCTCAGATTTCAATGATTTTACTCTCACATTGTTAAGCCTTTCTAAATGTTGAAAAATCTTGATTACAAATGATTTCATTTGCTAGTAAGATTGTGTTCATGTATTGTCATTTCACCAATTTATTTAATCATGTAAAGCAAGTGAAAAAATCCAGTTACTGGAAACTTCCCTTTTTAAGTACTAAAATTAAGGGGTAGACATATCTCAAGATGACTGGGTCTTTGTGTCACTGTGTAATAATAGCTTGTATTTATATAGTAACTTAAGACCCGCAAAGCACTTTACACATATAATCTCATTTTATTCTCACAACAGTCCTGTGAGATAAGTGAGATAGGTGTTATTATAATTCTCATTTTACAGATAACAAATCTGTGACAGAAGGAGGTTAAGTGAATTGCCAAGGGTCACATAGTCAGTAAGTATATGAGGTCAGATTTTAACTCAGGTCTTCCTGTCTTCAGGTTCAGCACTTTATTGACTGGGCAATCTAGCCCAATATTACGACTTATGTCTTCTTGTGCTTGTCTCCCCAGCAAGATCAAAGGGAACTAGTAATAGGCAATTAGACAGTGTTACTCACATTGTAGAGTACTCTGATCTTTGTATAATCTATGAAATATGTTAAATAAGTAAATATATATATATATAAATATATATATATATATATACAATCTATCATCTAATCATATCTAACTATATATCACTCAATATCTATCTATCTACTATTGAGGTATAGAGTCACGAGGAGTTTGATCGAATTTAATGTGATATGTTGTATATTTGAGGAAGTAGTATTATCATGTCTACATTAGTATGACCCTTCCATAAACCTTGAATTGAACTATAGTACTAATCTTCCTTTCTTTCAGCCATTAATCTTTTTCCTTAAGGGAAAGCGTGCATGGATCAATTCCCAAATATTTAATAGTTTATTGTTCTTATTGTAAAATGGATTTCTTTTTAAAATGTTTTATATTCTTGATCTTTCTTATTATTATATGTAAATGCATCTATATACATATGTTTATCACATGGATATATTTATATGTGTACAGGTTCATATCCATATACATATATTGCCTGCATATCAATATGTATGCCTATGTAATAAGAAATATTAAGGATAGAAGACATTTTTAAAAGAAACCACAATTAGAATAAGAACATAAATACACATTAACTATATGTGTACATATGTGTATGTATGTGTATATGTGGGTGAGTGTGCATATATTCTTGTAACTTTTGCCACTGTGGAATACTTTCATTGCCATTTTTTTTGATTGAAAAACTTTGATTTCTTAGCTTTACTATCATGTCATATTCAACTCAGGATGTTTTTAACTGCTGATTCTCAAAGGTAATATTCCTAATATGTTCAATGTCTTCTGAATATTGCTATAATTATTGATTCTATATCAAATAATTACAATATTTTTTTCAGTGTACTTTTGTGTATAACTAAAATTTTTGTAACTTTAAATTGTGTGAATTCTATGTTTAAAGTAGATACATTTTATAATGATTCAAATAGCTCATTCATTAGTTAAATAATCTATATTAAAGCTAACTATATGTAAGTTACTCTGTTAAGCACTGAGGGAGGCAAAAAATAAAAATAAAACCTGATATCCATCTTCAAAAAGATCACATTCTTATGGCTTAAGCAACATATACATAATGCATGCATAAAATACTGTAAATGGAAGGTCATTTCAGAGTGAAGGCACTAGCACTGTGTGAGGGACAGAAAAGGCCTTCTGTAGAAGGTTGGTTTTGAGCTTCGTCTCCAAGGAAGCAGGAAGAGGTGGAACATTCCAGCCATACAAGAAAATGAAAGAAAAAGTGTGAAGTCAAAAGACTGTGTGCTGTGATTAAAGAAAAAGTAACAAAAAAAAGCTAATGGAATTGGATCATAGTATATGAGAAGGAAATAAATTATACAAAGTTTGTAAGGTTAGGAAGGGACCATATTTTGAAAGGTTTTAACTTGATTTTACAACTAACTGGTTTTTCTTTCTGAGTGGATGTGTATGACATGAGAAGATTTATGCTTTAGGAAACCTATTTTGGTATCCTAGTTAATGGGAATGGGGAGAGACTTGAGGCAGGCAAATCAACTAAAAGGATATTTGATAATTCCAAAATGAGGTGATGAAGGATGAAGGAGGCAGCAATATTCATGGAGAGAATGTCATCCATGTGGGGGATGTTATGGGATAGGGGAAGGAAACCAATTTATTTATTGCCTACTATGGTTAGGTATCATGCAAAGTACTTTATAAATATTATTTTATTTGAAAAAAATAGAAACAATGAGACTCAGTAAAAGACTGTATATGTGGGATGAATATTAATGAAGAATTAAGTTTGTGAGTCTTGGTCATTGAGAGGTAACTACAGAGTTTGGAAGAGGGGGACTTGTGTGGTGAAAGATGATAGATTATGTTTCAGACATATCACATTTTAGATGACTCTAATATATTTGGTTTGATATGTCTAATAGGTTATTTGAGAATAGAGCTCAAGAGAAAGGTTAGGTTAGAGGTGAAGTTAAAGGTTAAGTTTAGTAGATCTGAGAATTATTAGCATTGAGATGATAATTGAATTGATGAAAGCTGATGAAGCCCAAAGGAAATCATATAAAGGGAGAAAAGAGTGCATGGCAGACTGCTTGGAGTCATACATATTTATTGAGTATAAGCTGGAAAAAATTCAGAAAAGAAGCTTGGAAAGGAGTCATCAGATAGGTTGAAAAAGAATTTTAAGTGTCATGAAATCCAAGAAAGAAATGAATATTCAAGGAAAGAGGGTGATCAATAGGCCCAAAAATTTAAGAGGTCAAGAATGATGACAATTAAGAAAAGGGACATTACATTTGACAACAAAAAGGTCATTGATAATTTTGAAGACAACAATTCCAGTTGAATGATTAGGTCACAAGTCAATAGAGGATTTGGTATGATAGAGATATAGACATTTTTGCCAGGAGCAGAGATAAAGATTTATAATAATAATGATAATAATGTGTGTGGCCTTGGTAAAGTCCTTTCATATCCCTGTGCTATGGCTGTGTCCAATTTCTTCATATGTGAAGTGAAGAGGTAAGTATTTTTTTCCTAAGTACTCTTTCAAAACTATTTATTGAATTCTCAAAACCTACATTCTATCTGGAAACTTCAAAGCAAGTTTCAAATAATTATATCAAAATGTACCTTCACGCAGTCAAGCAAGCAAGTCTCCACATCTGCAAATGCTTTACATGCTGTGCTTCACTCATTTCAAACATAAATACTCTACAGAGACTCCCTCCCTCCAAAAATGATTCCTACTGAGAAGCAAGGTAGAACATGGTCAAGATCTGGTTTGCCCTTTTCAGCTGAATAATATAAATCACAGTGATTAGACCAAGGTGGTGTTCACTAAACTTCAACTTGGCATCATTTAATTATCTCCAAGGAAAGCACTCTGATTTCCAACAGAATTCCTTCTGGGCTACGGGTACAGCTGTATAGCTCTAAACCAATCTCCATCCCTTTTAGCTCTGTGTTCTGATGCAGTTGAAGGACTGTAGCAGAAATAGAAATTGGAGCTGAGGAAGGACACCAGAAATCATACCTGAAATATACATGGTATAATTATGGGACGTGTAAATTTTCAATTAGGGACTTTTTTCCTATTCCATTTCCTGCTCCTTCTACCTTACCTAAGATTACAAGATTTCAAATGTGAGTTGAGATATCCGATAGTTCAAGCCATCCCTCTCATTTTATAAGTGAGGAAACTAAATCTCATAAATGAAAAATGACTTGTGCAAGATCATTTTACTGGTAAGTCATGTCACATACTCTTTCTCTTATTCTCCTTCTTTTACACCTTTTCCTCCTTTGTAGTTTTTCACTCTTCATCTCCCTATTCTATTTCCTCTATTTTTCTCCTCTTTCTTACTCTGTACCTCCCATTTTTGTGAATTTAATATGTGTCTATTATATCCAAGTACTATGTAGGCATTCCAGGAGGCAATCTATTTCACTCACCTGAATACCTGCTTTTCACTGAGGACTAATTGGATTTTTTAAATATAATGAAATCTTATAACCTGTTGAGATGGCCTACCATGGAAAACCCTGATTCTCTGCGTCCTATTTCACATTGGTGGGAGTTTCTTCCATTGATTGGCTGTAAAACTAGAGCCAGCTGCATCTTTAAAACTGGGGAGGCTGGGACAGTCATACTCTTTTTCCTGTTTCAGCATTTCAGAGAAGGTGAAGCTTAACCCCAGCATGGGCACCATGAGCTGAATGTACTATTGATTTGAGAAGGGGGGTTCGTCCCTCTCTCACTTTTTCCCTGTGGCCCTGAGATATGGGTATAGGATAATCCTTTTATTCTGCTTTATTTGCCCATCTCATATTCTTTAGTGAAAACAAACAAAAGGGGCTGAAGTCAATGACTACAGAATACCTAGATAGCTAAAATCCCATGAGGGATTTAGGAGAACCCTGGGAGAGTCATGAAATGTAACATTTCCTGGCACTCTGGAGCCTGGGTAGTCAGTGTTATTAAAGTACTGTTTATTCCTAAAAGTTTTGTGATGCAAATACTTATTTCTTAACAGAATAGAAGTAAAAGAAAAACAAAACACACGTTACAATTCATCTGTTTTATTTGAATAACAAAGCCAATTTTCTTGACCACAACAGTCTCATGTCATTCTTCATTTCTGCATTTCTCAGTGTGTAGATGAGAGGGTACAACATGGGTGCAATCACAGTGTAAAACACTGAGAACTCTTTGTCATTATTTAGGAAACTGGGAGGTGGGATATAGGTGGAGATAGCCGGTACAAAGAACAGAACAACGACCATGACATGGGAAGCACAGGTGGAGAGGGCTTTCCATCGAGCGTCTGATGAATGGTTCCTAAGATTATATAATATGATGATGTAAGACACCACCAACACCAAAAAGGGTTGCCAAGACAACCATTCCAGTGTTAGCAATGACTAAAATACTAGCAACATGGGTATCTGTGCAGGCAAGCTTTAAGAGGGGTTTTGAGTCACAGAGGTAGTGATCTATTTGATTAGGGCCACAGAAAGGCAACCTCAGGATCATGAGTAGCTGGACAATGGAGTGCCAAAATGCCACCACCTAGGCAAGCAGGATCAGCATGTTACATCTCTGCCTGTTGACAATTATCATGTAGTGTAAGGGTTTACAGATGGCAATGTAGCGATCAAAGGTCATGGACACCAGGATGAACATCTCAGCACATCCAAGAAAACGAAAAGTAGAGTTGAGTCATGCAGCAATTATAGGAGATTGTCTTCCTTGTGTCAGTTAAGTCACTAATCAGCCTGGATATGATGGTGGAAGTGAAGCATGGATCTGTGAAGGACAAATGCCAAAGAAAGTAGTACATGGGCTGCTGCATCAGATGGCTGGATGTGATGGTGATGAAGATAATGAAATTCTCCAGAAAGATTGCTAAATAGCAGGTCAAGAAAATGACTGAACATATTGTTGTCATTTCTTTCTTCATCAGAAGTCCCAAGAGTATAAATTCAGTGACATTATTTTGATTTTCCATGTAATCAGAGTAGGAAATAGCTGTCTAGAAGTTTAATTAACCTGAAAATATAGAGGGCATGATGAAGCTTAGTTAGCATCAAATGAATAATTCTTTAAAAAGGTGAAGTCCAATTCCACATTATTACTACAACTCACACTGTATTCTTAAATTGATTCCTGTTTTTTAAACATTTTAAAATGAGAGGATCAAAGATAGTCAATATTACCCACCCCATGGAATATTTTCTAAAATGCATTGTCCACTTACAGGACTAATATGAAAGTATGTTTACTAGGAATGTGTATGTAGAGGCTATATAAGATTGTGTGCCATCATGGGGAGGGAGGAAAGAAGGAAGGGAGAGAAAATTTTAAATTCAAAAGCTTACAGAAGTGAATGTTGAAAATAAACATAAATTAAATAAGTAAACATAAAGTAAAAAATAAAGAAACTACATTTGAAAAAGTTAAGAAGACAAAAACAAAGTAAAATAAAATAAAATTCATTGTCCATCCAACAATTCCTTCTTTGCCAATAAAATACACCAATATCTTTAGTTTCATAAATATAATATCAATTTAAAAGAGATGGCAATATTCTAAGAATATTTGACTCTATTTTGACATTAATTGGATCCTTGTCATACTAAGTTGATCACAACATAATTAAATTTAATACATTTAATTTTAAAAAGTGAACAATAAAGAAGACCTATAGATATTCTTTTTTAAGCCAAAGAACATCTATATAAATCTTTTCTTTTTACATAGAAAAAATTAAAAATCTAAACATTAAGTACCAAAGTGAACATTTTATAATTACTCAAGAAATCAAGGATAAATATATAGGGTATCATCATAAGCAAACATGAAAAGCAATAGAGTTGCAGGCCCTTTCCCACCCCACATACCTAAGTCATACATTAGATTAAATTAAATTAAATTAAATTAAATCATTCCTGGCTTTTAAAGTATCAAACAATAGTCCAGTGAGGAGACTAGAGTGCAGACACACAGACACAAACACACAGACACACAAACAAACACAAAGTATACCAAATTACATGCTGACTAGAAATCAAGTGTATAAAATAGATTTTCTAGAAATACTTTACAAAGTTCTCAGAAACAAGTCAGGAGAATGTCTTTCCATTACATAATGGGCACCCTAGGCAGAAGATAAACCTAATTATGGTCAAGGAGATGGACCACATGCTATCTTGCATGTATCTCAAAGCTGATTCCTTTCTATACCCACCCCAAGCATTAAATGTCTGGTAGGTCCGGGACATTGAAGTTTCTCCATACATTTCCTGGAGTCATCAACTACTAGGAAACCAAATACCACCCAAAGAAACTTTACTCTGCCTTTCAACAATATTTAAGAGTTTCCTGTCCTTTTTTGGAGAACAAATCTGCCTCTTTGCTACTTATATCCATGACTGCTCACTCCACCCTGTAGGACTGAGAGTAATTCTCCCTCAAGTAATTCCTTCATATAAGTGAAAATAGTTGTGATATCTTCTTTCTTCATGGTTAAGCATATCCATTGATTTCAATGGATGTTCTTATGGCATGACATTGATGTTTCCCACCACACTGATTGTCCTCTTCTGGACATTATATATCCCATCAGTGTCATTTTTCACATGTAAAACCAGAATTTAGCAGAATATTCCAGATGCTAAAATGCACATAGGTCTATGCAGGCAAGTTTTAAGAGGAGTTTTGAGTCATACATATAATTGAGTATTTGATCACAACCACAGAAAGGTAACCTCTATATCATTAGTAGATCGACAGAGTACCAAAATGTCACCACCCAGGCAAGCATGATAGATGTGTTATGTCACTGTCTATTGACAATCATCATGGAGTGTAAGGGTTTATAGATGGTGACATGCCCATCAAAGATCATGGGCACCAGGACCACTAACTTGACACCTCCCAGTAAATGAGAAGTAAAGAGCTGAGTCATACCTCAGTCAGACTAAGGCAGGACTAGGGAATTGTTCCTAAGATTTCTGCCTCCTTCAGAGGGGGGACCCAGATACAATTTTTATTACCTCTTAGGCATTTTGCCATCTTCAAAACAGTGCTTAACATGTTATACTTTGTATATGGTAGGAATCTAATAACTGTATGTGGAGATACTGTTGGAGGAAGCATTTCCTCTGGGCTGAGTTCTGTGATTGTACTAGGTGAGGTACAGTAGTTAGAAGGCTCATTTATGGAGCTAACAGAACTGATTTATATCATAATCTGTTATTGAGTCAAGGTTAATTGAGGATCCCCTTCCCATTTGGAGGACATGATCAGATTATAGATAAGATGAATATCTGGTGCCATTTGGAATGAATGCCTAACATAGCTTCTGTCCAATTTCTA
Source organism: Vombatus ursinus (assembly GCF_900497805.2). Lineage (NCBI taxonomy): Eukaryota > Metazoa > Chordata > Mammalia > Diprotodontia > Vombatidae > Vombatus > Vombatus ursinus. Next base: position 535,962 of record NW_020953941.1, read on the forward strand.
TGCAGAATTTCAATCCTCTTCCAAGTGTCCTGACAAAATTCAATTGGAATCTAGTGTAATGTTTCTTAGGCCACCTTTCAATGAATAGTGTGTGTCCTGGCCTTTGGGGTCTAGTAGATTGGAGATAGAAACAGTGCATTCCTGAATATTCCAAAGTGGAATACAGAAAAAAAAAACCTGAAGGATTTCCTTTACACATTTTCCAGCTGTGTATCTCATATCTCTGTGATAGATCTGACTATGATCTATCCCAATATAATAAATCATACGTTGGACTTTACAGTTGGAAGAGAACATGGTTGTCATGATATCTAAATCCCTCCATTTACAGATGAGAAAACTGAAGATAACATAGTGAAATGATTTGATAATTGCCATAGATAGTAAGCAATGAAGCTGGTCTTCAAAAATAGATGCTCTGGATTCAAATTCAATTTCTTCTTGCCAATAGATTTTTCCAAGTTCCAAAGCAAGAAACAGTGAGATTGAGCCAGTGACTGCTAGCAGTGTGACAGAGAACTGTCCTACTGGAAAATGTCTATAAGGGGATGACATCCATTACATGCTATAGCTTGTAGTTTGACTTTAAGCACTTGATTTAATCACTGAATTTCACTTTACTCACAAATAGGAGTCATAATAAATATGTGACATATCACAGCCTCCTGGTGATAGGTCAGATAATATTTGACAATGAACTTTGAAATGCATTAAGCGCTTGTGCCACTGTGAGGATCTCTCATGCTAAATGAAACTATTTCCACCTAAATTCCTCCTCTTCTTCCTCAAAAATGTATTAGAGAAGAACAAACTGATGCCTAAAAGAAATAATAATCACATTTCCATAATACATAACAGTTTTCGATAGCACTTTCCTCATAACAACCCTTTTTGCTATATTTTTTCACTCACCTTTGTCCCATGGGTGAAGGCAGGGAAGTGAAGAAGGACTCAGTGATAAGCAGTATGTGTGGGAAAGAGAGGAAAATAATTTTGAGGAGTGTGATAATATAGTGAATAGGGCCTGTGGTTGAACTGAGGTCGCCTGGTTAATGTGTCTTCCATTTTTATGAGCTGTGCAGACCTTTAACAAAACCATTAAAGAGTTTTGATTACTTAATCTATGAAGATGATGCTTTGAGAGGGAATGCATATAAATATACATAAACACACACATTAGAGAGAGATTTCTGAAATTAGCAGAATGGTGTTATATATATAGGAAGGGGATATTAACCTGGGAACTGTGGATAGATTTCAAGATGTTTGTGATGTTGGATGGAAAAAGATACATCTTTTTAAAAAAAATATGAGTGGGTTCAGGACCACCTTTTACCTCTCATTCCATCTTTGGTTTTTCTCCAGGTGTTTTTGTGCATGTGCAAGTGTTTGTATGTGAAACATTTTTGATAGTACGAGAATTTGTAACTCCATCTTGTACCTAATCAGTTAAGTTAAATTTTTTAGACTCATCTTGTGAGTGCCTGAATTGATATTTCTTAGGAGATAATGATGATGACAATGAAGATGATGATGATGAAGCTAAGCTACTCGCATAGACTCACATAGCTAATAAATGTCTGTGCTAGGCTTTGAACTCAGTTGTTTCTGATTCCAAATCTAGCATGCATTATACGGTCTTGTTGACATTGCCCATTCATTTTTTTTATTTTCTAGGCAATGGGGTTAAGTGACTTGCCCAGGGTCACACAATTGGTAAGTGTTATGTGTTTGAGGCTGAATTTGAACTCTGGTCCTCCTGAATCCAAGGCCAGTGCTCTATCCACTGCACCACCTAGCTGCCCCAGACCATTCATTTTTAAAGTGGAAATTAGAGCTCCCAAAGTTCTAATGACATTATTATAATGTAGGAAGTTTCTTTTGAAAGGATAAATTTGCGTGAAACTGAGAGCCAAAAAGCGACACAGGAACCTATCTCTTGAATTTCTTTTTTTCAAAGACATCAGCAGAAAGCAAGGGAGAGTAGATTGGAAAGTGTCATTTCTCTCCTAAGCCTGCTCCTATTTCTCTGTATTTATTTATTTTTCCACCATTCTTTGGTTTCTCATCCTTGAAGAGGACTACCACCTTACAGAATTCCTTCCTCCTATTGGTCAGTTCTTATTTCAACATCCCTTTTAAAGAAATATCCAGGCCAGCCATTTTCATTCCATCAATCCTCATTAGGCTCTGCTCTTCACTGTTTGGAATTCCTTTCCTACCATGCCCATCTAAATAGACCTAGTTCTCCCATGTCCTGTCTTCCCAAATTGTCAGCACTCTTTTACATGTTGTGTTTCATCATTAGAGTATAAGTTCCTTGAGGGCAAGGACTGTCTTTCTTTTTACTTGTACTTGTATCTCAAGTGCTTTGCACACTGCCTGACACAATACTTGTGGATTTGGCTGAAATACTTAACTATCAAGGAAAAACTTTGATTACTTCACAGTTGAAACAGCGCCTGTCCCTATGTCACAGCTCATTTCTTTGTCATTCTTCAAAAAGGACTATATTCTGTATTTGAGATGAAGAGTCATGCAAGAGAAGAAAAAAAGATAGATTATTCTTTCTGTTCATTCTTTCCATAGTATATTATATGTGAAGTAATTAAATTGTACAAAGCCTGGTGTCAAAACACCAACAGTTATACAAAGTGTTGATAAGGATATGGCCCAGGTTTTTACCCTGGACTTGATGGATTTTTTTAAAAGAATACACATTAATGTACATTTGGTGACACAATCACCATTTCTTCATCAAGGGCATAAAGAGAGAAAACCAAAAAATTAAAACCCATCTTTTTATTTAAATAACAATGACATTTGGTTTGACCACATCTTCTGCATGACATTCTTCATCTCTGCATTTCTCAGTGTGTAGATGAGAGGGTTCAGCATGGGTCCAATGACAGTGGAAAACAGTGGAAAACTCGGGACAGCTAGGCGGTGCAGTTGATAGAGCACCGGCCCCGGATTCAGGAGGAAATGAGTTCAAATACGGCCTCAGACACATAACACTTACTAGTTCTGTGACCCTGATCAAGTCACTTAACCCCATTGCCTAGCCAAAAAAAAAAAAAAAAAAACCATGGTAAAACCCTTATCATTTTTGTTGGCACTGGAAGGTCAAATATAGGTGGAAATACAGGGCACAAAGAAAGAACAACAACCATGACATGGGAGCCACAAGTGGAAAGGGCTTTGTGCCAACCTTCTGATGAGTGCTTTCTAAGATTGTATAATATGACAATGTAAGATGCCACCAAGACAAGAAAAGTAGGTAACACAACCATGCCAAAATTAGCTATAACTAAGATATTAGCAATATGTGTGTCTGCACAGACAAGTTTTAAGAAAGATTTTACATCACAAAAATAGTGGTCTATTTGATTAGGGCCACAAAATGGTAACCTAGCTAACATGAGCATCTGAGCAATGGCATGCCAAAAGGCCACCCCCCAGGCCATCAAGATCATTGTGATACATCTCTGATGATTCACTATGATCATGTAGTGTAAGGGTCTTAGTTCCAAGGTTTAAAAAGGAGATTGACAGTGGATAGAGCACCAAGCCTGAAGTCAGGAGGACCTGAGTTCAAATATGACCTCAGACCAAACACTTGACACTTACTAGCTGTGTGACCCTGGGCAAATCACTTAACCCCAATTGCCTTTAAAAAAAAAAGACATTCATAAGCTGAAGAATGGTGAGAGCAGTACGGTTAGAAAGCCTTATTCTTAGTCACATGAGGACCACATAAAGCAACAGAACATAAAAGACTTGAAAAAGAAAAGACTCAAGGTGAACATGATAGCTTCAGGTATATGAAGAGATGTTATTTGTAAGAGATTTCTATTTTCCTGAGTACAGAACAAAGAACTATGTGTAAAAGATCTAAAGAAGTAAATGTTTACTTGTTCACTTGGAATCAGAGGGAAAAAAATACTCCTTAAAAATTAGAACAATCCCAAAAGGGGGAGAGGGAGGGCAAGATGGGGGAGAAGAGAGAGAGAGACAGAGACAGAGAGAGACAGAGAGAGAGACAGAGAAAGAGACAGAGAGAGAGAAAGAGAGACAGAGACAGAGAGACAGACAGAGAGACAGACAGACAGACAGACAGAGACAGAGAGACAAAGAGAGAGATAGACAGAGAGAGACAGAGACAGAGACAGAGAGAGAGGCTTTCAAGTGAGTGAACATTTCCAAGGAAACTTTCCTCAACTATTTTTCAACATTTCTCAACTATTAGAGCAATCAAATGTATAACTCTTTAATGTTTACATACTTCTTTTAAAATATTATCTCATTTTATGCTCATAAAAACAAAATAAAACAAAACAAAACTTAGAGATAGGTACTGTTCTAGATGGGGGAATTGAGACTGGTAGAGATTCAGTGACTTGCCCAGTATCACATAGCTAGTAAGTATCTGAAGTTACGTTTGAACTCAAAAATGTTATAATATAATATGTGAAACTCAAAAATGTCTTCCTTTCCTATATTTTCCCTATACTTTTCAAAAATATATCAAGGGCTGTTGAGGTCTCTCCCAAATGTCAAATTCATTGATTTTGTTACAATTAGTCCCAATAATGCTGGAGCTATGAGGTGCCTTTTCATGAGGGTACTACTCAACCCCTGTATTCTAAATGCATACCCACTCTACCACTGATGTGACATATATTTATTGGAGAATGTTCCACAATTTTAAAAATATTTTTCTCACTTTCATACCAGCAAATATCTTCACTTTTAGCTAGTTGTAGCAACTGGCAATTGCATGTGAATGAAATAGTAGTTGTGTTTAAGTTATCATTTAAGTAGTGTTGACTCTGAGAACACCTTGACCCCAGGGTCAACTTTGCTTAAGGGATCTAATCCTTAAGTGAAGTTGAGAGAAGGGAAACTATTAAAGAATCCCTACATCACTCCTCTTCTCAAAACCCTTCTGTTGCTCTAAATTGCTTATTGAGAAGGTGCAAGTAATTCCTTACTTAAGACCTCCCACAATCTGCCACCACTCTTAGCTCTCCAACTTTAAATCCCAGGACTCTGCCACATACTTAATGTTCTAGTCAAAGTGGGGAGCTCACATAATCATCATTTCTTTCTTCTCTTCCATCATTTACTGACATAGTTCTCAACTCCTGAAATGTCCCCACTAATTATTTACATCTTTGAAAATTATCCTTCCCCTTCAAATAATGTCCTTCTCCTTCAAGGCATCCTTGATTCCCAGATATGAAATTATCTTAATTTCTCTATTTCTATCAAACTATGTTATAGCTCCATTTTGACTGATTGTCACATTCTACAAAGTAGTTATTTTTCGGTTAATGCCACAGTTTTCAACCTTTTCCAAAGTCTTCAGACTCCTCTCAACTTAAAAGAAAAATATTTTGGACTTCAAAGTTATTTCATTTATGTAGGTGAGTTCACCCAATATTTACTGTTTAGAAATTTAAGCTAATAATATTTAATATACTTCTTAATTTACTTGAAGTAAGAATGAACTCATTTTGTTAACATAATATATTTTATGAAAAATCTGTGTTTTCCAAAATGAAAAAAGGGGGGGGGGAATGGCAGAGATTAGAGATTCACCAATGTTTGACAAAGTCCATACCGTTTTGGAAGTTATTTTTCCTCTCCACATAAAATCTAAATTTACCTCCCTATAACATTCACTCATTGTTCCTGGTTCTGCCCTCTGAGATCAAACAGAAAAGAAAAAGTTAATCCATTCTGCACATAGGATTTTATATATATATATGTACATATGTATGTATATGTATATAAGTGTGTGTGTATGTATACGCATGCATATACATGCATACATACATATGCTGTATTAGCTTCTTTCATCTGAAAGGTCCCATAGGAACAATCTTAAATACATTTTTGTGCCTCTCCCTAGAAGTTCATATTGTACTTGCATGTAGTAGGTCCTTAATAAACGACATTTTAAAATTTTTATCTTGGTTTTACTACCCACTAGAAGATTATGAACATAGTACTATTTCTAAACCATCTTATTGAGGTATGGGTGAATATATACATACATGTATGTATGTATGTTTACATATATGATGTATGTTTACGTATATGTTTACATATACATACACAAACATGCGCATATATATAGAATATTCAGAAGGGGAAATGCAAGGTGATCTTTAAAATGAATGAATTTATTAATGAAAAAAGTACTAAGCTCTCACACTGTACCAAGCATCATGCTAAAGGTTGTTAATGCAAATAAAAAAAATAGTGTCTTTATCTTTAGAGAACAGACATTCACAAAGGAGATAATAACACATTTTTAAGAAAGCAGTAGTTAATGAGGCCTATTTTGATTTGGAAAAGTTAAAACACTTGTGATTGCGGTGATAGAACTGCAGGTTGACAGGAAGGTGACATAATCAATTTCAAAATATTTAAAGTTTGAATCATAGTTAGACTTTCTCTATAAAGAAACTAAGACCTAGGAGGATTAACTGATTTGGCAGACATTGTTAAGGTATGAAATGTTACAGAACAATTTGAAACTCTCTTGTTGGCTACAGCACCTTCTTAACAACTTTGCCCATGAACAACAATTGTTCCTCTACTTGCTCTAAGAATTATATTAATTGATTAGAATTTCAACTCACTGAGAGAACAGATCATCTTGTTTTCTTATATTTGCATCTCCTGTATGTTACACAGTGTTTGGTATGTAGTAAGTACTTAATAGACTCATATTTCTCTGTGAGTCTCTGTCTCTGCGTTCCTGTCTCTCTGTTTCTTGGTTTTTGTTTGTCTTTCTCTTTGTTCCTCTCACTCTCTGACCCTCTCTTTGTTTCTCTGCCTACATTTCTTTTTCTCTTCTTTCTCTCTCCTTGTCTCTCTCTTAATTCACAAATCCAGTACACTTCCCATCATACCATGCAGCTTTCCCTTAAAGTGAAGACAGGCAGTCAATCACTAAGCAAGTATTAAGCACTCGATAGTAGCCAAGCACTGTAATAAATACAGGGCATAAAAAGAAATTGAAAAACCCAAAACATTCTTCCTACTGTCAAGGGAGAATGCATTCTAAGTAAGAACACAAAATAATATAATTTTTAATGGATCTATATTATGTACATCCTATTAAAATAGAGTGTCAAAAGAAATCAATCTGAATGAGCAGATATTAGATGTAGTTAATTGAGAACCAGGAAAGACCTTCTCCAGAAGATAGAATTTGAGCTTAGTCTAGAAGGAAGCCAGGGGAGCTAGGAGGTAGAGATGAGAAAAGGGAACTGTGGAGGAACTGGGGACAGACAATACAAATACAGGGACTTAAGATAAGTAGTGTAATTAATTTAGATAAGCAAGTAGGCCTTGGTGATGTGTGGAGGGCAGTAAAGTATAAGAAGATTGTAACTGAGAACAGTAAAAATGGGAGGGAATTAAAAAATAAAGAAAAGTGATTACTTCACAGTCCTTCTATAGGCTGCCTTTTTACTGATTCCTCAGGCTGTATTACTAAACATCTAGACATGGAATGATAATTTGTATAACAAAGGAACATTGTAATAGATTATTCTTTTCTTTAATCTTTTCCATTCCATATCATTAGGGGAATTATTAATTTAGATTTGTGTAAAACTACCATACTAGGCACCAATTCTGATATAAAGGTACATAAAATAAGATTCCTGCTTTTAATCCATGAATTGTTGGCCTTTAAAAAAAATAACCCCTATTCTTAGTGAAAATGGAGGGTTTTTTTTATACATTTTCTTTATAATTCTTGCTTTTTTATGAAATGGCTAATATGGAATAATGTTTTGCATGATTTCACAGGTATAATTGATATATTTCTTGTCTTCTCAATGGGTAAAGGAGGGGTGAGAGGGAGGAAGAGAATTTGAAAATTAAAACGTTTTAATTAATGTTACAAATAAAATAAAAAGAAGAAAAAATAAAGTTCATCCCTGAAAAAAATGGTGAAAATAGTAGTATGTTGTAATTTCTTCAAAAGACTGTCAATGAAAAATCAAATTAAAATTCTCTTTTATTTGAATATTAAAAATATTTTCATTGCCCATACCTTCTGCATAGCATTCTTCATCTCTGTATTTCTCAGTGTATAGATGAGAGGATTCATCATGGGTGCAATGACTGTATAAAACATTGAGAACTCCTTGTCATTTTGGCTGGCACTGGGAGGTGGGATATAGGTGGCAATACAAGGTACAAAGAACAGAAGAACGACCATGACATGGGAAGCACAGGTGGAGAGGGCTTTCCATCGAGCGTCTGATGAATGGTTCCTAAGATTATATAATATGATGATGTAAGATGCCACCAAAACCAGAAAGGTGGCCAAGACAACCATCCCAGTGTTTGCAATGACTAAGATAATAGGGATACGTGTATCAGTACAGACAAGTTTTAAGAGAGCTTTCACATCACATATATAGTGATCCACTTGATTAGGACCACAGAAAGGTAATCGAATGACCATGATCATCTGGGCAATACCATGCCAAAAGGCGACTAGCCAGGCCATCAGGAGCATCATATTACATCTCTGTCTATTCATAATGATCATGTAATGCAAAGGTTTACAGATGGCGACATAACGATCAAAGGCCATAGACACCAGAATGAACACTTCAACACCTGCAAGAAAATGAGCCATAAAGAGCTGAGTCATACAGCTTTTATAGGATATGGATTTTTGCTTGGCAATTAAGTCCCTGAGTAGCCTGGGAACCACAGTGGAAGTATAGGCAAGATCCATGTAGGATAAATGACAGAGAAAGTAGTACATAGGTTGCTGGATTAAATGACTGCATATGATAGTGATGAAGATAATAATGTTCCCAAAGAAGATGGCAAAATAGCAGATCAAAAAGATTACAAAACATATCATCTTAATCTCTGGCTTCTTGAATAGTCCCAAGAGAACAAATTCTGTGACATTGTTCTGAATTTCCATGTATTTAAAGTAGAGAACAGCTTTCCTGAAGAATTCTAATTCATCTGAAATTAAGCCATATAGGACAAATCAGTAAAAGCACTAAGTTTGTAGATTTTTTAAAATAAAGGCTCACTAGTAGATTGTAGATATAATTTAATTCTGTATTTTGGCTTTCTTCTTTATATTTAAATGAAAATACAAAATTTTGTTTCAATTTCATTGAGATGATGGGTATTCTCCTAAAATTAAATATCTATCCAGTAGCCCTTCTCATGCTATTAAAATCGATTTATACCTATAAGTTAAAAATGCAATATAACTTTAAAAGATATGATACTGTCTTAAAAGTGTCTTTTAATGGATTTCTAAATCATGAAGATCTTTTTTGTAAGGACTCACCCTATATCAGCCAGTTCTTAAAATAATTAAATAGAGTTGGTTAAAAAAAGGAAATTCCTGATATTTTTATTAAAAAAAGTATGACTAAAAGCTATCATTTTAGGGATAATGCAACAAATATTAAATTTGAATATTATGCTAGTAGTCAAAAACTCATTTTTTTTAAAATTAGGAGAAAAAAATAACACTAAACAAATCTTTTCTTCCACTCACCTGTTCCATTTTACATAGCCAAGTAGCAATCAGTGAAAAATAATAGGCTTTCAAAAAATAGAATGAATGCCTAAATAAGAACAAGGAAATATATAAAACATGACAAACCAGGCTCAGCACCCAAATTGGACCCATTATAAAATATATCAAAGAGTATTTTACAATGGACTAAGAAACCACTGACGTGAATTTATTTCCATTTCTGAAAGGGAAGTGTGGACTAATGAATCAGTGAGTAGGTCCCTCTGATCATCATAAAATCAAGAAATACCTTACCACAAGGTGAGGGAGGAAAAATGAGATTAATTAAGGAAGCAATGATCTTTACTGTGACAGTTGTAAGAGATATGAGTGGTGGTTTCTTTTTCCATCCTTTGCAGCAATTAAGTGTATGGTAAAGGCATAATGTTAAAATGAGATTTGGGGAAAGATTGAACTCTCTTTCTCTCTTCTCTTTTGTTTCCTGAATGTATCACCATGTTTCTGATATTCTTGAATGAAAATATCTCACTACCCTTACTCTTCCTCCTTCTCCTCTTCTTTATTGTTCCTTTCCTTACCTTCCTTCATATTTTCCTCTTTCTCCTTTTGATCTTCTATCTTCCATCACAACTTACAATCCTCCTTGGATAAAAGCCATAGACAGCCACCAATTCCCTCAAATGGAATCCTTCAATCATTGAATCACATATCAGAAGTTTCCCCACCACACCCGTCTGCCATAAACTTCTAGAAGCTAGGTCCACTGCCCTTGTGTGTTTTTATTTTTTTTAATAAATTTGTATACTTGTTTCCTTTTTTTTCCCAGGAAGGGAGGCAAGATACCTGCAAATGTATTTACATCAAATTGTCCACCATCAATGAATCTGGGGCAATCATACTTGGATTTCAATATTTATTTCCTAGATGTTCTAAAAAAGATGCAGACATAAAAGAATAGTGAACAAAGTTGGAAAAAAGACATCTGAATTATATGAATGCTAGAATTAACACAATTATAAGGGAAATGAGGCATCAATATTTAAGATAGGAAATATAATCGTATTGTTATATGGAACTTTCAAGTGAGGGAATTCCTCTGTCAGTTGATGTTAGCACCTTTTCTTTAAGTGATGCTCTTAGAGGGATTAGCTAACTAGAATAATGAGAAGTTGAGTGACTTGACAAGATTTAGAAGAACAGTATGTTTTTGTTTTTGTTTTTTTTTTTTAGGCAATCGGGGTTAAGTGACTTGCCCAGGGTCACACAGCTAGTAAGAGTCAAGTGTTTGGTCTGAGGCTGGATTTGAACTCAGGTCCTCCTGACTTCAGGGCCAGTGCTCTATCCACTGTGCCACCTAGCGGGCCCCAACAATATGTCTCATACGTAAGACCTTGGTACATATAAGAATATCAACAACTATTGATTTATATGCTTAATTTCCCATCTATAAAAATGTGATTGATAATAATTTACACATTGAAAAAGAACATCCTTCATACTTCCATTCATAGGGAATAGACAGGTTCACATGTGTTATACCACAGTCATTCTTTTGCAATCATAGAGGTGATTGTAAAGTATAAAATGTCAAACTACTTCAAAAAATAAGACAAACCAAATCAACACGTATTTGTTAAGTGCCTAGTATACCACCAGTCAACTGTTGTAACTTTTGAAGTGGTACAGCAAGCTTCTAACTTAATTTTCTCTCAGTAGTGTCCCTCATGCATCCATCCAAAGTATTCAAGGTTTCTTGACATATAAAACATCCAAGAAACCCCCTGGATAGTTAATATTAAGTAAGGCATAAAATAAGGAAACATATGCTCACCAGTTCTGGTCACCATTGTCTTTGAAGGACAATCAGAAGAGAAGCCAAGTTGAAGGTGGAATTCCCTTTAGCTGCTGAGACCCAACTCATTTTTTTTTCTGAATGACATTATATTCTTTGCATCAAACCCCAAAATACTGTAGAACTTTCTGGGTAAGGTACATCACAAACTTTAAAAATTGATCTAACCATATAGGCAGAATGAGGAATAAACAAAGAAGCAAATACACAAACAAACAAAAAAGCAGCTTGATGAAGCATATCTTTCATTTAGATTATGACATGAATGGAGAAGGATTTCCTGGGTAATGTAAACATCTTCCCATGTACTTATAGCTTTCATTGTACTTAGATGAGTTTTATTGTAAACACAAATACACATATACACTGGCAAAGTCTGGGTTACCTTTTGGAAATTCAATGTCTTTTAATTTCCTCAAACTTCTGCAAACAATGGTCTATCTTATTAATATACTTTTCAAAGTGCAGCTTGCAGTTGGCTTTATTACCCCTTTAGACAGATGTTCCATCTCTGTAATCCAAGAGAAAAGAAAAAAAATATTTTTGTACACAATATCTCATTCAATTAAGGACGATCATTGAAAATATTATCTAGAGCCAGAAGGAATGGTAGTTGGCATGTAGTGTAACACTCCCCCCCCCATTTTTGAATTGGATTCAAACTCAGGTTTTAGGGTCCCTATACATTGTTCTTTACTCCTAACAAAAATTAGAGTTCATCAAATGTTCCAAAGGAAAACAACAGTATTTCTTTTTTTAATTATGACATGCTGTTATTTTTTTTCATGGGTTTGAGTAGGACATGTAAGTGTGTGGTTAATAGCATGTCCTTTTTATGTGAACTGTTTAATGAGATAAAAATAAAAAAGATCAAAGTGGTATCTGTATAAAAATTATGGAGATGACTAAAAACTCATTAAGCTACATACATGTCTCCCTTTAGTTGAGGATTTCTTAGTCTTTTCATATGCCACATGTTTCCTTGGCAGTTTGGTGTAAATTATAGAACCTTTTTCAGGATGCTGTTTTGAAATAATGGAAGGGATTTTTAAAAATCAGAAAGTAGTTGATATAAAGATAGCTTTTCTCATCCCAGTTCATGGATTCCATGATATCTATTCATTGTCTTTTTCTATGTATGTAAATTCCAAGTCAAGAAGCCCTGCTCCAGCACAATGTATCTTTAGCGTAGATAAAAGGAACTGCCTTGATTGAAAATTCCTGGAATCAGGAGATATGGATACAATCCTGACTATTGTAAAATTTCTTTCATGATCTAATGTAACTCTCAATCTGCCTGAGCCTCATTTTCCACATCTAAAAAATGGGGGATAAAAATTACCTACATGACAGAGATATAATAATCAGGTCAGACAATAGATGAGGAAAGGTTTTGGAAAATTCCAAGTGTCATACCAAAATAGTCACTCTAACTGAAATCTTGTCAAACAGAAGAGTCAGTCAGTCAATTCTCAAGTTTGCTCCATAGTTGTTGATGTGAGGGAAGTGGGTATAAATAGAAGAAATATGTTTGACATATTTTGTGATATTAATAGTCAGATATCTTACATAGGCATAGAATAAGGAAGAAAGGAGCGAACAGAAATATAAAATATGATGGGGTGAAGGGAGATACAAATTAAAAAAAATCTTACATTATCATATGTAACAAGGTAGATTCATCCCTGATTGATGTTCACTTATGAAAACCAAACCTGAAGCATGAAATCTTGACTTCTTCCTGGGCAGTAACTGCATAAAGATGTGAAATCCTGTGTGGTTCAAAAGAGGACCTCATGACTGTCTATTGCCCCAAGCCATGCCAAGCCTGTTTTTTTTTGCATCACTTGAAAAACAATGGTCTTATTCAGGATGATAGAAATTCATTTGAATTGCAAGTGGTCTTATCTTCTTGAAATCTGCCTTCTCTCCCAGATAGGATCCCAGAGAATCCAAACAGACACCCTATGTCCCTAACTACACTTTAATTTTTTAAGCTGAAAAAAAAAATCTTCTAAGAGAGTTTCGTCTAGCACTCTCTGCTTTTAAAGGTACGTGTGGAACCAGGGAATGCATTCCCAGAGGCATTTTGAAGCAGCCAGATTTTTAGATTATTTAGAGTGCAGCAGCAAACTTTTGTGTAGGGGGAAATATTTTTTTTTTCTTTTGCTTCTTGGTTCCTGTCAGGTTTCTTCATGAATATGAATATCAGACACTAAACTTTTGTTATTCAAACTCCTTTACTCAAAAATGTACTTAATATCATACTTTATATACTTATATAATATGTAATATACTAGTATATATGTATTATATATATTATAATTAATAACACCTACTTAATAAAATTTCAAAAGCACATTGGGAGATTCTTTGTCACCAGACAAAGCTTTTTATGACATGATGCAAAGAGATACAGAAAACTTCGGGTGATTTTCTTCTTATTTTCTCCCCAATTTGTCAATTACAACAATGCCTAGGGAAAGACACTCACTTTTAAAGGACAATTCATTACAAAACTCATTGTCATCTGGTTTTATTCCCAATATTCTAAAATAACTGCTGTCTTCAATGTCCATAGCATACTTGTCACCAAATCATTTTTATATGACTTCTGCAGCATTTGACACAATTGAATGTTCTTCTTCTCCATTATATCTCTGGGTTTCTTTTTTTTTTTTAATTCTGTGATACATCTCATTATCCTGGTTTTCATTACTCTCTTACCATTGTCTCTAAGATTTATTATCTCAGCCAGTCTTCCACTTCCTGATGCCTTACCCTCTAGTAGCTCTCTCTCCCTTGGAATCTTTTATATTCTCTTCTGTCTAAAATTCAGAAATCTCATTTCTCAGATGCTTACCATAATTTTATCTCCACGCCTAACCTGTCTCTTGAACTTCAGATACTCATTTCCAACAGTTCCCTAGGCATCTCCCTCTGTATGTCTTATGGTTGCTTTAAAGTAAACTTTCCAAAACTGAATTTATGCTTCCTTTTTTTTCCTTCTGATTTACTTATTTTAGTCAGTTGTGCTCCCATTATCCTATTCTAGAAATTTTGGTGTTAATTGTTGATATTTTCTTAGAGTACTACACTTGAACTTAGCAAAATCTAAGTTCTTATCCTTACTCAAATATTTGCTAGCTCTGTGGTCAATCTGGTGATAGAAGGATAAATATATCAAATGTGTCTAACCCTCCATTACCACTTTGGGCCAAGGATTCCATCTAACCTTGATGGGACCATCAGGCAAACCTCATGACTAGACATCCACCTAGCTACCCTATGAATTCATACTTATCTCCACTTCAACTGCAAAGATTCTGCTGATCCCATTGCCCCACCCTGCTCAAGAGACTATATTTAGCTTTGGGGTGATATCTTCATGGAACTGAACTGACTGTGGGTGAGTACCTTAAAAAATCCTTACTTCTTAGTATTGTTTCTTTATATACTAGAATTATTTAGTGTGTACCAGTGTGTGTATGTGTGTGTGTGTGTGTGTGCATGTGTGTGTGTATACTTTTACAGGGTGTTCAAAAGGTCTTAGTTCAGACAGTGAATTTTGATATACCCAGTATATGTGCATGTATTAGAATATACATATTCAAAGTATTTTTCCCAAATAGAATGTAAGTTAATTGAGGGGAGAGACTCTTATTTTATATTTGTGCTCTCAGACATTAGGATAGTGATTGATCTGCCTCATGGTATTTATCATTATCATTTTCAGTATCATGATTATCATTATTTCCCTTCCCATTATCTCCTGTATTGAATATTCTGCTTCTGAATTATCTACCACATTCATCTAAAACTATTCCTACTGATATCACCCTCTTATAGGTTCCCATTCTCATGGACTTGAATTAGTGCATTAGCTTTTTTAATAAGTTTCTTAAATACTTGTCTTATCCACTATAAAGCATCTTTCAAAATTATGGCCCATCAACCTTTTTTATTCATTCATCTTATCATATCATTGTATTCAAGTGTTTATCAAGTTACTTACAGAAAACCTGAACACTCCATATCAATTTATAACATTATAAAATTTAAGGGGCAGGCAAAAGAGATTATGAGATAACAACGCTTCACCCTTTTCAGATTTAGGATAGTCACATTTTCATCATTTCAGATTTTGAGTTTATCATTTTACAAGTTGTAAAGGATGGAATAAGCACAGAATTCACATGCTCCTTATTCAAATTTATGAAATTCTAGTGTTTAGCCTTTGAATGGCTGAAATATCAAAAACATAGTGTCCTTTCAAAATAAACTGTCCAGCTCTGTAGCCAAGATCTAAGGAATCATTCTTGGTAGTTAAAAAGAGAGTCAACTGTGGGGAGGGATAAAAAAAAGAACTCTGCTCTTGAGAAGGATTTTTTTTTTTTACTTCTTTTCCTTGCTGCTCTTCCAGAGTACAGAAAGAAGAGATGATGATGTTGGGGCTGGTGGTTTTCCTTCTCCTTCTCTACTTGCCAAGACAGGGAATATTTGGATCAAAGCAAATAGAGGGAGAATAAAAGTGATTCTGTTCTAGGAGCGTACTTGAGACCATATTGAAAGAAAGGACATAATAGGTAAGAAGTTTGGGAAACAAATCTCAAAGCTCGCACTGAAATATGGCATAACATTGTTGGGAAATTCAATTACCCTATAATACCTTAAGAGCTTTCTCCATGCCACAATGATATACTTATGGATTATACATATATATCTACAAACACACACACACACACACACACACATATATATACACATGTGCATATACATATACACACAGACACAAGTACATACATATTAATGACATTGACTTCAGCTTCAAATATTCCTGATTTCTATAGAAAAAAATGGATTTGTAGATTTCAGAGTTATTGAGCACAAATCTTTTAAATATCCAACTCAACAATGAGTGTCACATCTTTGAGGAACAACTTTTGGAAATTGCTTTGAGACTGTGCTGTATAGACCCATATTGAATTTCTTTTGCTTCTTTTTTCTTATATATTTTTAATTAACAAGAATTTATTTGTCACCTCAGTTATCTCCCTTTTCCATTGGGCAAAAGAAAGAAAAGAAAAGGAAAAGCAAATAACTGGTAAGAAACATTTACGATCAAGAAAAAAACAAATACCACAATGGTCATGTCCAAAAATATGTCTTATTCTACACATTTAGGCCAACATCTCTGTGTTATGAGGTATGTAGCATGTTTCATCATTCCTCAGGAAGCATGGTTTATTATTTAATTTATCAGATTTACTAAGTCATTCAAAGATGATAAAAAAAGTTCAAAGGGAGGAGTCATGAATATTCAATATTTCACCTGAAGAAGATTCAGGAGTTTTAGCATACCATAAGCATATTATGAGATAAAAGTGCAATATGAAAAGGAAAAAAAAAATCTAATACAAAGTGCTATGAGAGGTATATCTACAATTAGTGAGGTGGTATTTCAACTGAACTCATCCCTGATCAGATTACACCTGGACTATTGTGCTTACTTCTGGGTTTCACTTTTTACCAGTAATATTGACAAGCTATATAACAATCAGATAATGGTAACCACAATGGTGAAGAACTTCAAGATCATGCCATACAATGACTGGTTGAAGAAATGATATATTCTTATTTTTTTTTTACTGTAGAAAAGGAAACTTGAGGGAAGAACATAATTGCTGTCTTCAAGAATTTGAAAGTTTTCTCTTTTTTTGTAAATAGTGTTTTATTTTTTTCCAATTTCATGTAAAAACAGTTATCAACATTCATTTTTATAAGATTTTGAGTTCCAATTTCTCCTCTCTCTGTCCTTGCCCTCCCCACTCCCCAAGATAGTAAGCAATCTGATGTAGGTTATACATGTACAATCATTTTAATCACATTTCCACATTAGTCATGTTGTGAAAGAAGAATCAGAACAAAATAGAAAAAAACATGAGAAACAAACAAACAAAAATGATAATAATATGTCCCAATCTACGTTCAAACATCATAGTTCTTTCTCTGGATGTGGATAGCATTTTCCATCATGAGTCTTTTGGAATTGTCTTGGATCATTATATTGCTGTGAAGAGCTAAGCCTATCATAGTTGATCATCACACATTTTTCTCCTGGTTCTGCTCACTTCACTCAGCATGAGTTCATGTAAGTCTTTCCAGGTTTTTATGAAATGTGCCTGCTCATCATTTCTTAAAGCACAATAGTATTCCATTACAATCATATACCACAATTTGCTCAGCCATTCCCCAATTGATGACCATCCCCTCAATTTCTAATTTGCCAGCACACACACACACACACACACACACACACACACACACACAAACCTCCTATAAATATTTTTGTACGTGTGGGTCCTTTTTCCTTTTTTGTGATTTCTTTGGGATGCAGAACTAGTAGTGCTATTGTTGGATCAAAGGAAATGCATAATTTTATAGACCTTTGGGCATAGTTCCAAATTGCTCTCCAGAATGATAGTTGGAGCAGTTCACAACTCCACCAACAATGTATTAGCGTCTAAATTTTCCACTTCTCCACCATTTATCACTTGCTTTTTTTTGTCATGTTAACTAATCTGATAGGTGTAAGGTGGTACCTCAAAAATGTTTTAATTCACATTTCTCTAATCAATAGAGATTTAGAGCATTCTGATATGACTATAGATTGCTTTAATTTCTTCTTCTGAAACCTTCATGTTCATATCCTTTGACCATTTGTCAACTTGGGAATGACTTTTACTCTTATAAATGTGACTCAATTCTCTATGTGTTTGGGAAATGAGAACTTTATCAGAGACACTGGCTGTAAAAAAAAAAAAATGTTTCCCAGCTTTGAGAAAGCAATTTCTTAATCAAAAGATTTTAGATTTTAGTCAAAGCATGTAGAACTAGGAAAATGAGTAGAAGTTCAAAGATAAAAATTTTGGTTTTCATCGAAGGAATAAATGCTTATTGAATATGGTCAATCAGAGGTTGAATGGATTACTTCTGGATGTAGTGACTTCCTTCTACTCTCAAAGAGGTCTTTAAACAGACTGAATAACCTTTTGTCATGGATACTGTGGAGATTAAATCAATTTATTGTCATTTTGTTGTGTATTCTTTATCTATAATTCTATGATTCCTTTTACCAGGACTCATTGATATAACACAATTATATAACATTCTCCTAGTCCTTCTTCATAATCCAATCAATATCCAGATTGAAGTCTAACCAATTCCTTGCCCTTAGCAAAGTTCTTCCAAATCTAGTTCTTCCATCCTAATTCCTCACTCAGTCCCTTTCATAGAGCTCCAGGTACAATGTCAATTCTCTTTTATGAGAGATTCAAATTGAGTCATAGCAAGACAGTCATCTTGGTGTGGGAAAATCACCCCTAATTATCCATCACAACTTGAAACTCTGACTTTTGTTTTTCTTTTACAGAACCTGCTTTAGTAGTGGCCATATGATGCAGATTAAGCCTCACACTTGTCATTGTAACATTTTAATTTGATTTCTTTGCATGTTAAAATTGTATCTTGTTCTGGTCTCCTTGAATTCCTGCCCCTTCTTGTCAGTGTACTAAGTTTGCAAGTCAGTTGAGTATATGTGGTGTTCAAGGAAAACCGGCACCTTTGGTGTGAGGGCTTGCCAACCCTTGGGCTTCTCATTCACCTTTATTTTCTGCCTGGAATTCAACTGTCACCTGTGGTTTCACGAAGCTGTAGAATGTGCACTGGCCACACCCCAGTATAACTATATTGGTAGACAGGCTACACCAGGTTGAGGGTACTTGAAGGGCCTCAAACTCATGAGTGAGTTGGGAATGACTGGTGTCTACTTCCAGCATGAGAAGAATTCCCCTTAGAATGGGCTGATGAGAACAATTCATTCCAAAAGTCACGAGGGCAGCTGAAGCTAGTGCTGTGGAGCATTTTAGAGCTTGGTCAGACATCAATGATGCAGTCATCCACTGCATCCTGGGCCATCCCTAGACTTCTTGACTTCTTTCTTACTACTGGACTGTAATGATTCTGGAAGAGAGAGTGAGGCTGATGACTTTGTGAAACTCTGCCTCTCTCTTTCCCCATCATCTCCCCTGTTACTCCTGCTTTCCTTCACCATCCCATGCTTTCCTTCACCATCCCATCTCCTGCCCCATCCCATCTGCCTCTCTACCAATCTCATTATTTGTCTCTGTATTTCTGTGCTATTTGCCTCCACTTCTTCTATGGTTATTAAAGAATGATTACAGCCCCATTTACCACTGCCATCATGATTGTTCCCAGAGAGTACTCAAAGAATCAGTTGTGCTTGCCTCCATTTTATAATTCAAGTATTTCACAAATTATCAATTCATATTGGGGCTTAAATGGTTTGAGAGGATGACAAGAAAACAAATGCCATTTTTTTTAATCCTTGCAATCCTGAGATATTATTTAATTTATTCAATAAACACATAAGTAGTATAAATTATGAGTATGTATGTGTATATATGTACGCATGTATACATATATACATTTACACACCTGTTCTTGCTACTGGGCTATGCAGAGATCAATGATTTAGACAAGATGAAACCAAATTCTTGGGACTATTCTAAGATACTACTCATGGCAGAAAACTGAGGAATATGAAAACTGACTTTGACACTATGGACTCAAGCGATAGATCAAGTTCAATGTTATATGTTTCATTTTGATCTTATTATATTTTGTGGCACCACAGCTTCCACATGGCATTCTTCATTTTTCTGTTCCTCAGTGTATAGATAAGAGGGTTCAGCATGGGTGCAATCACAGTGTACAACACAAAAAACTCCTTCTCATTATTGTTGTCACTGGGAGGTGGCACATAGGTATAGACTCAGGGCAGAAAGAAAAGGACCATGACCATGAAGTGGGAGCCACTGGTGGAGAGGGCCTTTTACCTACCCTCTACTGAGTCTGTTCAAATATTATATAATATGACTATGTAAGATACAAGAAGGACAAGAAAAGTAACCAAGCAAACATCCCATTGTTAGCAATGACCAAGATACTAACAACATGAGTGTCAGTGCAGACCAGTTTCAGGAGGGGTTTCACATCACATATGTAGTGGCCAATCTGATTAGGGCCACAGAAAGGTAACCAAAGGACCGCAAGCAGCTGGGCAATGGAATGCCAAAGGGCCACTGCCCAGGCAGTCACTATTAGCATGTCACATCTGTGTTTGTTCATAATGACTGTGTAGCGCAAAGGTTTATAGATGGCAGTGTAGTGATCAAAGGCCATAGACACCACGATGAACATTTCAACACCTCACAGCAAGTGAGCAGCAGAAAGCTGAGTCATACAGCAATTAAAGGAGATCTTTTCACTCTTGGCAGTTAAGCCTCTGTTCAGTGTGGGGATGATGGTGGAAGTATAGGCCAGATCCGTGACGGCCAGGCGACACAAAAAATAGTACATGGGTTGCTGAATCAGGGGGCTACATGTGATAGTGATGAAGATGATGAAGTTACCCAGGAAGATTGCAAAATAACAATTCAAATTACCAAATTAATTGGTAAGAATTGATATTCATAGAGCAATTGGACAATATGGAAGGAATTTTTGATCACCAAAGTTTTATAACAGTGAAATATGCTAATTGCTTCTAAAATGTCTATTGCAATTATAGGAGTATCAATGTAACAAAATTACATGGAATGGTCCACCTTAACAGTCAAGGACAGGAAATCCTCCTCTTTTTTTCTAAGACTATTTGTTTCTATTTTTACTAAACACAAAGTGAAAGATAGAGGAACGGGGCAGTTAGGTGTTGCAGTGAATAAAGAAACAGCTCTGAAGTCATGAGGACCTGAGTTCAAATCCAGTCTAATACCAAACACTTGACACTTACTATCTGTGTGACCCTGGGCAAGTCATGTAACCCCAACTGCCAAAGAAAAAAACAAAGCAACTCAATTTCTAAGGTCCTTCCTCTTAAATCCTAAAATCTTAATGATTATATTAAATTACTTATTTCACTGAAGGCTGAGGGATTTTGTGGATCCAGTTCAATAACTTTAGATATTTTATATCTACATTTTTTTCCACCTGTGTTACCCAGCTTGCTAAGGAAGGGTAGTGAGAGTTTCTAGAACAGAGTGACATGAATTATTCACCTTACTTCATGATCACTAACACATTGTTTTCAAAAAGTCATGAAAACAATTTAGTAAACTAAAAATAACTTACGAAATCAGAAACTAAAGAGAAAAGAGTGATTTATTCCTCAAAGCTATTTGTGATAATTATAAAATTTTAAGCAACTTTATTTTCAAATTTGAAGTCATAATTTTGTTATCATCTCTATATAACATGATCAAAATTGAATTCAATCAAAGATGCAGAAGTCATATCTCAGTTTCAAATAATGTTGGTGTACAATCTCTACTTTTGATTGAAATGTTCAACTTTTACAAGGCATTTGACTTTTTGAGGATATTGTCCCAATCTGTATATAAGGGTCAAGTGATTTTTTTTTAAATGACAATTGCAAATGGGCTAATAATTGGGTACAGTGCTCATAATGACTATTTCATTCCATAGATGCTAAGCTATTGAAGCAGAACTATTTAAAAAAAAAGATATAACATTCAGTTACACTTCATGCAATGGTGTGATAACTGTTACAAAACAAGAATTACATACAGGTGGTTGCTTGGTTGGCTGCTGTCCTTCATGCTTGAAGAGGACCAAAATGACATATGTTGTGGTCAAGGTTTGGTGTGCCTGATTATGGCTGATCAGACAATCTCTGAAGGCTCTACCACAGGCTGGGCACAAATAGTCAGTATGAACATTTGGAGTGGAGATGTCTCTGAATTTGTACATTTCATATTTCTTTTGAGTTTCTAATTTGCTTAAAGAGCCCAGTATCTACTTTAATGCAGGCATGCCATTATAGGTGCTCCTATGCTAATGTCTCCCTTGTCTCACAATTACTGGCTGCAGATATATAAATGAATGCTTTATCACTGGTGATGGCATCTTCTCACAACTGATACCAAAGTTCTTCAGAGTGACCTTAAGAATGTCTTTATATTTCTTCTTCTGACCTCTGTAATATATACAGGTACAGTATATTGAGATTTACAAATTATATTAAAAAAACAAAATGAGTCAAAAGGTAAATTGGTTGATGGTAGATTTTCTAGAAAGAAAGTTATTATCTATCCAACATTTCATTCAGATTATACTCTATCGTCCTATTATTGTTAAAAGGATTCTATGGATACTAAATGGGCAACGGATGCAGATACGGTGAATATTATACTGCTACTGTTTCTCCATGGAACAGTTTGCACTTACTATATGTTGTTCATGCCATCATTTGTTCTTTATTTGCCCTAATACTCAATATTTCCCAGGGAGGCTCATTATTTTCTTTTTGGGAAAAGGCCAATATATTCAGACAAAAGTATGCCAGAATGTTTCATTCTCTTTCCTTATAAAGGGAAATCCACTATGAAGTAATAGCCAAAAACCAGTAAGAAAGCATTCATTTTTATATCTGCAGCCAGTAATTGTTAATATTGCTTTATTTTTTGGTTTAAATACATTACTTACCCTCAAAGACTCCTCCTTTTCCTCTTCTTGTTTCTCCTCCTCCTCCTCCTCCTCCTCCTCCTCCTCCTCCTCCTATGCCTCCTCACAACAACGATGTAGCAGCAGCAACAGCATCAATAACAACAGTAAAAACAACAACAGGAAAACAGCATATACACCGATTATAATAATCTAAATGGAGAGAACAGCGAACTGCACAAGAGACACAACTGGATATTGTGAAATTAGAGGGAACAAGCTGAGACCCAAAGAAAAGATATGAAAAGACACTTTCCTGTTCTTCCTCTATGATATTTGGAATCTATGGGTGCTAATGTTGCATGCAATGTCAGATTTTTTCCCATGTCTTTGATTATTCTATTTTCCCACTTCTTCCTACACTCTTTCTTTTTCTTCCATTTTTATTAAATAAGAGGTGTCTATGAAGGAGAAAGGAAGTAAAAGGATGGGAGGGATGGAATCTAGGTAAATCCTTATTTATCTATGTATCAATGTAGAAGACAGTCAGGGGATCCTGACAGCTCATGAAGCCACAATCTTACATTTCTCCTCGCTTTTATATCTTGTCTAGGGTGAAATTGGGTGGTGGTGGTGGTGGCTCTTTTCATTCCTTCAAGTTCTCACTTTTCAATTCTCAATCCCTTGTGATATAATGGGTGTAAATACTACCCCCTGTCTTAACTCATTGTGCCCTCTCCAAGGTCACCACTGATATATCTATATCTATATCTATATCTATCTATCTATATATATATATGTATGTGTGTGTGTATTTGTGTGTGTATGTATATATACATCTATGTGTACATAGATGTATATATTGATAAAAAAAAACAATGTCTTTTTCTCAATTCTCATTCTTATCTTTCTTTCTCTCAACCTCAAACCCCCCTGGGAAACCCTCCCAATGACAATTTGCACTCAATTTTTGGGGAGCTAGGCTCTTATAAGTAATATTTCCCCTTATCTTATATGAAAGGGTTCCTCACATCCTTTTCTGGCCATCTCTATACCATGAACACTCTCTGTTACATGTAAGAATATAAGCTCTTTGGGCATGAGACTATTTTGTTTGTTTGAATGTAAACCCTCAGCACTTAGCACTGTGCCTGCCACATATTCAGCATGTCAAATGAACAAGAATTTATTACACACCCACTTTTGAGAAGTACTATACTAAGCACTAGGCATACAGATAATTAAAAAAAAAAAACAGATCTTGCTCTCAAGGTGCTTATATTCTAAAAATCTTGGGGACAAAATGCCCAGAGAAATATACATGATGGACATATAAATAGCAAAAGGAAGATAACGTCAGAGTGAAGGCACTAAAATAAAGGAGGAATAACAAAACCTTCTTACAGAAGGTGAAACTTTAGCTTAGACTTGAGAAGGAGACGATGAGGAGGAAGAACATTCCAAGCATAGTAGATAGCCATGAAATATGCCCAGATTCTAAAAATAAAGTGTACTGTTCAAAAAATAGTAAGGAAGTCAGAATTATTATATGAAAAGCATGTGAAAGAAAGTAATGAAATGGGAAAAGTAAAAAGGGTGCACATTATGAAAGCCTTTAAAGGCCAAAGAGAGGATTTCATTTGGTAAGTAGAAAGAAGGTAAGTAGAAAGTTTGCCTTTCTTCTTTTTCTAGACTGCTGTCCTTTCTCTTCTGACTTTTATAGGCCTTAATCACCTTCAAGCTTCAGGTCACGTCATTTCTTTTAAAATTTTCTTATGATTATCCAAGTTATCAACGACCCCGCACCAAGTTGTTTTAGATTTGCTGTGTACATAGCTTATATTTGTTAGCAAATCCATTGCAGCTCACCATAATACTTCTGAACAGGGCATTAAAGATTGAGAAGGGTTAATGTCAGATAGAGGAGTATATCTGTGCCAGTCAGAACAAGACTATGTAGCATCACTCCATTGATAGTAAATAAACAACAAGGAGCACTTGCAGTCCTGTATGGAGCAGCCTATAAGCAGTGATGCGAAAAAAATAGTGGAAAAATTCAACTGAAGATAAAGAATGTGAATAGAAAAGAGAAAACCTTGGGAACAAATTCCTGATTTTGTCTGATGAGAGTGTGGATTAACACCTCAGGAGACCATAAATGGGGAAGTAGGTTTGTTTGGGATTTAAGGGAGTGTTTCAAACTCCGGCATAGGATATAATGGATAATATAAGAGTTGGAGAAATTTGATTACTCTTAGAGAAACTGACTGTCATACAACAGGTAAATCTGGATACCCAAACCATGTCTGAGAAATCTAGGTTTGTGGTATGTCTCTATATACTGGTCAGTGAATCAGTCAATAAACATTTCTTAAGCATCTACTATGGGCTAGGTACCATGCTGTGTATTGGGAATACAAAAAAAAAAAAGAAAAAAAGCAACAGATAATCCCTATACTGAAGGAGCTCTTAGTCTAATGAGGGCAACAGTAAGCACGTAAATATGTACAAACAAGTCGCATGTAGGAAAAATAGGAAATATGAGAGGGAAAGCATTAGAATTAAGAGAGGTTGGGAAAAATTTTCTTTAAATGATGGAATTTTAGGTGGGTGTCAAAGGAAACCAGGGAAACCAATAAGTAGAGATGAGGAGGGAGATTATTCCAGGCATGAACATTCTGATGTAATAAATTTTATCAGTCCCATCCCCTGGATGAATTGGCAAACACATGCAGTACATAAGAGAGGGAGAGGGAGAGATAGAGAGAGAGAGAGAGAGAGAGACAGAGAGACAGAGAGACAGAGAGACAGAGAGACAGAGAGAGACAGAGAGAGAGAGAGAGCGATTCTGGTGTTTCTCCAAGTCCTCTTTTCACCAATGGGTCTATAAGATGTCACACTTAGAATTAATATAAATTGGCAAATGACAATAATTATTTGGTATCCCCAGAGAATTTAACTATATATTGTGTCTTTATTGCAAGTTGGCATACTTTCATTACTGAATAAGGAGCTAATCATATAGGAATTGGTTTTTTAAGATATCAGCTGACAGACATCTGAGAGCAAGTGAGGTAAACAGATATCTTCTATAGTAATTGGAAGGAATAGTAGAAAAACAAGATTATGAAAAGCTAATATGAGAGGAGGTAGGAGGGCATTAAAGATAATGGTGACTTCACAGCTTCCCTTTATACTACCCTGTTTTTAGGCTCATTCTTGGTATAAGAACCAAGATTTGGGGCATGAGATATGTGAAAAAGAATATGAAATTATATTTAATCTCTTTAATTATTATGGTCCTAAAGCAATCACTCAACATAAATTTATTAAAAGTTTCCTATTTTCAAAGAACAATGCAAAGAAATGAAGGAGATACAAAATTTTAGGCAGCAGGATCTCTGTTTCTCATATCTGATGAGACATATTTAAGTCCTTTATACCTGCAATTTTGTAAGATACTTCATTTGGGTACTTATATCTTTGTAAGGAGACTAATCAAAATTATAAAAGTGTGTAGTATATGGAGTATTCAAGGAGAATTAGGTATGAGCATTTGATAAGCTCTTTTCAGGACTGCTCATCCACTTTTGGTATCCACCTTCACTCACCTCTCACCTGTGACACCAAGAAGCTTTAGCATGTACAGTGGCCACACTCTGATAAATCATCTTGGTGGACAGGCTAAAACAAGTTAAGGGTAACCAACAGGCCTCAAACCTTCGGTGAGTTAGAGGATGTCCACCCCAAGCATGTGATGAATCTCCCAGAGGAATAGGCAGATGAAAACAATGTGTTCCAACCTGGTCAGGCATCAAAGACAGCAGTAAAACTTTTTTTCTCTTAGCAAATAACACTAGCACTGGGAGGGGGCACATAGAGGCGATGTATGACACAAAGAACAGGACCACAGCCGTGACATGGGAGCCACAGGTAAAGAGGGTTTTGCATTCAAACACTGCCAAAAACTTTTCTTTTTTTTTAAGGCAATTGAGGTTAAGCTATTTGCCCTGGGTCACACAGTTAGTTAGTGACAAGTGTTTGGTGAGGCCAGATTTGAACTCAGGTCCTCCTGATTTCAGGCCACTGCGCCACCTAGCTGCCCCTAAAAACTTTTTTTAAGGTTATATAACATGACAAAATAAAATGCCAAAAAGACCATAAAGATAACCATGTAATCACTCCAGAATTAGCACGTACTAAGCTACTGCGATATGTGTATCTGCAAAATCAGGTTTCAGGAGGGATTCTACATCACACATGTAATAGTCTATCCGATTAGGACCAAAGAAAGTCAACTTGAAGACCATGAGCAATTGGGCAAAAGAATGACAAAATGCTACCCCACCCCAAGCAAGCACCTCAATATAGGACATTGCTGACAGGTCACAATTACCTTGTAATACAAATGGCAATGTAGCAATAAAAAATCATGGATACCAGTATGAACTATTCAACCCCAGTCAGTAAATAAGCAGTGAGGAGCTGAGTCATACAACTCTTGAAGGAGATTTGTTTTTCTCTTGGCAGCTAAGTCCCTTACCAGTTAGGGGAGCATGGTAGATGTACAGGACAAATCCAACAGGGATAAATGACATAGATAATAATACATGGCTTGCTGCATCAGATGGCTACATGTGATAGTGGTGAAGATAAGATTCCCCATGAAGATTGCACCATAGTACAGCGTGAAGATGATGCAACTCATTATCTGCATCAGTATCTTCATCAGGAGTCCCAAGAGAATCAGTTCATTAGCATTTTTTAGAATCTCCATGAATTTAGAATAGGTGATTGATACACAGAAGAATCTCAATTAACCTGAAATGACATAGTCAGATGTAAACTCATCAATTGTTTTACCTTGGCAGCTCCTTGTGAATATAAAACCCAAGTCCAGATAATTATAGAAAATATAATTGTAGGGGTAGCTAGGTGGCACAGTGAATAGAGCACCAGCCCTGGATTCAGGAGGATCTGAGTTCAAATCTGGCCTCACACACATAACACTTACTAGCTGTGTGATCCTGGGCAAATCACAACCCCATTGCATAGCCATATATATATACACACACACACACACACATATACACATAATTGTATTACTAGGCATGTTCATTCTTCATGTTTTTAATCAAGAGATCCCAGGGCGTGTCAATATCATTCTACATGTGGAATATGTTCCAAGATTAAATATATGTTTCGTTGTCCTCTCCACTCAGTTACTATCCATGTATAGTCTCACTTTTAAAAGTGTAACATGATTATAAACAGATGATGATATCCAAAAAGTACATTAAACAAAATACAATTTCATTAAATTTTGACTATGTAAACCTTTCAATAGAAAATTGGATAGACAAATGGGCAAACTCAATATTGTTTCTTAAAAATGTCCTTAATATAATTATTCTGTTTTAACAGATGTTTGCATTGGTCTCATTGGACCTTGGATGTGGATATTGAAAAATTAAAATATGTTATATTTTTTGTATGATAACATTTCTAAAGACCATTAAAATATGGAAATGGAAGGTAAGTATTCAGGAAAGATTTTCTAAAAATAACAATTTCCCCTAACATAGTCAAAGAATCAATAAGGGTATTAAAGACTTTCAAAAAAAAATTAAACAAAAACAAAAGTTCAAGCGAAGAGAAAAAGGAACTCCCCAAAGTTACTAAAGGCAGGGGTACATACAGATTATATGCAATGACAGCAGCGGCAGCAGCAGCAACAATAACAACAAGGAAAATTGAAAAGCACTTTAGCTACCTTCTGAACCCATTCAAACAAACAAAAGACACTTTGTATGCCTCTAGAGGATTTGTGGGCACAATCTTGCTGTGGTCAGAGAAAGAAAGATAGGAAAGATATTATGGAGTAGAAGAGAAAGGATTTGGGGTATTTCAGACAAAAAAATATGTATCTCACTTGTGAAACTGTTGACCTGGTAAGGAATGGGTGAAGATTTTGTTAAGCATTTGTCAATTTCAACTGAAGCATCAGAAGAAACATTTGGTCAACTCAAAATTATGTGAATGGAACAAATTGGAGGGAAATCTTGGCAATTTTCTTTGCACGTTTTAACTCTATTTTCTTTGTCATTCTACCCTTTTTTCCCCTGGATATATTCCCTTCTTTCTGATATAACAGAGTCCCAAATGACCCCATTTAATTTATTTCAATGAAGAAGAATATATAGAGTTAGTCAATTTGATGACTAGATGGACAGCTCTTTTTTTCATGATTTCTATGATCTTCTACCATATAACAAGACGTGCTCAGTCAAAATAATTTATTTCTGATATTTTCATTTTTTTCATCCTGATTTTGATTGCACTGTTACTCCCAGGTAAAGCCCCTGTGAAATAAATGGTCCAAGGTAGGAAATCGGTGATGAACTAGTAGTTAATAGGAAAAAGAGAAGTATGGAAGGAAGTGGATAAGGGGAGGGAGAGAGGAAGAACAAAATTAATAAATGTTATTTATGTACAGGATAAATCCACTTAAATGAGAGTTTAATTAAATTTCATTAACAGATTTTTTTCCCCCAAAAAAGCTTCATAGGTTAATGGAAAGTGTGCTGGCTTTAATTCTACCTCTGATGCTCATTAGATGAGTAAATATGAATAATGGATTTTATCCATCTCCACCTTAATTTCCTTAGCTGTAAAAGAATTAAACAAATGAATGAATGAATGAGTGAATGAATTAAAACAAACATTTACTTTCTACCTCAGAGGGTAGTTTACTAGATGAAATGAGTTATTGTTTGGAGAATGCTTTACAAACATTAAGATGTTACATAAAAGTCAGCTCTTAGTATTCCTTCAAAGCTCAGCTCCCTTGCTACCTGCTCTGTGAAGCCATTATATTCCACCTTGTATTATCCTTTTGAATTTATATTACACACCCCATCATCACTCTCCCCAGCGAATTTATTTTTTTTTCTCTGTAGGTCACAGAAGCAGAACAGCAGAGCTAGAAACAGCTTCAGAGGCAGTTATATGAATCTCTAACTGGAAAGGGATGCTCCCTGTTACTTTTCATACTGAGTTAGGAAGACCTGAGATAAAACCTGGCCATAGACATTTACTATCTGTATGTCTCAGCCACTGTTTTAAGTGCTTTACAGATATTATTGCATTTGATCCATACAAAAAACCATCCTAGGTAGGTGCTGTTCTTATCTCCATTTTATAGTTGAAGAAATTGAGGTAGGTAGAATTTTAGTGTCTTGCCCAGGGTCGAACAGATAGTATCTAAGGCCAGGTCTTAACTTGGGTCTTCCTAACATTGGGGCAAACACTCCACTGTACCAGGAAAGGTGAAAATGGGGATGGAGAGTACTAGGGAACAAACTAGCTCTTAAATTATTATTTATTATTACATTTTCAAAAACTGAATCTAGGAATTGATGAATTTCTCTTATGAGACTTTTTTTTTTCCTGTTCCCACTTGTGTGGAATGGAAAAGCATGAGATGCTTGTAAAGAAAATACTATGTGGGACAGCTAGGTGGCACAGTGAATAGAGCAGTGGCCCTGGAGTCATATCTGGCCTCAGACACATAACACTCACTAGCTGTGTGACTCTGGGCAAGTCACTTAATCCAAATTGCCTCATCAAAAACAAAAAAAATATTATGTGCCCTTGTTTACAAAACTAGCTTATTTTATACGTGTTTGGTTCCATTGAACAAATATGTGAAACACATAATAAACATATGATAATATATTTTTTTTAATATGGGAACCTAGAGATGACTGACTCCGATCCAATGTATTCATTTGGCAGTAAATAAAACTTAGACTCCTAAGAAGTAATACGACTTACCCAGGGTCACACAGCCAACAAGTTGTTCAAGCCAGGATTCATATGCAGATTTTCTGGATCCAGATTCAGCACTTTTTGTACTGAATGACTCTGTTGGCTCTAAAAAGGGGAAAATTATATCTTTAAAATGGGAAAATGTATAGCTTTCTAAGGGAAAAAGTCTAAATGCTTACATCGATAAAATAAAGATCAAGGAATTGATCATGCAGCTAAAAAATAAAAGTAAAAAAGAACAAATTAACCACCCCAATTAAACACCAAATTTGAAATCCTGAAAATCAAAGGAGTGATTAATGAAATTAAAATTTAAAAAAATCATTGAGCTAATAAATAAAATTAGAATCTCTTTTATTAAAAATATAAGACGCAAACCACTGGCTAATTAATTTTTTCCAAAGGAAGAATTAAAAAAAAAAACGATAACAACTAATTACCAGCATCAAAAATGAAAAGGATAAATTCACCACAAATGAAGAAGAAATTAAAGCAACTATTAAGACGTATTGTGCTGAATTATATGCCAGTAAATCTGATAATCTAAGTGAAATGGATGGATACAAACACATATGCATGTGTGTATATATATATATATATATGTGTGTATGTTTATACATTCATATGTATATGTGTGTATACATGCAAATATATGTGTGTGTGTCCCCCAAATGAACAGAAGAGGAATAGAATGCTTATATAACACTATTTTAGAAAAATAAACGTAGCAAGTCATCAATGAGCTGCCTAAGAAAAATAACCAGAACCAGAAAGATTCACAAGTGAATTCTATCAAACATTTAAAGAACAATTAATTCCAATATTGTACAAATATTTGTCAAAACAGGCAAAGAAGCAATCCTACCAAATTCCTTTTTATGACATCAATATGATTTTGATACCCATTATAGGCAGAGCAAAAGCAGAGAAAGAAAACTATGCATCAATTTCTTTAATGAATATTGATACAAAAATATTAAATGAAATACTGGCAAGAAGATAACAGTAAGAAGATAACAAAGATTTTATACTTTAACAAGCTGAGATCCATTCCAGGATTTCAGGGTTGGTTCAATATTAGGAAATTATCAGTGTAATTGACCATATGAATAATAAATTAAAAACAAACAAACAAACAAATACATAAATAAATAAAGTGAAATTATATGATTATTTCAATGAATGCAGAAAAAAACCTTTTTGACAGGACACAACACTCATTCATATCAAAAACATTAGAAAGCATAGGAATAAATGCAATTTTTCTTGAAATGATAAGTAGTATTTCTCTAAAACAATCAATAATTGTTATCTATAATGGAGGTAAGCTGGAAACTTTCCCCATGAGATTATAGATGAAGCAAGAATGTCCATTATCATCACTATTATTAAATATTGTACTAGAAATGTTAGCTATAGAAATAAGGGGAGAGAAGAAATTGAAAGAATTACAATAGGAAACAAGGAGAACAAAATAGTACTCTTTGTGGATGCTATATTAGTATACTTAGAGAATTTCAGTGAATCAACTAAAAAAATAGTGGAAATAATGACCAAGATGTTATGCAACCCATGAAATAAGCACTTATAAATCATTAGCATTTTTATATATTATCAATAATTTCCAGCAGCAAGAGATAGAAAGAAATTCCATTTAAAATCATCGTAGACAATGTAAAATACTTGGTAGTCTACCTACTAAAAGAAACCCAGGAACTATATGAACACAATTACAAAACACTTTTCCCACAAATAAAATTAGGTCTAAATAGTTGCAGAAAATATGAATTGCTCATGGGTAGGCTAAACCAAAATAATAAAAAAATGACAATTTTGGCTAAATTAGTTTGCTTATTCAGTTTCATACCTATCAAACCACCAAAAATATTTTACAGAGTCAGAAAAATAGTAATATAATTCATCTAGAAGAACAAAAGGTCAAGAATATTAGGGGAATTAATGAAGAAAAAATATGAAGGAACATGGCTTTGCCATATCAAATATCAAACTGCATCACAAAGTTGTAATCATCAAAACAATCTGGTACTAAGGCATAGAGTAATGGATCAGTAGAATAGATTAAGTACAAAATAGTTTGTAGTAAATGACTATAGTTATCTAGTGTTTGATAATCCCAATGATCCATGCTTTCGGGAGAAGAACTCACTATTACATAACAACAACAACAAAAAAAAAACAACTACTGGGAAAACTAGAAATTATTTTGGCAGAAACTAGCTAGAGACCTATATCTCACAACATAAAACAATATAAGGTAAAAATGGATATAAGATTTAGTCAGAAAGAGTAATACCATAATCACATTAGAGGAAAATAGCATACCTGTGAGATCTGTGTATATAAAAGAGAAAAAATAAAAAAACTCTAATCAAACAAGAGATAAAGAACATTACAGGATATTATAAGGACAATTTTGATTACATTAAATTTAAAAAAAATATGCAAGCAAAACCAATACAACCAATATTAGAAAGAAAGCAGAAAACTGGGGTGGAGAGAAAAAAAAAACTTTACAGCAAGTTCCTCTGATAAAGACTTCATTTTTATTTTTTAACTTATTTTTTTCCTTAAATACACAACAATAAAAGAAAAAGAAACATATTACAAATTTAAATACTAAAGGAAAAGAAAAAATTGCCATGTGTATGTCAGATCTTAGGAGGATTCAAATTATATGGCAATAAATTTCTATTTCAAGAAATCCTATATAATAAATATTACACATTGTATTCCAAGCTGCCCATCTTTTCTTTGCTTCCTTGGAAGTTTTCTTTTATTTAAAAGCATTTTTCAAATATATAGAGAAATGAATCAATTTTTTTCTTAAGTATGCAAGTCAGCAGTAAGCTCCCCCTAATACTCATCAAAAAACAAACAAAAAATCTAGAAAGAGAAGAAAAAGAGGTAATCAAATTAGAGAAAACTGAGGAAGACATAGATTAAGTGTTTTCTCAAGCATTATAAAACTAGTAAAAGTATCTGAAATTTCATGCAAACTCAGCCCTAGCTCGAAAAGGACAAAGCATTTGGTAGTTTTTTTCTGGTAACTTTGATGAGAAAGGAAGTAGTTAAAGATGCATCTGTATGAAGCAGTGGATAGTGCACTGAGTTTTCAGTCAGGAAGACCTGAGTTCACATCCAGTAATAAAAATTCATATAAAGATCATCTCCTTAAAGAAATCCCCAAATGAAAACTCTTAAGAACATTAACGTTCAAATTCAGAAGTTTTAGTTGACAGGGGAAAAAAAAATATTGCCACCAGCCATAAAGAATTGAAGAGCAAAAACAAAAGCCAAAGTCAGGATCACACAAAACTTTTCAGCCATCACCATGATGGAATAGAAATCGTGGAATATTATATTCTAAAAGGCAAAGGGTATAGGCTTATCTATTAAGAATGACTTACCTGGAAAATAATGAGTACAAGCCCGCAGGGGGAAAATGGATCTCTATTGAAATAGAGGACTTCCAAGCATTCCTAATTAAAAGAATGGAGTTGCATAGAATCTTGAAGTCAAACACAGGAGGTAAGAGAAAGGTAGAAGTTAAATATGGATAAAAATTATAAGGGAATAAACAAATATAAACTACTTACATTCAAATATGTGGAAATGTTATATTTGTCCCCTTTGAACTCAATCATCATCAGATGTCATTGAGAGTCATATTTAACAGAAGGCCTGTGATACGTTTTGAATGTCTTGATGATCTGAAGAGAGGACTGGAAAGTGAGAAGAAAAAGAATACACTGTGGGGGAGGAGAAGAGAAAAGGAGAGTTAGGAATATTTCTCTCACATAATCAGAGTTCACACATCTGTATATCTGCAAACAAAGGAGATGGGGGGAGTAGATGTGGCTGACACTTAAGGCTCATTCTCATCTGAACTAGACAAAGGCAGGAAGAATTTTGAGTCCAAAACAACTAAAACAACAACAACAACAACATCTCTTTTAGTAGAGAAATAAGAGAAAAAATGGTAGAAATAATTAAGAAATTAGAGTGAGGGGAGATTAAGGAAGGGAATAGTCTTAAGCAAAATCAACTCTAAACATGTGCAAAAATATTTCTATCTCTTTTGAGGTAGCAATCTGAAGGCATGACCATAAATTGTGGAAACAATGAACAAGTAATTGTATATAAAGGAGATGAATTATTATTGTGCTATATGAAATAATAAATGGAGGACTACAAAGCAATTGAGGATGATTTGTAAGAAGTGATATGTGATGCAGCAAATACAACCATAAAACAATCTATAACATGACAAAAATATTATAAAGGCAATCACCTTTGAAAGACTTAGGAAATCTGATCAGTGTAATGACCAACCACAATTCCACAGGATTGCTGAGGAAATATCTTACTCACCTACTAATAGTTATACACAGATGAATATATAGATAAAACTATCTACTTGCAGATATGTACATACTTATATAAGCATATATAGAATTATGTACATATGTACATGTGTATATGTGTATGTGTATCCAATTCAGAAATTTGTTTACCTTAACTATATATTTTCATAGTATTTTCATCTTTTATTGCAGATTGGGATGGAGTAGGATGGGGAAAAATAAATTATAGTAGATTGAAAATGTTTTTTAAAAGAGAAAAGAAAGAATAAGCATCTACTATTAACTACTGTATAATGTCTAATGTGATTTAGGTATAATTATTTAATCTCTCTAAAATACAGTTTTTCTCCTAAAATTGGCAAACAAAATACCTCTAAGTCTTTGTGATAATTAAGAGGAACAATATAAAAAAGGAATTAGAAAGTATCTTACACTGTGAAGATTTGTACTGCTAACTGAAAGAATCCTTTCCTCACCACCACCCTAAATTCTTTAAAGAGAAATGTAGATGAAAAGGAAGTTCCTTTCCATAGGCATTATGAATGTTTGTTGGACAGTTCCCTCCTAATAATTATATTATTAAAGAAGCAAAATTTCACAGATCTCTCTGTGGGAGAATTTCATCAGGAGAAAGGGGAGAAATTTAGAAAAAAAAAAGGAAGGGAAGCTGGAAGAGTAGATAGGATCAGCAAGTCTTGGCAAGAGTAGCTTGGTATAAAGGGTGTCATCTGAGGCAGTAATTTATCTGGCTTATTAGAAGGTCATAAGAGTATATAAGCGATATAGAAAATCCATCTCAACCTAAACTGATTGTTCTTTGTGTTCTACTATTCATTGTTAGATGGAGGAAATGATTATGTAAGGTACACACACACATTTTCTAGTACTCTTTAGCAGTTCTGATGAAAGGTTTCAAATCAACCTGCTTTCCTTCTTTCTTTTTTCTGTTTATGTATCTTCATCTATAAATAATATTTAATACCTGAGGAGATTTTCCTCTATACCTCTTCTTCTTCAAAAATCTCTCATTTTTTTTTGCTTCTAAGACAGCATAAACAGTTTTGATTCTGGTGAGCAATAGGGAGCAATTAGACTTTATTGAACGGAAGAAAGTGAGAGGTGACATGATCAGTATTGAACTTTACCAGGTGAGTGAAAAATTCATTGTTGTTGGGAGAAGCTTGAGGCAGGAAGAAAAAAACACGATTAACTATTTTATGGGTGCTTGAGAGAAAAAGAAATCATTTCCTCAGAAATTATTGAAAGATTATTCTGCACAAAACACTGTTCCTATCATTGTTGGGACAAAAAAAAAAGCCTTATTTATTATCCTTCATGTCTTACAACCTCCTGGTAAATATGACACTTGGTGCTATCTTCTTCTTAACGGACATATACAAAGCCTTTATTCAGTTGTTTCTTGGTAGAGTCTATATACATATCACCAATAATCTATACTACAAGGCATGGAATTCATTTTTTTTCTTTTCATTCTAAAACAATTTTTCCTAAATTGAATTGGTTCTTTGCACTTATGATCTGATACAGCACAAGATTTCAAATTCAAAGATAGAGTCTCAAAATCCTTTTGAGATGATCCACAGATTCCTAAACATAAAACCAACAACAGCAACAACAGACTTGACTTAGAATACACATATAACCATAGATCTTCAATCTCCAGCCAGGTTGTTTTGCACATGTTTCTTTATTCTCTGAGGCTCTGTTTCCTCAGCCGTAGAAGAGGGGACATTTGATTTAATGAGCTCTGAAAAGTTTTAATTTAATTATAACTTGATCTTTCTTATTTTGTCTTTGGTCTAGCCTTAGAGGTAGGCATGGAGATGAAATTTCTAGTGGAGTAACATCACCATCTTGTGATCTTTTGGGATATCTTTACTTCTAAAAAATCTGTTGCATTGTCCGTTCTGTAAGTAACAATGAAATTTAACAGGACAAAATTTCTCTGAAATGGATGAAATTAATGCAATGTTGGGTCCCTTGAATCAAAACAAAACAAAATAAAACCATCGATCCATTGAGTCTGGTTGCCTATGGAGTTCTGCAGATGTATTATATAAAATTATGAATACCAGCCATTTGATATACAAGGAATTAGATATCATGTTCTCTATACATTCAGATCAGTTAAATTGCTCACATGTCCTCATTACACATATTTATTTCTGCATTTTCAGTTATTTATTGTTGTTAAAAATGTAGGACTACATGTCAGCCTGAAAACACAATTAACAACTATATATGAACATATTTACAGCACTATTTTTATTGTTTCAAGAAACTGGAAATGAAGGGAATGTCCTCTTGGAGACAAAAGCCTGTACATATTTGGCTATATGAAATAACAAAATGTTATTACAACAGAAAATCATGAATATGAATAATTTAAATAATGGCAAAGGGACTTAACATAAAATGGTGCAGAGGGAAGTATGTTGAGGTGAGAGAACAACATTCACAGTGATCACAACCATGGTAAGCCAAAAAAAAAGAACCAAATATAGATTAATGAGCTGAACAATCTTGATCCTTGCAACTTCGTCAGGCATTATGCGTCCCTCCTAGTGATAGAGGGAGAATATACAACAGTAGCTATGGTGAGAGGTAGATGCTATGACTATGTGGTCAGTGTTTCAGGTGTTTGGTTGTGGTTGTTGTTTTGTTTATTGTGGCCTATATCTAGGAATTTGTTAGTATGTCAAGCTCTGCTTTGAGAAAAGTCCACCTACAAATGAGAATTATAAATTCTGTAATTCATGGTCTTCTACAGTTGTCTGGCCAACTTGATGTGTGGTTCTTTTAAGGTTTACCTAATTGTGCTTTTTGTTTGTAATAGTTTACAAAGTGACGTTTAGTGGAAATAATTCTTTTGAACCAATGGAATGGCAGCCAGAAAGAAGAGATAAAACTATGTCTGACTGTCAAAATTTGAATGGAAAGAATAACACCAATTAAGAAAAAATCAAAAACAAATATACACTTATAAAGACTGAGTTTGGCCCCAAAAGAAAGATGATAAAATGCTTATATTTCCCTCCTTTCAGATCTATGTGTGTGAGGAGGTTGGGTTGAGGGAAGCTTTTGGGTGTGGCCTTCTATATATAATAGTAGATACTATTAATGATTTGAGTTTCATTAAACTATTTTTGTCTGTTGTTATCCAGATAAAGTTTAATGAGATTCTATATGCTGCTGAGCAACGTACTCATCTGGTGTGAGGCATGGGATATTTATGCATGCATGTATATTTATGTACTCACATGTGCATATACATGCTCCAATATAATATATATGCATATGTATATACTTATATACATATGCACATATATATTATATGTGTATATAAGCATATATTAAAAATTTGTACAAGAGGACAAAGAGAGAGATACCATTACATCACAAACTGGTCTCTCAACTTAGCCTCTTATTGTTTACAAAAGAGTCTTCTTGTATTCAAGTGACAGAAAAAGACACACATGCTCAGAGAACTCCTTTACACATGCCATTCTATTAACAGCTAATGTCCTAACCTGGCCACTTCTTGATTTCAAGGGATTTTTCCTGCCTATCAGGAACAGAAAGTCACCATTCCATTGCCTGCAGGACTCCTCTCATGTCTCTTTCTGGCTTTAGGAGTTGTAGATAGATACCATTCCAACATGTTCCATCCATCTATGTCCTACCCTGACTTGACCTACCTGCAGGGAAAGGGGAGCAAGTCATTCCATTGACTCACCCAATTAGCCCTTATCCTAAGCTATCTAAAATCCAGAAAGGAATCTACCCTGAGTCCTAACCCTCAGGGATATTGATAACCAACATAACTCATTCCTCTATCAGTACCCCCCTTATGTGGTCATGCTCTTCCCTTCCCAGTTATTCTAAACACCTGTGCATCATTATTCAAACCACATTGTCTCCATCCCCCACTGGCCAATCATTTATTGCCCTTCCTCTCAACTCAATCCCCCTCTCTCAATGTCCCACTCTAAATCAACCAGTCCCTTCACCTGTGCTCAGTGAAAGGCTTACTCCATCAGTAACAAAACTCTGATTTTAAATATTTTCCTTTCCAAATCACTTGCTGAGATGGGGGAGTTGGAATGTTCCTTACTTACAGTTCTCCTTCCAAGCACATCTTCTACCACCATCACTCAGTATCCTATCCTCCTTTGAAGTTCACTCAATGCTGATCTACCATTCAATCAAAATTCTTCTAGTTTTTGCCTAAGGTCTTCCAGAATACCCCACCCCACTTCTTTCCTCAATTATTTCAATATTTGGCTCACAGTTTGTTAGTTTTTTTCTCTACTCCCCAATTCCAGCCCTCCTAGTAGGGAATTTTAATTTTAACATACATATTGATTTTTTTTCTTCAAACACCCTGAAAGCTCAATTCTTCAACTTTCTAATTTCATGTGAATTACTTCTTCACCCTACCTCACACACACACACACAGATGATCATATCCTCGATCTTGCCATCACTAGCATATTTATTATTTCCATGTTGATGAACTCTGAATTTCCTATATCTGATTAATATCTCATGACGTCCCATTTTCCCTCCATTTTGCAATCCAAATCTTATTTTTAGTCTATACTTTGATACTGAGTCCATCTACCTCTATATTTTTTCCAAGAGATAATCCCAGAATTAGTTACTATCTCCTCCCTTTTTGGTCATGACTCTTTGGTGAGCCACTTTGACTGTTCACTACACTGTTCTCATAGGTCTCTTGGCTTTTTTTCCTATTACTGATCTTGCATTGTCAAGTCTCAACCTTGGATTACTGCTATTATCTGAAGCTTTCACCCCTATTCATCTGAGCAAAGTTGGAGAGAAATCATAAAAAAGGTTACAAAATGTCCAATGGGTTCTCAACACAGAACAGCAGTCCTTTTTTATATATCCCTAAGTGATTCAGTTTCCTACTCACCACTGACTTTCCTGAACTTTTTTTTCCTCCTCCAACTCCCCATTACATTTATTTCCTCTACCCTCTTGCCCAAGGATGTTGCTCCATTTTTCACTGAAAAAAAATGAAGCTATGTGCTTGGAGCTCACTCTTTTTTCCTTCACCTCATCTCACATCACACAAATGCCTTCTGCCATGATTTTCTTGCTCATCCCTTTATTACATGAGGCTATGACCCTTTTTGCCATGGTATTCCCTTATCCATACTCTTCTATATGTATAAGTGATCACAGCCCAAGATCTCCTCTCCATGATATTGTCCCTCTCTTTACTAGCTGATTCCATGTTACATAGAAATGTAACCATATCTCCCCCATACCAAAAAAGAAAACAAAACAAAAAAAAAGAGTTTATCCATATGTCCTCAATAGCCATCATACTATATATCTCCTCCTTTTCATGGTTAAATTCCTTCAGCTGAGTTTCTTCTGAATTCTCTGAAATCTGGTTTCTGACCTTCTCATTCAGCTGAAATTATGCTCTCCAAACTTGTTCCCTTAACCACCAAATGTAATTTCTTTTTATAAATCCTCATCCTGATATTTCTGGACCTTTGATTTTGTTAATTGGTTCTTCTGATACTGTCTCCTCTCTAGGATCTTGTGACACTGCCCTCCCTTCATTCTTCTCCTGTTGGACTAATGCTTCTTCATCTCTTTGTCTTTCTGACTTTCAACTTAGGTATCATCCCTGATTCTTCTATGCATTTCAATCCCCACAGGCTAGGCCTTGTGGCCTCAGCACAGACGTCCAGCTGAGAGATCCACAATCTTGATGCAGCAGGCCAGCCACAAGGCCTTATGGTACAGGTGCAGCAGGCCAGCAATAAGGCTTTGGGCCTGAATACAAGAAGCTTGGGACAATATCATCCACCCTAGAGCAAAGCACAACTTTAAATGTATTGAGACAGCCTGTAACAATAATAAAAACAATAATGATTATGAAGAAGAAGAAAGAAAGAGGAGGAGAAGAAGGAGGAGGAGGAGGAGGAGAAGGAGGAGGAGGAGCAGGGGTAAGCAAAGGAGAAGGCATAGAAAGTATTTATGTGATGACAGAGAAGATAAAATACAAACTTGCAAGAAGACAACAATGTCAAAATAACTACATGCAAAATCCTCAAAAATATATGAATTGATTTAAGACCCAAAAAGAACTCAAGGAAGAGCTATAAAAAAGCATTTTAAAAATCAAACAGGAGAGGTAGAAGAAAAATTGGTAAAATGAATGAGAGTGATATAAGTGAACTATGAAAAGAGTCAACAGCTTTGGTAAAGGAAGCACAGAAAGTGGGGGTAGGGGAGATGCATAAAAATCCAGTAGAGTCAGGGAACTCCTTAAAAAGTAGAATTGGCCAAATGGAAAATAACATATGAAAGCTAATTGTAGAA
Organism: Vombatus ursinus; assembly: GCF_900497805.2. Classification (NCBI taxonomy): domain Eukaryota; kingdom Metazoa; phylum Chordata; class Mammalia; order Diprotodontia; family Vombatidae; genus Vombatus; species Vombatus ursinus. The sequence goes on from NW_020953941.1 coordinate 577,510, forward strand.
AATAATGCCTTGAAAATAACACTTGGGCAAGGGATAGCTAGACATCAAAAATCAATCAAACAAAATCAAAAAGAAAAAAAAATAGAAGAACATTTGAAATTTCTCACTGGAAAAGTATCTATCCTGGAAAATAAATCTGGGAAAGATAATTTAAGAATTTTTGGATTACCTGAAATTCATGATTAAAACAAGGTCCTGGACACTCTATTTGAAGAAATTACTAATGAAAATTGTCCTGATATTCTAGAATCAGAGAGTAAAATCTAAATTGGAAGAATCCAATGACCATTTCCTGGCAGAGATCCCCCAATGAAAATTCTGACAAATATTATTTTATCCCAACCATTCTGGAGAAAGTATTAGAACTAGGCCCAAAAGTCCATAAAATTGTGCATATCCTTTGTCAGGAATGTTATAGACAAATTCCAGAACTCCCAGGTCAATGAGAAAATACTGCAAGCAGCCAGAAAAAAAAAAACAATTTAAATATTATGGAGTCACAGTCAAGATTACACAGGATTTAGCAGCTTCTACATTAGAGGATCTGGGGCTTAAACTATAATATACCCTAGGGTAAAGGAGCTAGGATTACAACCAAGAATCACCTACCCAGCAGAACTGAATATAAAATCTTTCAGGACAAAAAATGAACATTCAATAAAATAGAGGACTTTCAAATGTCCCTGATGAAGAGACCAGAGCTGAGCAGAAAATTTGATCTTCATATGGAAGACTTAAGAGAAGCATAAAAAGGTAAACCTGAAAGAGTAAACATAAAAGATTCAATGAGATTAAACTTTTTACATCTCTACACAAGAAAATAACTTGAAACACTTAAGAACTTTATCACTATTATAGTAGTTAGAAGGAATACATACATATACTTACACACACACACAAATATATATATATATATAAAGAGAGAGAGAGAAAGAGAGAGAGAGAGAGAGAGAGAGAGAGAGAATGCAAGTATAGGTTGATTGTGATGGAATGAGATTTAAAAAAAAGTAAGGGTTGAGAAAAGAAGATCACATTGGAAAAAGAGGGAAGGGAGAAGGGAGAAGTAAAATAGGGTAAATTATCTCACATGAAAAGGTAAAAAAGATATATTACATTTTTGAAGAAAAGGTGGGGGGATAGTGGGCATTGCTTGAGCTTTAATTTTAATTGGAATTGGCTCCATCCAAATCTTATAATTTGTGCAACCATTCCACAATTGATTGGCATTGCCTCTATTTTCTTTGCTACCTCAAAAAGAAATACTATAAATATTTTCATACAAATAGGTCCTTTTTTTTCTTTGATATCTTTGGAATATAGTCCTAGTAGTGGCATTGCTAGGTCAAAGGGTATGCACAATTTTATAGACCTTTGGGGCTAGTCCTACATCTTTCTCCAGAATGGTTGGACTAGGAAAATTCTCCAGGAATATCAGAAGGTGATTGGTGGAACATTTTAATTTCTACTTTGCCCTCTGATTGAAAAGTATCTGGGTAATTTTCCTTTATGATTTCTTGAAATATGATATCTAAGCTCTTTTTAGGATTGTGATCATTGGGTAATCTAATAATTCTTAAATTATCTATCAATATTTTTCCAGGTCATTTTTTTCTTTGAAATATTTTGTGTTTTCTTGCCTTTTTATTATTTTCATTTCACTTTGTTGTTTCTTGATATCTCATGGAGTCATTAACTTCCACTTGATCAATTTTAATTTTTAAGGAGTTATTTTCTTCAAGGAACATTTGTATATCTTTTAGCATTTCAGATCAATCTGAATTTCATATGAAGTAGAAGAATGACAAATGTGTCTCTTCAGTTGTCAAAATTGGGAGTGTCTCTGTCCTTCTATTATTTAATGGATATCTGCAACAACTTCATAGGATCAGAAGGTCTAGATGGGTAGCAGTCTCCAGAGTAAATGGAATGTAAGAATTCATGAATTCCAGAATGCAGTAAAGTGGTCAAGGAAGTCCTCAAACTTTGCAAATAGAATATCTCTATCCATCATACTCTGCACACCTTGATTTGACTCTGGGGAATTAAATAGTAGATCATTGAAATAAAATGATTCATAAAGAACACGACTGAATTATATTGTTGTTAAGTGAGGGAAGAACAATTACAGCAAACACTATCAAAAGAGTCAGAAAAGAAATAAAAGAAATACATTTCTCCCCGAACCCCTACTTCTCCATGAGTTGCCGAGTTTTAAATATTTTGTGGTGTAATTATGTTTCCACTTATTCAGTTTTTAAGTCATATGTGGTCATTGTCCTTTTCCCTTGAACTATTGAGATCTTTTACCTGCAATAGCTCCCTATTACCAAACAAATTATATATATCATTTTTTTGTTCAATGTTGAAAGCTCTCCATGATCTTCCCCTGTCCTATTCATCTTCAGAAACTTACCATTTAGCCAGACTTCCCTACTTGGTAATCCTCATGATGATGTGCCATCTTATATTTCCCTGCAATTGTACTGACTCTTCACCAAACCTGACACACTGTAGTACTCTGCCTTGACTCTTACAATCCTTATCTTTTATAGACTCAGCCATTTCTTATTCTTTTTTTCTTTCTTTCTTTTTTTTTTTTTTTAAGGCAGTTGAGGTTAAGCGACTTACCCAGGGTCACACAGCTGGTAAGTGTCAAGTGTTTGGTCTGAGGCCAGATTTGAACTCAGGTCCTCCTGACTCCAGGGCAGTTGCTCTATCCACTGTGCTACCTAGCTGCCTCTTAGACTTGGCCATTTCATGAAAGAAGCCTTTCCAGATCTCCCTCCTTACTGTCCCACATGGTGCTAGTTTTATTTTCTCTATACTTAACTTCAAACTACTCTTTTTACCTTGGATAGTTTAATTCTTATAACCTTTGTCTCACATTCAAATATAAATTTCTCAAGGGCAGGATTTTTTTTACTTTTCCCTATATTTCTTGGTCTTAGCACAATGCCTGGCACATAGGAATCAATTAGTGAATGAATGGATTTTAACTTAATTTTGATTGTGTCTTTCTACCTTTATTATTCTTGCTGTTGTTCAATTGTGTCTGATTCTTTGTGAGTCCTTCTGGTGTTTTCTTGGCAAATTTACTCATTTGCCATTTCTTTCTCCAGCTCATTTTATAGATGAGGCAACTGAGGCAAATATGGGTAATTAATTTGCCCAGGGTCACAGAGTTACTAAGTGTCTGAGGCTTGACTTGGACTCAGGTCTTCCTGACTCCAGGGCTGGTGCTCTGTCCACTGCACCACCTAGTTGACCACTTCTGTTATATCTGCTCTCTAACTCAGAGGTCAGAAACTGTGGCCTACAGGACAAATCTAACTTGCTAGATTTGTCCTGTAGGCCACAGTTGGTTCAACCTCTATGAGTCTATTTTTCACACAACTATCAAGCCATTTTACTAAATGCAAGCCTTGCAGGGTCACATAAAAACTCAGTAATCTTTAATGACTGGCTATCACACCTAGGATGGTGGTTCTTAATCACCCTGTACTCTTTTCTATGAGTAGTTGTGACACATAGAACATTTAAGCTAGTTTGTTAGAAAAAGAAGAAGAAGAAG